>NC_073343.2:1896428-2212500 GCF_027580225.2 Misgurnus anguillicaudatus | reverse complement strand
TAACGTTTTTTATTGTACAAATGCAGAAAGTTTTCTGTTAAAGGGTTAGGGCATAGTCTACGGCATTTCCTCATGTAGATAAGTAAACATTTTCATAAATGTCACTTTAGTCATTTCATTGCTATTTAACAAATTTGAGCCTTTCGCTGTAAAACCCTAAATGTATGCAAGCTTTTTTGGCAAAAAAACACTTCTAAAAAAAGTCTTCAGTCATTTCTAAACAGTGGCGGCCGGTGACTTCTCTTCCGAGGGGCGTGAATTCAAAATATGTGTTCGGTGCGTCATGTGAACCTACAGTATGTGCATCATGCGTTATGTCAAAATACATGCATGCTGCACACGCATCGAAAGGGCCTACGATAAAAGAAACGCTCACATTCACAAAATACTCGCAAGACACTAACTTAACACTAAACTCTGATTACGCATGAGATTAAGCGAGAATCTAAAAAACGTGAGCGTCTCCCTGATCATAAACCCCCTCGAAGCGTCCGCAGCAGGCATGTATTTTGACATGAACATTTTTTTCAGTTTGACAACTAAAATCTGACATACGCGCACCATCGTTCATGCAATTCTTATTCCGCACTTAGAGGACTTTGCTGAAAAATCGTTGTGGTGTTTAACAGATTCTGCCAATAAACCTTTATTTCTTAATGGCTGGGATGAAGCGAATTTGAAGCAAAAGTATTTAATGAACATATAATACGTGCCGAGAGCATCCGTTTTGGAATCCATTCAGCCGTTCTCCGGGTGTGGCGCCAGCACCTCTAGCACAGCCCAGCACAATCCACTGAATCTGACCAGACCATTTAGCGTCGCTCAAAAATAACCCAAAAGTTTCCATACTTTTCCCATTTATAACTTGACTCTTCTGTAGTTATATTGTGTACTAAGACCAACAGAAAATTAAAAGTTGTGATTTTCTAGGCAGATATGGCTAGGAACTATACTCTCATTCTGGCGTAATAATCAAGGACTTTGCTGCCGTAACATGGCTATTGATATTACGCACAGTGCCAAAAAATAAATAGGAAAAATACCGAAACTCTCTAGTTACTTCCGAGCGCGATGCCAACCGTCCAATCAGACTCAACGGACCATGCCAAGCCATGCCAAAAGTGATAGCACCAGACCCGGAGATCGGCTGAATGGGGAGCTGGAAAATGAGCATATTTAAAATATTTATCTATTTATTTATCATAAGACATACAATCATTGTAGTTTTATTCTTACCTTGAATTGTAACGGTTGCTTTTCTGAAATAGAACCTGAAATATTAAACCTTGATAACGCGTGGAGGACACAGCCGAAATACTGTCCAGGACGTGTCCGGGGAAAATGGCACCCTATGGTCACCCTAGTTTAGCAGCTTTTTCAACTGAGCTCTTCATATATTTATATATAGTACTGTGTATGTGTGTATGCATATATTTATATTTAACTTACGGGTCTGTGCGTTGTTTGCGGATATTGGCAATAGCCAGATCCTGACATTGTTCAATCATTATGATTAGCTCTCCGATAGGGCTGTACATCATTGCAAACTCTACAGAGCCTTGCACATGGACATTCCCAAAGTCCCCCGCCTCACTGTACACGCTCATCAAACTGCCGGTGCGCTTCAAAACACAAACAAACAAACAAAGGGGATAAATCTTTCCTGAAGACAATCTGTTTTTGGACTTTCATTTTAATTAGAAGGTGAAGCATGGCAGGAAAGAGTTAGAGACAAAGAGGATTATGGGATTGGGATATGACACGATGTGAACTTGAACCCCATGACACCACTTCAGCCTTTATGTGTCATCATAATGTACTGCATACCAAAGAAGTGTGTATTTTAAAAACTATCCCAGTTTAATATGCATGGTTTATCATGCAGTAAGTCTTTATGAAAATGCTGTAGTGGCTTTCAAACGTCACGTAATTAATTGACATTTTTGATGTTAACAGTGCAGAAATGCAGAAATGACATGCTTCACCTTTAAAAACACAGGCAGAAATGGTCAACAAAATCCTGCTCACATTAACAGACAATCCACTTGAAGAATGACCTTTTTTGCTAGACAGATCTGACCCATAGCTGGACAGTGAGCTGTCATCATCCGAGTTCACCCCTTCATCCTACAACATGAAAAATTATATAAACACCAAAATTTTGCAGGTGTCAAACAGGTGTAACCAACACTACATGCTACATTGATGATGTGATACTCCCACTGAAGAGTTTAAAGGAATAGTCTACTCATTTTCAATATTAAAATATGTTATTACCTTAACTAAGAATTGTTGATACATCCCTCTATCATCTGTGTGTTTGCACGTAAGCGCTGGAGCGCGCTGCGATAGCATTTAGCTTAGCCCCATTCATTCAATGGTACCATTTAGAGATAAAGTTAGAAGTGACCAAACACATCAACGTTTTTCCTATTTAAGACGAGCAGTTATATGAGCAAGTTTGGTGGTACAAAATAAAACGTAGCGCTTTTCTAAGCGGATTTAAAAGAGGAACTATATTTTATGGCATAATAGCACTTTTGGGAGTACTTCGACTCGGCGCAGTAACACTCTCCCTCTCCCATTATGAGAGTGAGAAGGGGAGCGGACTTTTCAGGCGAGTCGAAGTACTCCCAAAAGTGCTATTACGCCATAAAATATAGTTCCTCTTTTAAATCCGATTAGAAAAGCGCTGCGTTTTGTTTTGTGCCACCGGGCTTGCTCGTGTGGCTGCTCGTCTTGAATGGGAGGGACGTTGATGTGTTTGGTCACTTCTAGCTTTGTCTCTGGATGGTACCATTGAATGAATGGGGCCAAGCTAAATGCTAGCGAAGCGTCACGTGCACGCACACAGATGATAGAGGGATGCATCAACAACTCCCAGTCAAGGCAACAACACATTTCATATTTAAAATGAGTAGACTATTCCTTTAAACAGTATATTGGTGAGATGAATAGTACTGTACACTAGCTCATCCTCCCAAGCATCTGCAGTGAAGGAGGGCATTTTAGATCCCTCACCCGAAGCCTCCAAAACAAATGCTTCATGCCTGTTTCCTGAAAACAGCAAATAAAGCACAAAAATCTATGATTATACACCTACCAACAAAGACTTCAGTTAACAGGTGAAGGGTGAACTTTAGCAGCATGTATAAATACATAATCCGGGGTGTGTCTATGTGAGCATTGTTTCTGTAATATCAGCCCTTAAGGGCACAGATCAGCAAAGAAACCAGACACTCTTAAGCTTGCAGTTTCTGGGAATTTTGGAAACTATGCAAATTACACAGGAATAGATAGGATTGTGGCATGCGGAAGAAGATAAGTCAGATGTGAATGATGCTAATGTTTGTATGTGATGTATAATTTGTATAAATGACCTATACATTTACAAATAATTTCATTTAATTCCTTAAACAATTGCTAAAAACAATGTTATTTTGTGTATTTGGTATAATACAATGTGTTTGCGTGGTTTATGATTAAAAAACACATTATTTTCCACATAGCGTACATTTTTGTAGCTCCAGATTTCACTCACTTCCTGAAACGCACGGATTTTATACAAAACTCATCAATTTGAAAAGCGTTGAGTCCCTGATTGGCCAGCTAATCTGTATGTCGTAATTGGCCTGACGTCAGTCGAAAATGTGACGCTCCTTACCATGTTTAAAAGATTTAGTCACAATGCAATGCTAACAGGAGTTAACTTACAGGCTGACTCCAAAGCAGGCGGAATTATAATAATGTCGGTCTTGTCTACATCACCAATCCCAGGAAGTAAACTGTTGCCTACAATCCGTGTGTTTGATGTAGTCCAAGAAAAGAGATTTACGTTGGAGATGATAACTCGCATCATTGTATACTTTTGGGGTTTTTACCTTTTGTATATCTTTAGCATGTACTAATACACACTTACACACAAGGAAATGTAAAATCGTGAATCGGACTATAGGTGCCCTTTAAGTTTCCCACTTGGAATATTTCCAAAATTCCAACCCTACTCTTAAACCCCATAAAATTGCCAGACAAGCTTCTGTGTGAATGCAAACACAAATCTTCTGAGATCATTGCCGGAAAGAGGACCTAGTAAGATACACCGAAAACCCTCGGTGTGAACAAGAAGCCGAAACAATGCCGTAATGGGCGTGTCGTACAGCAAAAGTAATGGTTCAGCTCTTTAAAATAAAAGATTTACATGCAAATCAACATTCACGATGAGAAATGTCGCAAACTAGACTGAAGCAGATATCAGGTAAGTTAGCTCAACACTTACTGTGCTGAAGCGGAGATCATTCAGCAGCATAAAAGAATATCGCGTCACGCGCTCATTTGAGCTTATAATAAACAAAAATGCCTGCGCGTCATCCCAACAAGATATATAATTCAGCACCTCAAAACGGGGGTTTTAAATGCATATGAACAATCACGATGACAAATCAGCTAATCACTAAAGCAGAGATCAGGGAGCTCGTCAAATATCCCCTCTGAAGCGGAGATCATTCACCAGCGTAGAATGACGAGTCACGCGCTCCTTTATAGTCTTATCATAAACAAAAATGCACGCGAGTGGTTTCTGGTTCGAGAAATAATAAATAATATGCAAACTTCAGACGCTGCATAGAAGAATGTGAAGTACTTTAAACAGGTCACGTGTCTTTCCAGGACCTTGCAGATTCCAGCAAATCATTGGCAGTGTTAATGAACAAAAAGTTAAACGATCCCAGAAAAATCCTCACCAAATTATGTACCTATA
This sequence comes from Misgurnus anguillicaudatus, assembly GCF_027580225.2. NCBI lineage: Eukaryota > Metazoa > Chordata > Actinopteri > Cypriniformes > Cobitidae > Misgurnus > Misgurnus anguillicaudatus. The sequence continues at coordinate 2,207,744 of NC_073343.2, read as the reverse complement.
GTCGCGTAATTTTTTGATTCATTTTCGTGATACTGTAACGAATTTCCGCGTTTTTTCGTAGTTGTATCACGAATTTCTGTTTATGTGTCATTGTCACGTATTGGTTACTTAACTGCTTTTTCCTATTTTCAAACAATTGTCGCTTCGGTTTAGGGTTAGATTTGGTGTTTGCGTTAGGATGTCACTTTAGGTATTGGTCTATACTATTTTTTCTGATTTATTTTTTATATTTTCTACATTTTAAAACATTGTCGCCTGGCGTTATAGGGTTAGAGTTGGGTTTGGGTAAGGATGTCATTTTTATTTATCTAACCCTAAACCGAAGTGACAATGGTAAGAAAATAGGACTGTTGAGTAAACAATACGTGGCAAGAAATTTTGATACGATCACAAAAAAACGCGGAAATTCGTGACAGTATCACGAAAAATAATAAAAAAATTACGTGACTATAGGTACGTAATTTCATATGACTGGGCTAAATGTGCAGTGACTAATAGAAGACATTACTAAACATGACTACTTACCTTCCATTTCTTTCGCACCAGGAGATTCAGATGGCAAAATCACTATTGTGGGAAGTTTATTGTCTCTGTCCTCAGCTGTGATCTTCTGCAAAACAGGTGGTCTTGCCTTTTGGGCTCTTGCAAGAACATTTAGTAGAATATTTGACTCTTTACTCTGGTTTGTGTCTTTGTATCCCTCCACATCATTCATTTCTGAAGAACCACGCGTGGGTTCTGTTACAGTAAGTGGTCCGGCAATGTCTTCAGATGATGATTTGTAAGTTTTAGCTGGATGAACTGGCGTAAAAGCTGCATTGTCATTTTGTTTAGAGCCGACATGCAATGTAACATCTCCACCGTGCACTAACTTTCCATCATCTGTCATGGAAAGATGGTCTTTGCTTAGCTTTCCCAAAACATCACTCGGCCTATGCTTGTCATCCGTTGGCTGTATTTGATCCTTTTCTTCTTGGGAAGGGTTTTCAGTAAATTTAGTGTTAACATTTCCACCGCGTGCTAATTTTCCATCATCTGTCATAGAAAGATGGTGTTTGCTTAGTTGTGGTCGGTTCAGATCACTTGATGACTTTACTTTTTCTCTATCTTCACAGGCATCATCTTTCTTTATCACACATGCATGTGGTTCCACCACATTTACAGATATTTTCTGATTTGGTATCAGCTCAGTGTGGATGTTAGATGTTCCCTTTATTCTGGTCTCAACTTGCTGGAAGTCATCTTTATGATGCATAGGGTCAGAAGGAATTTTGTGTGATTCCATTTTAATTTCCCATTTTTGGGATGGTTCATCAGTATTGGAACACCTATCCATGTGTTTTTCGCCACTTACATGCTTTGATAGCTGATCTGTATCCGCCTTGGCAAGCATGCCAGTGTTTACATATTTTCGCTCGCCTCCCTTCCTGTCTAAACTTGCCTTGTCATTTGCCTCATCTCTGGAGACCACTTCACCACTACTAGCTGAGTTTGAGAAAAACGGCTTATCTGTCTCTGACACTCTATGTAAAACTTGTATCAAATTTTGTTGATTTCCATCTGTGCTGCCTTTTGAAGCATTAGTTGAATAAGTAACTTCTTTTGAACCTAAAAGTTTGGAGATGTTTGATCTTTCTGAAGAAACGTCTTGGATGAAGCGTTTAGGCTTAACTGGAGGAATTTTCTCAGATACTGTTTTTAATGTTGTTTGATCTGCAGAATTTAAAGATGAAGACTCAAAATCAACATTAATCCCATCTACTTTCTTTTGATCTGATATGTCCTTCTTCATCTGTGTCTTTGCGTTCTCACCGTGTGTATTTTCCTCTTTCAGTTTAGGTTCAACAGTACTGCTTTCATCCTGTATAGGTTTAACTGGGTTTGCCTCTAGGGAGATCTTCACCCAGTTTTCTTCAAATGATTGGTCTTTCTTTAGCGCAGGTGGAAGGGAAATCTTTCTTCGTCGCTCAGCATTTGTTGCATCTTTTGTGGCACTTCTTTCAGATTTAGTCTCAGGTTGCATTTGAACTGCATTTGACCATTGAACACCGCCTGTTGTTCTGTCACCAGAGAAGTCTTTGGGTTGAGTTTCTGTTGAGTTGTTTCTTGGCTCTGTGTCATTGAGGGCAGGTCTGTGATCTAAAGAGCTTTTGGGTTGTGCTTTTGGGTCAGTGTTATTGAATGTAGGTTTGTGACCATTTGAAGCCTTTAATTTTTCTAATGAGCTTTTATCAGCCGGACCTACAGTAAAGAAGATAATGCCTCTATAAATACATTAAGGGCCAGTTTAGTTATTTCCAATATTTTAATTCAACTTAATTCCCTATAAAAGTATCCAGTTGTAAAACTGTTCAGATTCAGAATACACTAAGGGACGGTTTCCCGGACTGTAGGAGCTGTCCAAACTAAAAAAATACATCTTAAAATACATCAGTGCCCTTTTCTTGCCTCAAAATGCACAGTAATGTTTTTAGTAAGGCGTGTTTGTTAAAAATTGTTATATTTCATAATTAAACTAAGGCCTAGTTCTGGCTTAAGATAATCCCTGTCCGGGAAACCACCTCTAAAGGTCAGTTTCCCGGACAGGGTTTAGATTAATTCAGGACTAGGCCTTAGTTATATTAATACATTTAAGTAGTTTTAAGAGCTGTCAAAATGAATTCATTTTAACGACACTAATTGTTTTATTAACGTACGATTTATGCAACGCACCATTTCTGTTTGACCCTTGGCCTAGCCCGTTGTTGAGATGCAGTTTTACTGTGGGTTTACACCAGGCACGTTTGAGGTGTCAAATTCGCATGTACCGTGTCTAGTTTGCCGCTTGAACATTTTGAGTTTATTTGCTTCATTCGCGCATGAAATTTTAGTCATCAAGACATTCACGCGGAAATTTGCGTCATGGGAGGGGCTTCTGCGACTCCGCTCACTTCCTGTAATCACGTCACTACTAGAGCAAGCTCCTGATTGGTTAACACGACGCGGTCAGAATTTTCAACTCGCACATTTCCCGCAGCAACGTTCAATTCGCACCATTCGCGTGTCTAGAATTAAGCGCATCTACTGCGCCGCGCTAAACGCCTCATTTGTGCCGCGAGACCCCCAGGCGCGCATCAACGCGTCTTCACATTGACTTAACATTGAAATCACTCGCGCTTGACGCCTCTACCGCGGCTGGTGTGAACACAGCATTAGAAAGTAAATAGTCATTAAACATCTAATATGATCTTTATTTGTACATTTTCTGAGAGGTGTACTGTCCTAAATGCTTAATCTAATACAAAGATGCATGTCCATCCATTTGCACGTCTGAAATTTTGGTTTCAGTTTAAAGGCGGAGTCCACGATGTTTGAAAGCCAATGTTGATATTTGACATCACCCAAACAAACACGCCCCTACCCCAATAGAATCTGGACCTTCTGTTGATAGACCCGCCCCACACATACGCAACCCAGCATTTGATTTGATTTGATTGGCTATAAGTGTGTTTTGGTAGTCGGCCCGTCTCCTTTTCCAACGCGTTTTTCTAACATCGTGGACTCCGCCTTTAAAACAAGCAGGAATTAGAAAATAAAGTGCAGGACTTGCTTGATGTTAAAATAGTTATTAAGAGAGATAAAGTTCGGGATCTGATTGATGTTTTAAAGAGTAATTAAGAGCGACAAGACTCAAAAACGATCTTCCTCGCTCGCGCTGACTGACACATCTGAAACATGCACACAGGCACGCGACCCCGATATATCTGCTGAGTCTTTCACTAATAATAAACATACATTTCCATAAAGCATCCATATTCGTCCATGCCTATGTTGATTAGAATATTAACAACTTGAAAAGTGTTAAAGAGCACCTATAAACAACGTTATTTTGTGTATTTGGTATTATACAATGTGTTCATGTTGTTTATGGTTAAAAAAACACATTATTTTCCACATACCATACATTTTTGTAGCCCCAGCTTTCACTCTCTTCTTGAAACGCATGGATTTGAAAAGCTCTGTGTCCCTGATTGGCCAGCTAATCTGTACATTGTGATTGGCCTGAATACCTCTGACGTCAGCCGGAAATGTGACGCTCCTTACAATGTTTGAAAGATTAACAGGAGTTAACTTACAGGCTGTGAGTCTAAAGTGGGAGGAATTCTGATAATGTCGGTCTTGTCTACATCACCAATCCCAGGAAGTAAACTCTTGCCTACAATCCGTGTGTTTGTTGTAGTCCAAGAAAAAAGATTTACGTTGGAGACGATAACTCGCGTCATCGTTTGCTTTAGGGTTTGTACCTTTTGCATATCATAAACATGTACTAATACACACTTACACACCAAAGGAAATGTAAAAACGTGAATCGGACAATAGGTGCTCTTTAAATTATGGTAAATATAGAACAGATGAAAATGTCAGGTTAACTTATGACAATCATGTGATTAATCTAGATTAAATATTGTAATCGTCTGACAGCCCTAGTAGTTTTACATACAATCTTTAGAAAAAAACATTACTGGTGTGCATCTTGAGACAAAACAGTGGCACTGATTATGTTAAAATAAATTGTTTAAATTAAGGCAGCTACATGCATTTTAGTCTGGGACTAGGATAAGCCCTGTCTGGGAAACGTCGCGATTACGTATGTAATCCTTGTTCCCTGAAGGAAGGGAACGGAGACAACATGTCGTGACCGACTGAAAGGGAACCGCCCCTTTATCACCCAAGCAAAGCTTACTTAATAATTTTGTTGTATAATTTACATATAAAATTACCATGTAGTTCAAACTCACCGTCGTCCATAAAGTCCTCATCAGTATATTGGTGATAGTTCTGAAAAAACAATACATTGAAATTCCAGTCTTGCATAAGAATTGCGGATATTTCTAAATAATCTGAAAATATGGTGTGACAAACCTCTTTTGTAAGAGCTGGATGAATTAATCTAGGGTCAGCAGACGCACTACAGTGGAAAAACAATATAGCATACATGAATGTACATGCCTGACCTGGCTTACTTTGTGACTAAGACAGACTATTAAATACTTATGGCTGGCTGTAAAATAAAAGTCATTACTTTGGAGGTGCGGTACACGTCCCATTTTCACCTTCTATCTTCTCCTCTTCTACATTCTTCAGGAAAGGATTGAATTTATGGGCTGAGATTAAAAAGACAGACGCAAATGCAATGAGTTCTGACAGGTAATGTACTGTACGAATATGGGATTCATAAGTTTTTCTTAACTATCCCAAAACAGTCAATATTTACTTAAAAGTAAAAAAAACTATTCAAGGGCATGCAGGGCACATATTGACACATATGCACAGTTAGTGTTAAACATTTGAAAGGACCGAGGTTTGTGATGTGTGTGCATTGCAAGATTTAAAAAAATCTTGACAAGAATGTGTTCAGGAAGGACAGCATGGATTGCAACACACCTGCCGTTTTCTTCCATCTCATGGAGGACCTCACTACCGCTGTGACATCGGTTCGTTGGCCGTATCGCTTGGCACTGAGCTCCTCGAACCACTCACCTGTCAAGATCTTGAGCTGACTGAGGTCAGGGACTGACTGCCTTAGTTTCCTGGTATGACAAACACAAGCAGTGTGCTGTATCTGATGATACTACGCCTACAGATTAATGCTTTGCACAACTTTTGTAAACTGTAGAAATTACTTCTTACATGCAATCCCACTTTAAATTAGTTTCTTATATAAGCACACATAAGTTCATACTAAAGTTTGCACAAATCAACTTGTTCTTTACTGTTATTATTCAATATTTAAAATTATAATAATAGTGAAGTAAGAAAAAAATATGAAATGATAACATTTATGTAAGGTCCAAAATGATTACATTCCTCAAAGTGGACGCGTGTAAACACATAGGCTACTTAAGTGTGCACTGGCATAGTGAAGCACGCATACTCGTATGATAGTTATAAGAAACATATTTCCTACCTGACTCGTCCCGTCTCAAGTCTTTTTAAATCCTCATCTCGCAACAGCACTTGTCGGATCGCTGCCTCTTCCTCCGCTGACAGAAAGCTCAGGTCAATAAAATCTAATGCGCTTTTAGATGGTTTCATGCTGTTCAATGAAAACTTCTTTCTAGCAGCCGCGCGCCTCTCAAGGTAATCTTCAAACTGCTGCGTTTTCCTCTAATCAAAAACGTATGTACCTACTTTCATTAACTCCGGAGGTGTTTAACTGGTAACGGGTGATTGAGGAAACGAGTTGTGCTTTCAGCGCATGGTTAAAAGCCCGTTCACGTTCACGCGCAGTGACGTCATTCGTCAACACTGTTTGGGAAAAGATAATGAAGTCGCTAATGTTTGCTTTTCAAGTGTCCTTCAATATAACCTGGTTAACTGAAGCAGATCAAACTCGCATTAAAAATACTGTAGCGTTCATTACTATCGTAAAGTGCAGTAATAATGTTGTTTTGCTTGCTAGTAAATAATAAAGTAATCTATATAAATGTATACTTTAACAAAGTGTAGTACGTTAGTCATATTTTTAATGTAGTATAGTCGAGGTTAAAAATGTTAATAAAAGTAGATCTTCACAAGTTGACCAATAAGCTAATACATCATTAACTTACTACGATAGTATTTTTTTGCATAAAAATATAGTAACCGTAAATATGTCATGAATTCCGCCAAAATACTTCACCTTTACTATATTAAAAAAAGACAATACTATATTAAATTACATTTCATATACTGTAAATGGCAAAATCCAAAATTACCTTTCATTGTGATTACCTAATAAAGAAATAATTTTCATATCAGTTACCAAATATTTTGACACAACGTGCTTTCTCTTTGTAAGTTTAGAGATTGTCAAAAAAGAGGAAGTAGTAGAGGTTAGGTCTTTATGAGTCAAGCAAGAGGATGAGATTATATCATCTGACTATTAGAATGCTTCTGGTTTCCTGTTACTTGGTACCAGAGTCTAAGTATTTTTGCTAATGTATGATTTTTTTTTATTTTGAGAAGCTTTTGGAAAGATACACAAAGTAAGAATCTTTCCCAGCCCAACATTTATATTGGGATGTGTTTGGAATGCATTCACCATTGACTTTGGTGTGTTACTGAAAGAACAATGTTGACCAACACCACACCCTTTAGATAAGTCTTTTGCAATGAATAGATATGTTTGAGTTTATGTGGCGCTGCGCCATTTGACGTTTCCTTTTATCACACAGGTACACAGCTGTAAGAAAATTAAAATGGGTTGTGTTTGGTAGACATGAGTACCCTACAGCAAACTTTTTCGGCATGCGGCCCCCCTTGTGTACAGTGCATCCCTTCATGGCCCCCTAAAGAAAATTATGACATTCCAAATCTTAAAATTTGAATTAAACAAAGTAATAAATTATTTTAATTTTCTGATGTTTAACTACACAGAATGTATGATAAATTAATAAAATGTTATAAAGCTGGGGGCCCCCTGGCACCATCTTAGGGCCCCCAGTTTGAGAACCACTGCCCTACAGCACTCCCATAGGCCTACCAGTAGGTGGCATTAATGACAAAAAAAAGAAATCAGCAAAGCCTGAGCTGTTTATATGGTTGATAAATGAAATACATGTCCAGAGATCTGCATGAATTTGTAAGCCTTTGAGGAGAAACGTGTAGCACGAATTTGACGCAAAGACGCACATAGCCTATATAGTAATTTATCTTAAGTGACAATAAATACGGATGATTTTATCTTTGTTTGACATCCTAATCGGAGTTATATCTAGGAAAAAAAGACATTATAGGTTGTAAAATGAATTTTTCCTGATTTTATGTAATGGTTTCTTTTAGAATGCAGGTGCAGATGAAGAATCCTTCATAAAAATCCATCCAATATATTCTTTGCACAAGGAAGCATTTGATCATTTTAAAGATGTTGTGTTCATAGGTTTGTATGTTAAATATATAATCACATATATTTGGTAATAATATGTGTGTATAAATGTGTAGCTGTAGTTTAGAACAATTTATTTTAAATGATTTTAGGAGCATGTTGCTTTTATTCCATCTCACAAATGTTCTGCTTTGCATCCGGGCTTTCTGCATCTAGCCTACAAAGATTTTAGATTCTTCAGCATTGAGGCAAATGGATTGCATCATATTTCCTAATTCTCTTATCTGGGTGTGGCTTTCTTTGAATTATTTGGTAACACTTTATAAGGTTGCATTTGTTAACATTAGTTAAGTTAATGCACAATGAACTAGCATGAACAACTGTATTAACATTAACAAAGATTAATAAATACTGCATCAACTATATTTCTCATTGTTGGTTTGTATTAGTTAATCCATTTTTAATAATGTTAACAAATACAAATTTACTGTAAAGCATGGGCGGATTGGCCATCTGGCAATTCTGGCAAATGGAGCATTCTTGGACCTTTTTTTTTTTTTTAAATGTGGGCCGGTGAGATTTTTTTATATGGGACCCACATAATGAAACCCACATGGAACCCACATATATTGCCTATGTGAAGCCCATGCTCACATGTAACCCATGCTGCCCAGATGGGACCCACGTGGGGCCCACATATCATTGTTTGGGTGGAAACGAAAAGTCCAAAATAAACCTGTGCATCACTTTCAGATCAGTTCACAAGTCTGTGAAAATGTATAGCTTTTGCTGCTGACCCACCAACTCAACTGCCTGATTTAACTCTGTTTACACTTCTGGCCCTTGGGGTCTATATGACCCCAAAATTGAAAGCATAATTGTAAGAAAAATATACATTTTCAATAATACAAATAATATATAATTTTTTGTTTGTTTACTTCTCATCTGTACAATAAAGCTGTGTTTTGAGAGATTTGAAGTACTTTTGTACCTGTTTACCACTAAATTCCTCAACTTCACCATTGGCTTGCCTGAAAAAGATCACATTTTTATGAAAATTCACATAAATTATGATCTAAATTTGATTTAAATTGTTTTTAGATATTAATATAGGTGTTATGTGTTGAATTCAGCCATCGGTTTTTAGAAAAAAAAAAAACATAAAAAATACTGTTTAGGAATTAAATCATTTCGACCAGCAGATGCCATACTTTTACTGGATATGGACAAATCATTACTTTAGTGATACATTTTGTGAATTTATGTTTATATAAACATTAGAAAGCACATTAAAAATAAATATGATTTCAAATTGTAATTTTTTATAATTTTTGATGCATTACATTAGCTACACAGGTAAAATACAGGCCTATGCTGTTTTAAGGATGTGTCAACTGCGCGTTTAACATTTTATAGGCTAACGCACCAGCCTGCAACGCCTAGCTATATTTTACATTGGCCATCTTATTTCACAAACACTTAAAATAAATCTTGGCATGGCAAACAGGAAAACATCATAGACTGAGTCTGAACCCCTATATTGGGCAGATCCATTTACAAGCTTTTACAGCATAGCGACGCATAAGAAAACGATAGGCCAATGCAATACTAGCTGTCTAAACCGTCAGCATTTTTAAATGAACAAATGATGTATGGTGCTTATTTTGCATTTTAGGCCATAAATTGTGTTTTACAAATTTAATAGTAAATTAATAAGGTACGTAGCCTATATTATGCAGCAGAAATGTTGCTCCAAAAGATATGGTGTGAGGTAACCATGCGCGCGCTCATTACTGAGACTTTACAGATCTGACGTCATCATTTACAACTCTCTCTCTCACTCTCTCTTTCACTCTCTCTCTCTCCTCCGTTCTGCAACTGCCAGCGCGTGTGATGATGCACGAGCGTCCAGCCTATTGTCAAGTACCCGTTCACTAAAAACATAAATAACATGCATTTGCGCGCGTGTTACGCATCGAGAAGCGTTAATATCAGTCGTTCGGAATATTAATTCTCCGTCAATGTTTCGCATACAGCCCTTTTATCGGTTGCTCTTAAACGAAGTGATTGACATGTGGATGAACACCACGGTGGATCTGGATGCATTCATACGGATGACCGGTGTGGTGATGTCGCAGCATCATCCTTAACCAACTCGCAGGGATCTTGTTTCGTAAGTGAAGATGGCGACGGGAACGGGATGGCAGCAACCGTACAGCGCAGCTCCAGGCAACACCGCTCCTGCCTCCGGATCAGGGACCAGTCCATCCTTAACATCCAGCAATCTGCTGTACGAGTCTGCTCTCAGCATGGAGTACACTCAAGATCTGCACCTGAAGATGAGTAAAAAAATAGCACAACTCACTAAGGTTGGTATAATGATCATGTATGATGATAGTGATTGCTTTAGATTTTAGGAAATGTCTCGTAGATGGCAGCAGTTTATTAAAACTTCAATGTTCTGCATGTTGTTTAATCGGTATCCCCCACTGAGAAGATGCCCTACATATTGCAATGTTGCACCGCAGCAACAATCCAGCAAAAATCTGTTTATAATCCTTGATACGATTTGCAAGATGCGTTTAATCTCTGATTAATTTCTAAATAAATAGCATCACAAACACATTTATGTAATAAATGCATGCTTCTTTAATGCAAAGATAACCTGTTATGTTTGGGGTCCCAGAGGCATGATGCATGTGGATAAACAATAATTGTGCAGTTAATCTGTTATTTCCCTATACAAATCTTTTAATATGTTCCCCAAACAAAAGCCAGCAGGCAAATATTTTGATGCTGTAATCCTGTTTTGTCACACAGTAGCACGTTGCAGAAATGTGTCAGGTATCTTTTCACTAGTTTCTGTAACATTGTGGGAAAATGCATTTAAAGGGATAGTTCACCCAAAAATTAAAATTCTGTTATCATTTACTCACCCTCATGTTGTCCTAAAGCTGTATGAGATTTATTTGAACACACACACACACAAAAACATAATTTGATAAATTAAGTTAAAGGATAAGTCAATTTTCTTAAAAAAATCCAGATAATTTACTCACCACCATGTCATCCAAAATGTTGATGTCTTTCTTTGTTCAGTCGAGAAGAAATTATGCTTTTAAAGAAAACATTCCAGGATTTTTCTCACTTTAATGGACTTTAATGGACCACAACACGTAACAATTTTAATGCAGTTTAAAATGGCAGTTTCAAAGGACTCTAAACAATCCCAAATGAGGCATAAGGTTCTTATCTAGCGAAACGATTGTCATTTTTGACAAGAAAAATAAAAAATATGCACTTTTAAACCACAACTTCTCGTCTATCTCGGCCCTGTGACGCGACAGCGCGACCTCACGTAATTGTGTAATGCCGTGGAAAGGTCACGTGTTATGAAACGCACATTTGCAGACCATTTCAAACAATAAACTGACACAAAGACATTAATTAGTATCATTCAACATACAACAATGTTGGAACGGTCCTCTTTCTCAACACTTGTAAACACTGGGGCGTATTTTCGCATACGTCCTCCGCTACCTCTTGTCGTGATGACGTATTGCGTGAGGTCGCACTTGCACGTCACAGGACCGGAGATAGATGAGTTGTGGTTTAAAAGTGCATATTTTTTATTTTTCTTGTGAAAAATGTCAATCGTTTCGCTAGATAAGACCCTTATGGCTTGTTATGAGATGGTTTAGAGTCCTTTGAAACTGCGATTTTAAACTGAATTAAAACTGTTACGTGTTGGGGTCCATTAAAGTTCATTAAAATGAAAAAAATCCTGGAATGTTTTCCTCAAAAAACATAATTTCTTCTCGACTGAACAAAGAAAGACATCAACATTTTGGATGAAATGGTCGTGAGTAAATTATCTGGATTTTTTTTTTTTAAGAAAATGGACTAATCCTTTAAGCACACAGTTTAGGTACCCAGTGATTTCCATAGTAGGAAAAACAAATATAGAAGTCAATGGGTATCGTCAACTGTGTTACACTTTTTTTATCAAAATATCTTTTGCGTTCAATAAAGAAACTTATACAGGTTTAGAACAACATGAGGGTGATTAAATAATGAATTTTCATTTTTGGATGAACTATCCCTTTAAGCAAACCATCAGATCAGAGATGATGCATAGCATTTGTTTATTTTTTTAACCTAGTCGTGGATCTCTTGAGACTCCAAACATAAGTAACGTTACATTTTCCATGATGAGTTCTCTCGGAATAGGAAAACCTGTGACGCATCAACATGACACTTGCCGTAAACGCCAAGTTTATTAAAATCTCTCAGACCCCAAAAACATATAAGTGTTAAATAAATTCAAGTATTTCTTCTCTTCATTAGTAAAAAATAAAGAAGGTGCTTGATTTAAGTGAGCATGAAAGAAAATCCAGTTTTGCAGGTGAGAAATTGCCAGGGAATGTTTTAATAAACTACTTAAGGCTACAATTGTGAAGCACAAATGTCTTACAGTATGTTAATAACATAGGATGCGACATAGAGGAATCAATTAAAGATGAAAAGGAGAACAGCAGTACGAGAGCAGCAAGTGAAGACTGTTTGCTTTGATGTGAAACTCTTAAGTGAAGGGAAAGAGTGTTGTGTTAATGAAATGCTTGACTGAAAAGTGTTTGAACCTGAATGCCTCCAGAAGTGAATTTTAATACAAAACCTGTCCTCTTAAATTATACGTTTGATGATTTAATTTAATAATTTGTTATTTGCACTGTTTAGTATTAGTTTTTTATCTCTGTGTCATGCATTGAGAAGTTTTTCATAGAAGATCTAAAGAACGAAAATTCTTCTAGGTCATTTATGCCCTCAACACAAAAAACGACGAGCATGAAGATGCTATCCAGTCTCTAAAGGAGGCTCATGATGAGGAGGTGCAGCACATCCTGACGGAGACACGGGAGAAGATCTTCCACTACAAGAGCAAGATCGGAGACGAGGCCGACTTGAAACGTCGCCTGCAGTCCCTGGAGGAATCCGTGGAGCTGCACGAACACATGAAACGTCAAGCCCTGGCCGAGTTCGAGATGTATCGCCAGCGCATGGAGGACACGCAGTTGTGCACGGAGGCCCAGCACACGCAACGCGTGGTCTCCATGTCCCGTGAGGTGGAGGACATGCGCCACGAGTTCGAGGAGAAACTGCGCTCCTTCAGCCAGGTGCAGGCTCAGTTCGAGCAGGAGAAACGACGTGCGATGGACGAGCTGAAGTCGTCCCACCGGCTGGAGGTGGAGGAGCTGCTGGAAAGCCAGGAGAACCAGAGCGTGTCTTCCAGCATGGAGCAGGAGAAGCTGGCCGAGCTACACCGTACCGAGTTGGAGTCCCTGATGGAGCGCGTGGAGGAGTTGATGCAAGACAAAGTCCGGCTGGTGGAGGAGTACGAGGCCAAGCTGAGCAAGGCGCAGGCGTTTTACGAACGTGAGCTGGAGGCCATGAGGCGAACGCAGCAGCTCACGACAGAAAACCTGCTGGCCTGGAAGAGGACGGAGGTGGAACTAAGAAAGGAGTTTCAGGTGCAGGAAGGTGCGCTCCAGAGGACGCTTTGCAAGCTCCGCTCTGAATTACACAGAGCTCAGGAGGAGGCGCGAGAGAGCAGAGACAAAACCAACAGACTGCAGGCGTCTCTCAACAACGCAGAGGTCACAATCACGGTACTGTATGAATTGCAACATATTCCTTGAACAGAGCTTCAGACTTTTCTTTTGAAATTTGAAGGCCACATTAAGTCTGTCTTTGGGCTACTTTTCAGACGTCTTTGGCAAGATTTTATTCTTTTGCCCTTGTCGCATAGCCAGACGTTCAATCTTAAAAATGAAAAATCACTTTCAATGTGAATTATTAAATACAATGAAAAACTAAACAAAGAGTAAGAAAATAATTGTATACAAAGGGTGAGATTTGTGAAAAAATGTGAGGGGGGATGTTTTTCAAATATTTTTATTTATAAGGAAAAAAAATTAATGAACAACGCTTATTAGGCTTATTAGGGTGGTCCTTATAATGGGTCAATTTTTTTTAAATGTTATACTCTAACCCCTTAAATGTGTTAAGATATCAATAAAAACACACTGTGCAAAATGTTGAATGTTCCTACAATATCTAGAGGTTTTTCAAAGCCTTTTAATTTTTCCGAATTCACATATTTTTTGCAAAAACTGTACCATTTAAAAACGCATAAAACTTGCTTCTTGGAGGGTAACTTTGTTCCAGTTATTTCAGTCTCTTCTGATCTGAGTAACCATATAGCAGACTTGCTTCGTGTTGCTTCCGCCATTGTCTCAGTATATATTGTCTATTCACACTGAAGCTTTCATGCTTTGAAAGACATATCATCACAACTAAAACAGGAGTTTTAATTGCATTAAGCATGGTCAAATAAGTCCATTGCTGCCATTAGGAAAAATAATTAAACAATTATACATGCTAACACAAAGTATCACATAACACGCAAATGTGTTAAACTTGAGCAACCTCTAAATATTAATTAATATTTAAAAAAAAAAAAATTTTTATTTAAACATATTGGTGGGGTGAGAGCATGAACTTTTAAAAGTTGAAAAATAAGGACCACCCTAGGGCTTATATTGATTAATAATTATAATATTTAATAGAAAATGCAATGCACAACATACTATTAGTAACAATAAATAGGCTATCTATTTATGCCTACTTAGACAAGACATCAGACTAAGAAAAAAGTCTGTTTGATGACAGACCTGTTTTTTGCTTTCCTGTTTTATCCTGGCAGTTCCCCACGATTCTAACGATGGTAGTTTCTGTTGTCCCACCGGAAAGAAAAAAAATAGTTAATCAGAGACAGGTATATAAAGACCAGGGGGGGGGGGGTGATCCCCCCATCACCCCAGCAAATCGCACGCTCTACAGAAACTTTTATGTTTGTGTTTTAGAAGCCTAGAACAGTGGTCTCCAACATGGTGCCCGCCTGTGAATTGCCCGCCAAAGCACATTCTATTCTCAATTTTAATATTTATTTATTACATATTTTTATATTGGCTTCCCTGCTGAAAAAAACAATAAAACCATTACAGAAATGTATAATGGTTTCCATTAAAATACCAATAGGAACCATTAGCTTTTACCATTAAAACCACTACACTGTAGTGTTTTGGGCCATATTCCATTAGAACCAATACATATTCCATTAGAACCAATACATACCATTAGAGACTAACAAAAAAAACAATACACTGTAGTGTGTTTTAGGCCATATTCCATTAGAACCAATACATATTCCATTAGAACCAATACATACCATTAGAGACTAACAAAAACCAATACACTGTAGTGTGTTTTGGGCCATATTCCATTAGACCCAATACAATTGCCAATAAAACCATTAGAATTTTCTGTAATGTTTTTATTGTTTTTTTCAGCAGGGTTGGCTTCTTTTATGTGTTTACATTTTAAACAATAATAAAACCTATCCCGCCATTGACGACTCGATATAACTCGTCAATTAACTTCCGCAACTTATACAACCCGGAAGTAGCGCGTCAAGTTAAAGAGAAAGAACTCCGTGTATGTTTTAAACATCGCTCTGCATCTGATCTCTATCAAAAGTCCTTCACAAAAATGTAATTATCTGCGCTTTTTGCTCAAAAATTGAGTGTTTTTGAAGAAACCTACCCATATTTGAGAGGTGATAAAGAGAGAACTAATGAAGGTTTTTTTTTTAAAGGAGAGGGTCTGTTCTTTCATTTGATATAATAAATCTAAATATTATTGTTTGTTTATATATTTAAAGAAGAAAATTTTGGCAACTTTTTTTAAAAACGCCGGCAGGGAAAGAGTTAACAAGTTAAAAAAAATCAAGTAAAACAAAAAAAAAATTGAGTAGACTTAATCAAAAAAGTAGCCCTTCAGATTGTTTAATCCATTTTGGTAGCCCTTGCTCACAAAAAGGTTGGAGACCACTGCCCTAGAAGCTAAAACACCCAGAAGAATCACCAATAAACTGTGCTGGAGAGTTACAGTTTACATGAGCAGAAAAGATAAATGACAAAAAAACTAAAATTGTTTTAAAAAATCAGTTTAAAGGTTTTCTTCTCTTTTGGCAGGAGTTACACAAGCAGCTTGAGGAGGCCATACAGGACGGAGAGATTTGGGTGATGCAGCTTAAGGACACAGAATATGAGCTGGATGGAAGCCGAGATCGAGTTCAGCAGCAGGCCAATGAAATTCTTCACAAAGCCAGTGAGAATAATGTCATGGCCAAATTACATTTTTCGACCTTGTATGAGAGCGAATAACTCAGGCTGCAGTTTTGGTGGTTTTAGAGAGATTGCAGTATCACGATTGAAGCTTGACAGGGCTGTGGTCAGACAGCATGGCCACTGACCGCCCACAGTCTGTTTATTGACCATCTGATGTGTAGTGCACAAAAATTGCCAATTACTGGCTGAAATCGGCCAGTTCCAGTCTGATGGCTGGCTTTACGTAACTCACCGAATTGATGCGGTGAGCACTTGTGAGCCAGAACAAATCACTTGATTTGCTAAAGTCTTGCAAAGTTCGTTTTTGGCATTAAAAACAAATCGATGTCAAAATGGAATTCTGTGTTCCACTTGAATTGTGATTTGTAGACCAGCCACAAGTCAAACGTGTGAATTTTTAATTATTGGAGAGGTGTTAATCTAATCATCAATATTGCCAAAGATAAATTCGGCTATATTTTATCATCTACAGGTCAAATAGGCTCTCTTCAAGCGACTCAAATGAGTCATGAGGCGACTATCAGGGACCTGGGCTCCGAGCAGAACCGTCTGAAGGAGAAGATCCTACAGCTGGAGGAAGAGAGAGAGAGACTACAGAAACAGATTCAAACACTTGAAGAACAACAACACCAGAAGATTCTCAATCTAGAGAAGGTAAAACATCAACAATTATTCTTCCTTCACCTTGGGTTTTCTTACATGGAAGTCACCGCCATAGATATGTATAAAGGCTAGATGTCTCGCTCGTGCTGCTGGCCAATTGAGTGGAACGTCCGCATTTGGCGGCCATCCCACCACAGGCAGCCCGCTCACTCACAGCACTGAGCTCTAATGGTGCAGGTACCTCCAAATGACCACAACTTGCTCAACTTTCTACCGATTTTCAAACGGTTTGGTCTGTTATAAACATCAAAGATGTACCTATGACACTGCATACTTATACAAAAAAAAAAATAATGAAACATGTTAAAGCATCCAGAATTATAGCCACGTTAATACCGTTTGTAAGAAACCAACCCGTTCGAAAATCGGTAGAAAACCAAGCAAGTTATGGTCATTTAAAATCACCTGCACCATTAAAAATCAATGCTACGAGTGAGCGAGCTGCCCGTGGCAAGATGGCCGCCAGTTGATGATGTTAGAGACTCCGCTGTAACACATCTAGCCTTTATACATATCTATGGTCACCGCCATGTTTCTACAGTAGCCCTACTCAGACAATTAATGTTTGTCCTGTGGAGGCTACCATAGCTTCTCTATGCGTTTTCGAAAGGGAGTGGTGACCTGTGAACTGAGCCGTTGGTTGCAACTGGTCTCACTGCTAGATGCCGCTAAAATCTACACAGTGGACCTTTAAAAGCAAGCTATGACATTTTTCAAATACTTTCTTTCGTGCAAGCTTAAAGCACAAAAACAACTATAAGTACAGTTTTATTGTGTAAACTTTTTGCCGCTTTCAACATTACGTTATTTGTTTCAGCGTTCTGATGTGATTGACTCAACTATAGATTCAGCCATTGTATGTTTAGGCCGAAACTATCTGTTGGCTGTAGGGTTGGGAATAGGAAAATCAATTCCAATTCTGGAATCAGATTCTTATTATAAAATTAAAATTTCTTCTTATCAATTCCTGCATTCGTATTTTAAGATAGCCCTGTTTTTTCTTTTATGTTATCTCTGAAGCCAGACCTGCAGCAGTTTACTCCGAGACCTTTGTACTCACGTCCATTTTTTTTTTAACGTAACCTAAATCAAGTTAATGTACCTGTTTGTGTGACCCCTGCATTTACAACCTGATATCTTATTTGAACAGTTGGATTGAAAAGTAATGATTGTTTATACTACAGAAACCATAATTTAACTATGGTTAATGTAATAAAACTAGACTCTAAAAATGTTGAGTTATTTTTAACAGAAAAAGGGATAAACCCAGCCCCTTCGGTTGTAATTTAACCTACACACTGCAAAAAAATGACTTTCTTAGTTTTTAGTAAAAATATCTTTATTCTTAAATCAAAATGCATTTTCTTGATGAGCAAAATGACCTAAAAAAAATAAGTCTAGTTTTAGACCAAAAAAATATAAAATTTAAGTGAATTTGTGCTTAAAACAAGAAAAAAAATATGCCAATGGGGTAAGCAATCAATTTTCAGTAAATTAAGTGTTTAAGAAAAAAGTTAAAGATATTTTTACCCCATTGGAAGACTTTTTTATTTGTTTTATTCACAAATTCACTCAAATTTAATAGACTTATTTTTTAGGTTGTTTTGCTCATCAAGAAAATGCATCTTGATTTAAGAATTTTTAGATATATGTACTTAAAGGGACACTCCACTTTTTTGAAAATATGCTAATTTTCCAGCCCCCCTAGAGTTAAACACTTGATTTTTACCGTTTTGGTATCCATTCAGCTGATCTCCAGGTCTGGCGGTACCACTTTTAGCATAGCTTAGCGCAATCCATTGAATGTGATTAGACCATTAGCATCGTCTAAAAAATAACCAAAGAGTTTCAATATTTTTCCTATTTAAATTTTGACTCTTCTGTAGTTACATTGTGTACTAAGACCGACGGAAAATTAAAAGTTTTTTTTTAACATGATTGCAACAGGCGCACTGATATTGAAAGATACTAAGGGGACTATTTTCGGCTGCTGCGTAATATCATTGTGCCACCTGCAGCCATGTTACGCAGCAAAGTCCTTGATTATGACGCCAGAATTAATTTTAATTTTTAAAATGTTATTTTTGCAGTGCAGGTAAGCTGGGTTGATTTAACCAGTATTGAGTCAAATATTAACATTATCTGGGTTCGTTTTATCCAAACATCTGGCCGTGACCCTTTTTTAAAACAACATTGGGTTAAAAATAGCATTTTTTTAGATTCTGGTAATATGATAATACAAATAGTAATCAATCTGATTTTGATGTTATTGCACTAAAATAGCTTACATTAATACAAACCAGAGAGCACATACAAGAGTTCATCACAAAGTGTTTCAAACACATGTTGGGTTATAAGTAGCCCTTTGCTGAGTTGGTTTAACGCAAATGCTGGGTTGTTTCAACCCATGGCTGGGTAACACATTTATTTATAACCCAACATGTTTTCTTTCCAATATTTACCCAGCATTAGGTTAAAAACAACCCAGAGCAAATCCGCCACTGCCTATTGGAAACACTTATCATGGTCTTCAACATGCTATCAGGGATGTTAATGAAGTGCTGTGCTGTTTTGGCAGTCGCTCCGTGAGGAAAAGCAGAACTACGAGATGGAGCTGGCACACGTCAGGGCCAAATACGAGGAGGAAACGTCTCATCTGAAGGAAAGCCATACGGAAGCATTGGAAGAACTACAGGAGAAGCACAGAGACCAACTAGAGAGTGCACGTAACGCTTCAGAGAGAGAGAAGAGCCAGTTACTCAATGTAAGATGTCTCCCTGCCTATGAAATCCAGGCTAAAGTCTCTTAATCTGTTTATAAGAGCATCAAGGTTTGATTTCACTCATAGATTTCAATCTTTGACACGGCCTTGGTCAATATTTAGGATATCAAGGTAATATTTTCACAGAATGTTCTTTACATTATGTGGGGTGAATTAATATAGCTAGGTTTTGACAGGAATAGTCATGTATACAGTACAGTGTTTGCGTGGAGCTAAAAGGGACACTCCACTTTTTTTTTGAAAATATGCTCATTTTCCAGCTCCCCTTAGAGTTAAACATTTACCTTTTTGGAATCCATTCAGCTGATCTCTGTCTGGTGGTACCACTTTTAGCATAGCTTAGCATAGTTCATTGAATCTGATTAGACCATTAGCATCGCGCTCAAAAATAACCAAAGAGTTTGGATATTTTTCCTAGTTAAAACTTACATCGTGTACTAAGATTGACGGAAAATTAAAAGTTGCAATTTTCTAGGCAGATATGGCTAGGACTATACTCTTATTATGACGTAATAACCAAGGACTTTGCTGCTGTAACATGGCTGCAGAAGGTGCAATGATATTACCCAGTGCCCGAAAGTAGTCTCCTCTGCTATTGAAAGTTACTAAGGGGACTATTTTCAGCTGCTGCGTAATATCATTGTGCTTCCTGCAGCCATGTCACAGCAGCAAAGTTCTTGATAATTACGCCAAAATGAGAGTATAGTCCTAACCATATCTGCATAGAAAATCGCTAATTTTTATTTTCCGCCAGTCTTAGTACATGATGTAACTACAAAAGAGTAGGAAAAATTTATAGGAAAAATTTCGAAAATCTTTGGTTATTTTTTGTGCGATGCTAATGGTCTAATCAGATTCAATGGATTATGCTAAGCCATGGGGACTTGTGACTTGGTGACTTGGACTCGAGTCGACTCAAGTCACTTTTTTTGTGACTTGTGACTTGACTTGACAAAAAATAAAATACTTGAGACTTGACTCGGACTTGGAAGTTAAAGACTCGGGACTTGACTTGACTTGAGACACGATGACTTGAATGACTTGAGTGTTAATCACACATGTTTTCAATTTTAATATAAAATAATTATTTTAAAAAATAAAGTTGACCCAGCTGGAGCGCAGGCTGAGAATGGCGTTGTCATGACTAAATCACGTCATTCGTCATGCCCTCTCGTACCTTACGCACACCATGCCCACTTAGATCAGATATCAACATGTCAGCCGGAGGGGTACCGGGATTCATCGCTTTCGGCTTCAACAAGATGGCAAAAGACGAACAGTGCGTTGTAAGACATGCAACATTAAAATCACAGGCAGCCAGACGACAACCTCAAATTTCGTCCGTCATTTAAGAGCCATTCTGCCTAGTAAATGCTTGTCAATTTGTTAATATGTGGTTAGTTGGTAGTTAGCTAATGTAATAATAGCTAAAGTAGCCATCAAATTATACCGTGTTAGGGACAAATGTGGGCAAAATCATTTTGATTTATTTTTTAAAAATACTTCCCTTGTTTTGAGCGGTACGAGACTTGGCTACTTTTTCTAAGTTTGCAACCTGAACACACACACACACACACACACACAGAGAGAGAAAAATGACTCGATTCTAAAATGTTAGGGGAGGTTCACACGTCTTTTGCACGCTCAAGTTCGTATTTCAAATGTAGGCGCGCGAACGGGTGAGACGCGCACGCGGTGGGAGAAATGTAACACAGTTTAATCTTGTACGTAAACTGTGTTTGAGAGAGAGAGAGGGAGGTGTTCAGAGAGAATCCTGTTGGAAGTTAAAGGAATATTCCATTTTCTTAAAAGAAAAATCCAGATAATTTACTCACCACCATGTCATCCAAAATGTTGATGTCTTTCTTTGTTCAGTCGAGAAGAAATTGTGTTTTTTGAGGAAAACATTGCAGGTTTTTTCTCATTTTAATGGACTTTAATAGAGCCCAACATTTAATACTTAACTCAACACTTAACAGTTTTTTTCAACGGAGTTTCAAAGGTCTATAAACGATCCCAAATGAGGAATGAGGGTCTTATCTAGCAAAACAATTGTCATTTTTGACAAGAAAAATAAAAAATATGCTCTTTTAAATCACAACTTTTCGTCTAGGTCCGGTCCAGCGCAACCTAACGTAAATGCGTAGTGACGTAGGGAGGTCAAGTGTTACATATATAAAACGCACATTTGCGGACCATTGTAAACAATAAACTGACACAAAGACATTAATTAGTATCAGTTGACATACAACAACGTAGGAACAGTCCTCTTTCAACACACTTGTAAACACTGAGGCGGAGTTTGGCGTTCGTTCTCTGTGACCTCTTGACGTCATGACGTATTGCGCTGGGTCACGCTGGCGCATCATGACCGGATTTAGACAAGAAGTTGTGCTTTAAAAGTGGATATTTTTTATTTTTCTTGTCAAAAATGACAATCGTTTTGCTAGATAAGACCCTTATGCCTCGTTTGGGATCGTTTAGAGTCCTTTGAAACTCCGTTGAAAAAAACTGTTAAGTGTTAAGTATTAAATGTTGGGCTCTATTAAAGTCCATTAAAATGAGAAAAATCCTGCAATGGTTTCCTCAAAAAACATAATTTCTTCTTGACTGAACAAAGAAAGACATCAACATTTTGGATGACATGGTGGTGAGTAAATTATCTGGATTTTTCTTTTAAGAAAATGGAATATTCCTTTAAGCTGTTATTTGTTTTATGAACTCAATGTTGAAAATTTCAAACATTGATGGCAGAAGTGAAAAATAAATAATTTATAAAGTTACAATTTTGTTTGATTCCATGATGTATTTTACTGAACATGAGTATTTACAATGCAAATCCAAATTATTGTAATTTACTGATAGTTACTTACTGTACATCTTGTCTTTTTACTTTATTAAGATCAGATTCTGCAGGTAAAATTACAATAATAAGGTGACTTGACTTGGACTTGACTTGACCTAGTACAGGACTTGACATAGCCTGTGACTTGACTTGCCCAAGAAAAAAAATACTTGGGACTTACTTGAGACTTTAAGGTTCAGACTTGAGACTTACTTGAGACTTGCACATGTGTGACTTGGTCCCATCTCTGTGCTAAGCTATGCTAAAAGTGGTACCACCAAACCCGAAGATAAGCTGAATGGATTCCAAAAAGATAAAAATCAAATGTTTAACTCTAGGGGAGCTGGTAAATGAGCATATTTTCAAAAAAAGTGGAGTGTTACTTTAATGTCTGGTAAAGAACTGACATTAGTTTCTCTGTAAGTTTTTGCTGTTTTTCACTTGATAGACACTCCCATGTGTTTTGTACACTTCACTATTCTCTGTGTTGTGATTAATAAAAATTAAACATAACATCTTGTAAATGTATTAGAGCTGGGATTTTGGTACGCAAGACCAATTAACTGTATGAATATTCAGTCCAATAGTGCCACAGCATAACCACTGTTCCCAAATCATATTCGGCTCTTGAGAGCAGCACCACTAAATGAAATTTTCCACCGCTCGCTCAAGTGTGTTGATATGCAAACAACCGTTTCTTATTGCAGCGATGACAAAGTGACATTGATATTATTCCCAGTTTTGTAGCTCCACAAAAATGGCTTTCAATCACGATGAATATTGAGACTAATCTACTTGTCATCTTGTGGCAATCATCTCAATTTATTTTTTTGAAAACATTTCCGCGCCCAACAAAGCTTTATCTTCGATGTAATTAAATCGGCTCCATCTGCCAGCGGCAGATTGTCACACTGTCTGGATGTACCTCTTATTTAATTGCTCTGCTGTGGTTCTTCTAATGTTGTCATTTCATTTTTGCTTACGCAGGAGATGAGACAACAGTTTGAGATTCGCCGTCTGTCATTGGAAGAGCAGAGGAACCACCTGCAACAACAATTAGAGACCATACGAGAGGAACTCACTACCAAGCTCAATATGGCCAACCAAGAGGTTTACATCCACCACTTCTTATCAGTCTTATCAATTATATAAACAGATCATTTCCAGAAACTTGTGTAAAAACATTTTCGTAGACTGGGTGCACAGCCGACATAAATCAGCTCACACATTGAGTTTTATGACATCTACTATGCTGCACAGAACCAAAGCCTAAAACCTAAGCTCACTTAAACCTTTCATTATTCTTTTGCTGCCTTGCAAGCACTGCTATTTCCTTCAGGAAATGCAAATCAAGTTGTAATAGTTGTATATGCATTCAGCTGTCATTGTGGCTTATCTCAGGTGGCTCATCTAAAGGATCTCGTGAAAGAGAGTGAAGAAAACCTGGATAGCGCTGAGAGCCACATCTCTTGTCTTAAAGACAGCCAGGAAAAGCTTCTCATCGAGCTAGACGCCACCAGGTCGAGAGTGAGAGAGACGAGCAACCTGCTCACGGATCTACAAGTAAAATCATTTCCTTTTTTGCTCAATTTATTATTTACAACATGCATGAGTAAATCTCTCATTTTGATCGAAGCTAACAATAGAAAATGTATCAGCATTTAAAGGAAAACACCACCGTTTTTCAATATTTTATGTTCTTACCTCAACTTAGATGAATTAATACATACCTATCTTTTTTCAATGCGTGCACTTTTAGGGCTCTATCTTACACCCGGCGCAATGCAGTGCAATGCGCGACGCAAGTGTATTTTGCTAGTTTCCACCCTGCACAATTATAATTTTCACGTTTAGCACCGCGTTGTTTAAATAGCAAATGCATTTGCACCCCCTTTTGCGCCCATGGCCGTTCTGGTCTGAAAACAAGGTGTGTTCAGGCGCATTGTTGGCGCGTTGCTATTTTGAGGCAACTAAAATATGTTTTAGTTTTAGTTATTTAAAGAGCGTTATGGAACGTAGAGTTATAGAATTCTAATGTTGTTCACAAGCTCTGTATTCTGCAGACCACTCTACCCATGTCTTCTTTTAAAAAAATCACTCGCCCCTCCCATCCATAAAGTAGCCTACAGCTGAGCTGACGGGGCATACAAACTATATAGCCTATTGCAACATAGAAATTCTCTGCCCAGGACGTTATTTTCCGCTACTATCCTCGGGCCGGGCCGATATAAGCATATTTTGAATCATTACTTTATTAGCCCAATTGGGGAGAAAGCTATGCCATAATCAGAAATATTATGACTATATTTAGGGCAAAGTAACAAATGTCTCCAAAAAGTTACACAAATTACAAATTACAAAATGATTTGTAAAAGTTACAAAATGCAACGCGAGTCAGGTGCGGAGTCTCCTCTGGCACGCATCACGCACCGGGCATGCTGTGGGGTACAGTATGGTGGAGCTTAAGTGCAACATGGAGTTTGAAGATGTAAAGAAAAAAGAAAAACAGGAGAATTAACTTTGAGCAAGTTTGGAGGAAAGTCGGAGGTATGGAACCAGTTTATGTACACATATGCATTCTCACTGGTCCCAGTAGTTTTTGTTGTCCTTTGGTTAAGTTTTTAATATTTCTAAACTCTAACATAATAACTTTATTGACATTACTCGAGTTAAGGCGATTATAGTGGTCCTTTCAATTCACGGGTTTCATTTAATTCTATTTTTACACGTAAATGTAATATTTGTGTCTTTAAGTTTTGTTTCACTTTGCCATGCCTCCTGCGGTGTAAAAATAAGATATTTTTCGACTTTAAAATTCCAAAATCATGTCCTAAATTGTCGGAATATATTCCAAATGGATTCATTTGAATTTATAGACGTTTTACATTAAAATCGATGCATGGGAATAATTTATATATTTTTTTTGAAATACCTTTTAGATGTCGCATGCATGTTCCTTATTGTACATATATAATTTAGTTCCTTTTGCGTCGTTTTAATAATTTAATTCAACCGTTTATACATTCATTCAATAAAGCACATGTTCTGTAACATTTACAAGTGCGTTAAACACCGCAAAACAATTTGGCTATATTTTTAAATATTTTTGAAAAGATAACGAACTAGAAAATCGATTACTGAACCTAGCTTAGCTTGGACGCATTTTTCCATCGGAATATGTTTAAAATATCAAAATGGGCCAACATATTTTGATTAAAATATATTCTAAAACCATGCTAAATTATTTTAAGAGTAGACCTTCTCATATAGGCCAACCACACTCCACAGTTCATTCTTGTTCGTTTTATATGTGTTTCATTGTTGCATGCACTTTTTACGCATGCAAACTAAAATGCTATTTATATAGTGCGACCATTGTAAATCAATGCGAATCATTGTAAAAATGTATTAGCAATACATGCCTTAATAACTAGTCCTCGGGAATTTTGCGTTCTGTGATTGAAAAAAATCCAAATTTCTCTTTTGGGACATTGCAAAGCTGATAGATAAACTCATTCGGCGTTCAGTATGTGGCTGTGAGTGTGCGTGCTTGTGTGTTATGCTTATGCCTATTACAGCATATCGGCTGAATGCAATCACGTCGTCAAGACAGAATCTGATAGAATCTGGCTAATACACACTGAAATAAATTAAATCATTTTAAAATTACTAAAATTATCCCTCTCTTCATCACACACCCAACATGGCATACAAAATGTCTTTGTACAGAAACAAACCAAAATCAAGAGATTTTTATAAGATATAATTTTACTGTAATCGCTTTTTTAAATCTCTGCCACCCGGGGGTGCTGCAGCACCTGCAGCACCCCCACTTCCCGCGCCCCTGGCCTGGTAAGTAAATAAATGCTTTGCTTTAAACAAATGCATCTGTTTTTAAATGTTTTTTTTTAAATGCTACCTCACGGATTTATTGTATATGATGACTCTGTACCTGCGGATATGGTGAGATGAGAAACATTTTTAAGTAATGCAATGCTTAAAAAAAACTGACGCTGTCCAAGTGCTGAACCTTGCGGAGGGCCGTTTGTAAATTCTTTATCTCCTGTTTGTTACAAATAAAGTATTTTTACAGTACAAACCTTTTCTTACATACTTGTAAATCATTTTTTGATGATATTTTGATAGCCATACATTTAAAGCAATTAAAAGCCTGCTTTTTTACTTCCATGACTAAAAGAAAACGGGTTTTAAATGTTTTAATAAAAAATAACAATTTCAATACAAGTGAAAAACAACACAATTATTTAACATTAAACTGGTGGTCTTCTTCCTCCGCTTAGTTTTTCAGTTTACAAAGTTCGTCATCTAAATAGGGATTAGACATTTTAAAGGGGATGAGAGCTGAGACTCTCATTGGTTTATTGCACGTTACGCCCAAAATACTCCCATTAATCATTATAAAAATCGGACCAACCCTTTTCGACCATGCGCTCGGCGCACAAACCATTTCTCCCGTCGTTAAATTAGCAAAAGTGCATTCGGACACGCCCATTTAGACGTTGCGCTGTGCGCTTTAGACAATGCGCTTAGATCGTTAAAATAGGGCCCTTAATCTTTGTACAGCACTTTGTGAATGAGTTAGCATTTAGCTTAGCCCCATTCATTTCTATGGCTCCAAATAAAAGTTTAATTTTGTGCCACCATACTTACTCATGTAACTACTCATGTAACAGTCTTTAAATAGGGAAAACATGGAAGTGTTTGGTAGCTTCTAAATTTATCCCTGTGTGGATCCTAAGGAATGAATGGGGCTAGGCTAAATGCTAACACATTTACGAGGCGCTGTACAAAGATTAAAAGTGGCGCATTGAAAAAAGATAGATAGCCTATGTATTATATTGTCTAAGTTGATGTAAGAACAGTAATATATTGAAAAACGGTGGTGTTTTCCTTTAAAATAGCTTGTAGGAGGCTATAAACCGAGAGCTGTGTATTCAGTGGGCCAATCACTGCAATAGAAGATGGATAATGGAGCATGGCGAGATGTTAAAAGAAAAATTAAGCCTCATTCAATTTCGAAGGCGCCCAAAACAGCCGCTTTTGTTTTGCACTGAAGCCCGCAAAGATCTCTTCAGCAAACTGTGCTTTCTTTGCTTTTACCGTGATGAATCATTATCCATACTTCACACACCAACAGGAAGAGATAGAGAGCCAAAAACAGCAACACGAAGCCCGGGTCATCGGCATCAAAACGGAGGAGAAGCAGAAAATGGACAAAATCACGGAGGAGCTGGACCTCAAGTGGACCGACGCTCTGAGGTGCTACAGCAAGCGTATGAGTCACATGATGAGTAATTGTACACGGTGCTAAAAATGGAGCTGAGATTTGCATGCCGCATTAAATTGAATAAACTGCGACTGTACAGTGTTTGGTATTTGAGCACACAGTAAATTAAATAATAAATGCTGTAAAACAAAAGCACTCTGTCTTGAATCAATGCCTATCCAACAAATCTTATTCATCCAGCATGCATTTGGATTAAAATATGATTTTAATCTGATCTGCACAACTGTATACAGTCAAAAGAGTTAACTGAAGGTAACTGAGACGTTTGTGCCGCTGTCAATGAGTTAAACAGCTTTAAAATAATGCATCTTTGTGCCCTTTCTTCACCTGTCTCTTTGTTGCATCTCTGAGGGCCGAGCTGAAGGGTCTGCGAGAGGAGCTGACAGCCGAATATCAGGCAGAAAAACAGATGGCCCTCACACAGCTTTCCCAGCAGAGGGACCTGGAGATGATGGCAGCCAGAGAGAGCTGGCAGAGGAAGGTGGAGGACCTTTTGGAACAGGTAACACACAGTTTGAGAGATGACCCCTATTTATCTATCTGTCTATTGTGTCTGTCTGTCTGCCTGCCTTTCTTAATAACTATCATTACAATTGTAGGGGTGTCACGATTCTCCAAATCCTCGATTCGATTACATTTTTTCGATTCTGAGGTCACGATTCGATTTGTACATTTTTATTTTTTGTTTCCCATGTAAAGAGCAGTTCGCGTGGTGTCTCCTGCCTCTGCCATGCTATCTTTTGACTGGCTGTAGCTAGCTAAGTTAGAGGAGGTTGACTCGCAGCACTCAACACGTGTTTTTTTCCCGCTTGGCAAGCTGACCGGACGTGACATCGATGATTCCATTTTTAATGCGAAGTTCGAGGTTTTGATTTAATTTCGATTTAAAATCTAAATCGTGACACCCTTATACAATTGTATCACAATTGCACATAGCATCTGCTGTGCGCCTTTATTTTCCATGATGCTCTGAGTATTTGAGTCTCGGTGACAACCTGCCTCATGTAATCTGTCTTTGTGTTGGTTTAGAGTCACTGACTCTCATGTCATAGACCTACAAAGGACCTTATCGCCAGTATAGGTCAACATTTTCATATAAGAGAAACTTGTTATTTCTTTGTGATCCTATTGGCAAGTAGTTTCTAGATTTAAGCATAACTTCTCTAAAAACAAGATTTTATATCCAATGTAGCTTTGCTTGTCTTTGCTTCGTGTTCCTATTTGTCATGGGTTCGAAATGGGTTAGGTCGCTTATTTGGACAAGAGCGTATATGACAAATGCATAATGTAAATGTACATTTAAATGCAAGTATGTGTGTTGGGACATTTCACAAGACTTTTTTAAGATGTCAAATAAATCTTTGGTGTCCCCACAGTGCGTATGTGAGGTTTTAGCTCCAAATACCATATGGATAATTTATTATGGAATGTTAACCAATTCCCCGCCAGCCATTTTTTGAAAAGTTTCCCGCCAGCATTTTTTTGTGATTTTCACAAAAGTTTAAAACAAAAACTTCCAGGAAAATTTTCTTCTAAAAATATACAAACATACAAATTTATCAAAAAAAGAACAGACCCTCTGCTTTCAAACGAACAATCAAAAAAAAAACGTTTCATCCTATCTATATAAATAAATAAATATATATATATATATATTTATTTTTTATTTATTTTTTGCTTATAAACTCTTTAATATGAGTATTTTTCTTTAAAATAAAATTTTAGCAAAGAAGCTGAAATAATTGCATTTTTATTCAGAACGATTATCAAAACATACACAATATTTCCATATAAGAAAACTTGTTATTTCTTTGTAATCTTATTGGCAAGTAGTTTCTAGATTTAAGCATAAATTCTCTAAAAACAATGTAGCTTTGCTTGTCTTTGCTTCGTGTTCTTATCTGTCATGGGTTCGAAACATTTGTACTGATAAATATAGATTAAATGCACTATAGGTCTCTTTGGACAAGAGCATTTGACAAATGCATATTGTAAATGTATGTTTAAATGCAAGTATGTGTTTTTTAAAGGGGACATTTCACAAGACTTTTTTAAGATGTCAAATAAATCGTTGGTTTCCCCACAGTGCGTATATGAGGTTTTAGCTCAAAATACCATATGGATAATTTATTATAGCATGTTAACTCATTCCCCGCCAGCCTTTTTTTTTTGAAAAGTTGCCCACCAGCAAAGTTTAAAACAGAAACTTCAAGGAAAATTTTCCTCAAAAAATATACAAACATACAAATATATCAAATAAAAGAACAGACCCTCTGCTTTCAAACAAACAATAAACAAACAAAGAAAACGGGGGAAAAAAAAACGTTTCATCCTATATATTTTTTTCTTTGCTTATAAACTCTTAAATATGTTTTTTTTCATCATTTACAAAGCTCATTTACAATGTTTGCATTTGTATTGTTTTACTACTTACACAATTATTTAAAGAATTAGTTCACCCAAAAGTTACAATTTTATCATAAATCACTTACCCCTGTGTCGTTCTAAACCACCAAGTCAAAACACATTTTTAGATAGTTTTGATGAAAACACGCTGCTGACTTGACCTTCTGATGTAGTTACCCTGATGAGAGCTAGTTAAAGGCGGGGTGCATGATTTTTGAGAAACTCTTTGGAAACAGGAGTCATGCCGAGTACCAAATCACACTTGTAGCCAATCGGTGAGTAAGGGGCATGTCTATTAACCGACATAGTTATATTTTTTAGCAAAAAACTGAAATAATTGCATTTTTGTGAAGGAATTTTGTTAGAGATCAGATTCAAACGATTATCAAAACATAAACAGAGTTTAAAATGAGTAAATAACGTTTTGGCTTCAGTTTTTTATAAATTGGGTAAGTGCACCATCTAGTGGATAATCGCAGTTATGCAGATTAACATAAAAATTCATCAGGAAGACTTGTTTATGCAAATGTTTTCTCTTAATTGATGAGATAACTCTCCAATGGCAGGGAAAGAGTTAAAATTGCCACTTTGTAGGTGTGAGCAAAAATGTGCCATTTTTGGGTGCTGATCTCTGCACTAAACGGGTGTGCCGAGGTTGGAAAGCGTTGATTAAAGAGCAGTATTATGGCTTTCTGACATCACAAGGGGAGCCAAATTTCAATGACCTATTTTTTCACATGCTTGCAGAGAATGGTTTACCAAAGCTAAGTTACTGGGTTGATCCTTTTTACATTTTCTAGGTTAGTAGAAGCAATTATAGCACTTAAACATGGAAAAAGTCAGATTTTCATGATATGTCCCCTTTAATAGACATATATTTTACTGGAAAAGAAGGCGACAATACCGAGCTAGTCTGCTTAGACTGTAACTCTAGTGTGGTCCCTCAACCTCACGTAATCCTGTATCTAATAAGTCCCTCAGCAGTGGGTTAAGACAAATCTCAGAGCCGGTTTCAAAGGCAGTATATACTAAAGCTCCAGTGAAACGCTCTCTTCTTTGTTGGCCTCATTTTATTGCCTCCATGTCTATTTTCGGCCTGCGGTGTGGAGCATGCAGAAATGCGTTCAACATTCTCAGTTTCTCCCTCTTGGTGATTAGAAAGAATTTACTTCATTATTTCTTCATCTTAATCCTGCTCTTATCTTATTTAATAGTCTGTGAGAATTAAACCCCTCTTATCTTGTAAATTGAGCTGTTTTGAATACATTACTTTTCTCATTTCAGGGTACCTAGGGGTATGTAAAAAAAGGTTTCAAATGAAAATTTAATTTACATAAAACTGATGACAAAGCTGCATGGTTGAAATGATTTTAATAGCATCTTCCTGTCTGTACATGTTACAGTACGTGATGTTGATGGGGAAAGTAAGCACTGAACCAAACCTATGTGAGGCAAGGGTGCAGGGACTCATTTACAAAGCGCATTTACAATGTTTGCATTTGTATACTTACACAATTATTTAAAGGGTTAGTTCAACCCTTAATTACAATTTTATCATAAATCACTTACCCTGCGAGATTTTTCACCCTGTTTTTCTTGTGTCAGATCTCATTGCTGAAGCAGAGCCTGGAGCTGCAGATGTCGCAGTCGAAAAGCGCGTTGCAGCAGTTGCAGGCGCAGTTCAGCCAGGAGCGCGAGCACCTTGCGCAGCAGTTGCAGGAACTGGCGATGGAGCATCAGCATAGGGAGCATCATCTGCAGGAGGTCCACTGCTGCACTATGCAGGATATGGAGGATGCGCAACAGATGGAGCTTAGGGTAACGCCACCATATACACCAACATGCGCACAACATAGCCTACTCTAAACAGACATTCACATACACACAAGCTGCATACAGTATAAGCCTGTCACATGGAAAACTGCACATGGAGACACTTTGCATGTCTTGACGTTGTTAGTCTTATTATGTGATTACACTTGAGTCGGGCTGGGCGATATTGACCAAAATTCTTTCAATTTTAAAATTCTATTTGTGGATGATGTATCTCTGTATTTTCTACAAGGTGGGATAGATGTCATCTCATGTGAGATTTCACAACCATTTTATTATAAGAGTAGCATGAAATGAAAAACATCCTGGTAGGAAAGCCAGAGTCATATCAGACCTTACAGATATAGACGGTGTTGTCTAGAGCTGCCTAACGATTAGTTTTGATTAATCATTTGCAGAATAAAAGTTTTTGTTTACATAATATATGCGCGTTTACTGTGTCTAAAAATATGTATATATAAACACACAAATGCATATAATTTTAAGAATAAAATCATTTAAAAAATAAATTATATAATATTTTTATTTATTTATACATAATATAAATTATATATAAATAAAAACATGTATATTCACATGCAAATATTTCTTAAATATATACATGCATGTGTGTGTGTGTGTGTGTGTGTGTGTGTGTGTGTGTGTGTGTGTATTTATACATAATTATTAGACACAGTATGCCTATATATATATTTGGATGTGACTTACCATCTCTCATCCTCTATTGATCACCTTCATTGTGTCTCCTCTTACTCTTCTTAAAGGCATAGTTAATAGTTATTTTTTTCATACAATGAAAGTAAAAGGTGACTAGGGCTGTGCAGTAAGTCAATAACATTCTGCTTAATATCTTTTATTGTATAAAAGTCGTGCATCATTTTTGGGTGAAGTATGCCTTTAAGTTCAAGCTCACTGGACCAGAGCACCCATCTCCACTATGTATGATGTTGATTGTAAATATTGCTCCTTGTCTTCTCTTAACACATTACAAATGTTTAAGCGAACACCTTTCTCCTTCAGGCAACTTGAACACTGTTGTTTATTTCAATATTGGACGTGACAGAATACTTTAGGATATCAACCCAGGCGTTTAAAGTAGGAGTGCTGTGTAACGTCTAACAGGCTTTTCTTTATATCTCTTGGCCTGCTTCTGTGGCCAAGAAAAGTTTTTTAAGCTGATTTGGCCATATTTCGGATTACAGAGTAATGGAAAAACATTAATAGTTGCTTTCATCTCCATCCTTTTTTTTGTTAGACCTTGAATGCATTTGGTGCCGCTGCATGCTGAAATGGCTTTGTGGATGGACTGTGTAAATGTTTCCACGTTCTCCGCAGATCAGGGCTGGCAGTAGAAAATGATCCATGAAATGAGAGTGTAAAGGATAAAGCTGAATGATTTTCTAATTAGATGAAGCTGTTTCCTATTATCATTGTATCTTCATGCACTATAAAGGCAAATGATCTACTTTGCTTTATTTGTTTCTTCATACACTGTGGTTCAAATGTTTAGGGTCAATTTACTGAAATGTTCTTATTTTTTGAAAACCCTTAGATAAACCCTTAGAAGGTGTATGCTTAAATATTTTGAATTTGTTAAGAAAAAATGTAATAGTGCCAACATATACATTTTTGAATTATAATAAAAAAAACTGAGCTCTAGTGTCATATAAAAAACATTATAATTATGCGAAAAAATATTTTTGTATTACAAACAAAAGTGTTGTTATATAGAAAAATGTAATTGTGCCAATATATAATTTTTTTTTATTATAAACTAACATTTTGTTATATAGAAAAACTGTAATTGTGTGGGGAACATTTTTTATTACAAACAAAAATGTTGTCATATAGAAAATTGTAATTGTGCCTGCCAACATATACAGTTTTTTATTGTGTTATATAATATAATTCTAATTATGCGGAAAAAAAAATTTGTATTACAAACGAAAAATTTGTTATATAGAAAACGTTATTGTGCCAACAAATAATTTTTTGTATTACAAACTAAAGGTTTGTTAGAAAAACTGTAATTGTGAGGGGAACATTTTTATTACAAACAAAAATGTAATTGTGCCAACATATAAATTTTTTGATTGTGTTATATAATTATAATTACGTAAAAAGAAAAATATTATTTGTATTACAAGCGAAAAATGTGTGTTATATAGAAAACGTAAAAAAAATTAATTGTGCCAACATATAATTTTTTGTATTACATACAAAATTTTGTTAGATAGAAAAACTGTATTTGTGCGAGGAATTTTTTTATTACAAACAAATATGTTGTCATGTAGAAAAATTTAATTGTGCCAACATATAATTTTTTTGATGTGTTATATAATATAATTATAATTATGTGAAACAAATTATTTTTTGTATTACAAACGAAAACTGTGTTATATAGAAAACGTAATTGTGCCAACAAATACATTTTTTGTATTACAAAAAAAATGTTTAGATAGAAAACTGTAATTGTGCCAACATAAACATTATTTTATTGTGTTATATAATATTATTATAATTACGCAAAACAATTTTTTTGTATTACAAAAAAATTGTTATATAGAAAACGTAACTGTGCCAACAAATACATTTTTTGTATTACAAACAAAAATAATGTTGTATAGAAAAATGTAATTGTGCCAACATATTCATTTTTTGATGTGTTATATACTTTAATTCTAATTATGCTAAACAATTTTTTATTACAAACGAAAAATTTGTTATATAGAAAACGTAATTGTGCCAACAAATACATTTTTTGTATTACAAAAAAAATGTTTGACAGAAAACTGTAATTGTGCCAACATAAACATTATTTTATTGTGTTATATAATATTATTATAATTATGCAAAACAATTTTTTTGTATTACAAACGAAAAATGTGACATATGAAAAACATAATTGTGCCAACAAATACATTTTTTGTATTACAAACAAAAATAATGTTGTATAGAAAAATGTAATTGTGCCAACATATTCATTTTTTGATGTGTTATATACTTTAATTCTAATTATGCTAAACAATTTTTTATTACAAACGAAAAATTTGTTAAATAGACAATGTAATTGTGCCAACAAATACATTTTTTGTATTACAAACAAAAATTTGTTAGATAGAAAAATGTAATTGTGCCAACATATACATTTTTTTAATTTGTGTAATATAATATAATTAAAATTATGCGAAACAAATAGTATTTTTTGTATTACAAACGAAAAATGTGTTATATGAAAAACATAATTGTGCCAAAAAAATTTTTTTTATTACAAATAAAAATCTTATTATGTAGACAAAGTAATTGTGCCAACATATAATTTTTTTGATTGTGTTATATAATATAATTATTATTATTCAAAACAAATAATTTTTTGTATTACAAACAAAAATGTTGTTTTATAGAAAAATGTAATTGTGCCAACATATAAATTTTTTGATTGTGTTATATTATATAATTATGCGAAACAAAAAACATTTTTTTATTAAAAATGAAAAATTTGTTATATAGAAAACGCAATTGTGCCAACAAATAAACATGTTGTATGTGTATGAATATGTTTGCATAGGAGCTGGAGGATCGTATGAAGCAGGAACAGAGGGAAGAGTTACACGCTTTGCGAGAAGCTCACAGACAGACCCTTGAAATCCTCCGTCAGCAGTCGGACCAGGAGCTGCAGACTCTGCGCTTTGAGCTGGAGGATGAGGGCAAAGCCATGCTCGGTGAGTCATATACCCACCATCTTAAATATAGCATCACACACCTTCCTACAGCATCAGAGCCATTAATCGGGTCATTGAAGTCTTTTCATGCAGTATAAGCTTTTGTTATGTAAGTATTTTATAGGGACGATATCTGTGAGTCACTCGGGGCATCTACACAACATTCTGTACAGACTTGAGATGGTGTTTTGGGACAGGGACATAGATTTGTGTGTTCTTTGGTTTTTCTAGCTTTTGTTTTTGTTGTAGCTTCCCTGCGCTCTGAGCTCAATCATCTTCACGCCACTGCCATTGAACATATGAGGCAAGTTCACCTGAAGGAGAACAACGCCGCCAGACGGGAGCTGGACGATACTATTGAACGCTGCAAAGAACATGTGAGACTTTTTCAAAGTATTACTTTGATAACATTACACCCATAGGCCAAACCAGTAAGAAATTGAAATTACTGCTTTGGTTGAAATGTGAACAGAAGAAATGTCAGGTTTAAATTGATGTGCATCAATTTATTAGTTTGTCAAAGTACTGCTGCTTGTGTTGTTAGCAAACATGCAATTGATATAATAAGCTTGTGTAACTTTGACACGCTAGCAAAGTGAAGCAAAAATAAAAGAGCAGCCGCTTTAGTTTTATCAACCCTGTTTATACCTGTATTTAGCGTCGTCCACTTGCAATCCGATCGACTAAAGCGTATCTTAATACCAAGTCTAAACAAGGCCTCAGGGTAGGTTTATGTATATAAATGTCAAGTAGTGTGTAAATAAACAAGATTTTTACATTGTCTAGAGAAAATTAGAGAAAATTCCCACCATAGACAGATAGATGGATGGACAGATGGAATGACGGATAGATAGACGGACAGACAAATAGAGGGAGAGATAGACAGCCAGATAGACAGATGAGCAAATGGATGGACGGACAAATGGATTTACAGACAGATGAATAGACAGACGGATGGACAGACAGACAGACAGACAGACAGACAGACAGATAGATGGATGGCCAACAGACAGATGCATGGATGACCAGACAGATGAGCAGATAGATAGATAGACAGACAGACAGACAAATGCATGGATAACCAGACAGAAGAACAGACAGATAGATGGATGGATGGATGGATGGATAGACAGATGAGCGGATAGATAAACAGACAGACGGACGGACGAACAGACAGACAGATACATAAACAGACAGATGAACAGATAGACAGACAAATAGATAGATGGATGCATGATGGACAGACAGATGAACGTCCAGACAGACGTATGGACAGACAGGCCAACAGACGGACGTATGGACAGACAGGCCAACAGACAGATGCATGGATTACCAGACAGATGAACAGACAGAAAGACGGACAGACCAAGAGGCAGACACACGGATGCATGGATGGACAGACAGATGAACAGATAGATAGACAGACAGACAGATAGATGCATGGATGGACAGACAGATGAACGGATAGATAAACAGATGGACGGACGGACAGATACATGGTTGGACAGACAGATGAACAGATAGACAGACAGATAGATAGACAGATGTATGGATGGATGACCAGATAGATGAATAGATAGATAAACAAATGGACGGATAGACAGACATACAGGCCAACAGACAGATGCATGGATGACCAGACAGATGAACAGATAGATAGATAGACAGATAGATGCATAGATGGACAGACAGATGAACGGATAGATATACAGACGGACGGACAGACAGACGGATACATGGATGGACAGACAGATGAACAAATAGACAGACAGATAGATAGACAGATACATGGATGGATGACCAGATAGATAGACAGATGGACGGATAGACAGACAGAAAGGCCAACAGACAGATGCATGGATGACCAGACAGATGAACAGATAGACAGATGAACAGATAGATAGACAGACAGACAGACAGACAGATAGATAGATGCATGGATGGACAGACAAATAAACGGATAGATAAACTGACAGACAGATGAGCAGATAGATAGACAAATATACAGACAGACAGATGCATGGATGGACGGACAGAAAGACAGAGAGACAGACAGATGCATGGATGAACATATAGGTAGACATACAGACAGACGGACAGATAGATGCATGGATGGACAGACAGGTGAATGGATAGATAGACAGACAGACAGATGGATCTAGACACAGTCTCTATACTGTATGGTAAGTCTGAAGAATTTTCCAGTTGTCTTAGCAAGTACTATCAGCAGAATAACTAGAACCCCACAATCCCACACTGGATTTGTATCCGTAATTTTTCAG
Organism: Misgurnus anguillicaudatus; assembly: GCF_027580225.2. Classification (NCBI taxonomy): domain Eukaryota; kingdom Metazoa; phylum Chordata; class Actinopteri; order Cypriniformes; family Cobitidae; genus Misgurnus; species Misgurnus anguillicaudatus. The sequence goes on along the minus strand of NC_073343.2, from coordinate 2,169,808 downwards.
GGTGAGAGCCAGGGCCAGCTGTCTTTCTGGATTTATTAAAGATAAAACCAAATGATACATTGCTTCTCTTGGCTTCAAGACGAGGTTGTGGTTTCTGAGAATAGAGCGGCATGAATTCTACTGAGAACTCAAAGCAGTGGCCATGATAAAATGTCTCTAGGCTAAGCTGCACTTTACATGAATGTGAAGAATAACCGCAATGAATAAAAAATGAGGATAGTGAGTTCTGAATTATGGCAGGACTCTGGTCACAATCCTTTCCCATTCTCATATTTGATTTATAATCCTTCTTTTTTCTCTCAGTCTCATGTTTGTCTCACTACAGTTAATACCCCTCACGACTCAGTATTGTATAATATGAACTATATACACTGGGCCAAACCCACAGGTTTTTTTTAAAAGCATTATGATGTGCATAATGTGACTGCGTTTAGTTTAATTCAGTACGTAATTTTTTTTAAATCGAATTAATTAAACTAAAAAAGTAACTTGCATTACTTTTTATAAAAGTAACTCAAATATTAATGTTTACATTTAAAAAGTAATGCGTTACTTTACTCGTTACTTTCAGAAAAGCAATATTATTACGTAATGCACGTTACTTGTAATGCGTTACCCCCAGCATGCCCAGAGCAATCAGTGTGGTCTAAAAAGTTACCAAAACTGCTAAAAAAGCAACAATGTATAATTTTTTTGCTTTTGGTCCAGAGCAAATGAACCGATCTACAGATGTGAAAGCAACCTGACTTTACTTCAGTGTTGTGACGTATTTACACGCGAAACGAGAAAAATAGTGGCCGTGGCTTGTGTTTTCCACTGTGCTTTGATTGGAGAAAAATAGGACTTTAAAATCATGTTCATCTTTTTTCGGGCGTAAAGGGCATAGTTAGACACATCTGAAGTTTCTAGCTGTTTTCTTTGTTTGATGCCTTCAGGAAGAAGACCTCCTGGCACGTATATCAGACTTAGAGCAGGAGGTGAACTGCAGGAAGAACCGGATCGCTGATCTGGACCATGAAATCCACTCTCTCAATGAGACCATCAGCACTCTGACAAAGGAGCTGGAGATTAAAGGAAAAGAAGTTCTGAGGATCCGCAGTGAGGCCAACCTACAGATCAGGTATTGCTCTGTTGTGCTTTCTAAATTCTGTATCCTTGCAAATTTGGGCATGTAACAAAAAAATTAACATGGTTGGTTCAGTTGATCCTAAAATTATCACAAATTTCTCCCTAATGCTGCGTTTAGAGACGTCAAGCGTGAGTGAAGTCAATGTAAAGACGTGTTGAGGCACGTCTGGAGGTCTCGCAGCGCAAATGAGGCGTTTAGCGCGGCACGGTTTGAGCGTTGGCGAATGGCGCAAATTGAGCGTTGCCGCTGGAAACAGCGAGTAAAAAATTTGAACTTTTGCGGAAAAATGCGCCGCATTAACCAATCAGGAACTTAGTCTAGTAGTGACGTGATTACAGGAAGCGAGCGGAGTCGCAAAAGTCCCTCCCATGACGCGAATTTCCAAGTGAATGTCTCAATGACTAGAATTTCACGCGACGCTTTCACGCGAGAATGAAGCGAGTACACTCAAAATGTTTAAGCGTCCAACTATGCGCGGTAGATGCGAATTTGATGCCTCAAACGCGTCTGGTGTGAAACCAACATAATAGTGTATATAACATAAAAATATAAGTAATCTCACTCTAAAAATGGCTAGGTTATTTTTTACCCATAATGGGTAAATATTGGACAGAACACTTGCTGGGTTAATAATATCCCAATGCTGGGTTGTTGTTATGCAACCATGGATTATACTGTAACAACCCAGCTGTTGGGTTAAAACAACCCATTGGGTCAATTTTAACCCAGCAGTGTGTTCTGTCCAACGTTAACCTATTATGGGTCAAAAATAAATCAGCCATTTTTAGAGTGCTGTTACTAAATGACAAATTAGTACCTGTTACATAAGACAATTATGAAGATTTATTGATTTATTGTCAGTTATATTACACTTGAAATAATGATGATTTTGGAAAAAAAATATATATATATAAATATAAATATAAATATATATATATATATATATATATATATATATATATATATATATATATATATATATATATATATATATATATATATATATATATATATATATATATATATATATATATATATATATATATATATGAAGAGTTTGGTTCCAAAACGCAATAAACGCCATTTTTAAAAAAACTGAGTTACTGCCAAAATCAGTATTATATCAGGTCAGTAGTTAAAAGTAAATAATTACTTTTACGCAAAATCCAATACCCGCCGTGATATTCTGTCATCTTTTCTCCCTTTTTTCCCAAAATGCGACAAACGCCACTCCTCCTTTTTTACAGAACGCAATAAATCCATTCCTGATATTACAGCGGACCATTCACGCAATGTAAACAAACATGGCGGCGCGCTGAGTACACGGAATCCTAATTTTCCTCATCTACTTTGTACTTCGTGATCAACAAACATAACAAAATAATACTTTAATGGCATTGCTAAACCTGTGATGGTTTTCTGTGACGGGAAAGAAACGTAAGCCATCAACATCTAATAATTTCCGCGAGAGGCATTCGGCTGCTTGTTCTCCAGACAGCATCAAGCTTCTCATGCTAACACATTGACCCCAGAGGATCTTATGAAAACTTTACATTATTTTACTCAAAGTCAACGAAAATCGAGCGGGACCAAAACATTTTACAGCTGATCGCTGTGAAAATGTAAAGAGACGACGTCAAGTACAGTATAATGTGTTCTTAATATAACAAAGTAAGTGTTTTGGTTAATGCGATTAATGTTTATTTTTTTAGTCATTGTATACCACTAGTCAACTAAATAAATATAAAATGGTAAAGATGAATGCACATTTATACATTGCTTTAATAGATTTATAGCATTTTGAAATAAAAACTGTCATGGATTTATTGCATTTTGTGGAAAAAAATAATTAGTTTTTATAATAAATCTTTGAAAATCAAGTTATGGATTTGAATTTCTTATGTTTTTATAACCTAAAGATGCTATGTGAAAGTTTGTAACAGAAAATAGTGGTTTTCATCTTGTCACTTTCTTGGTATAGAAAACACGTTTTTACCGAAATTTGTCAAAATGGATTTATTGCGTTTTGGAACCAAACTCTTCATATATATATATATATATATATATATATATATATATATATATATATATATATATATATATATATATATATATATATATATATATATATATATATATATATATATATATATATATATATATATATATATATATATATATATATATTAATAATAATAATAATAATAATAATAATAATAATAATTATTATTATTATTATTATTATCATTATTATTATTATTATTATTATTATTATTATTATTATTATTATTATTATTATTATTATTAAATGGCTTGACAAGTAAAGTTTTCAGTCTCGTGATAATGAAATCAGTTTATCTCACTGCATGTTTTCTGTCCTTGTGTATATTACCGAAAGGATAATAATAGACAGAAGTAGAAAATTGCAAGTAAAGGTTATTGTATTAACTGTAAAAATTACAGTGTTCAAAGCTTCTATATTCTCATTTTATTCAGGCAAGAATATCAAAACATGTAATGCGTGTTTAGAATAATGTTTTTACAATCTATTATAATATACAGTACAGAGATTTAAAGGTCAGTCTAGCTGAACCAGACGCTTAATTTAATAAAAGAGGAAGGCACATGTTTCCCACGCAGCCTCAGCTACAATCTTCTTATCTTACCATATGAAAGCCTCAAGGTCAGAGAAGTTGTCTCCAGATACAGTGCTTTATTAGACCTCCTGTCTATTTGTTTCAAACATCATCCTTTATCGTGAAGTGCTTTAATATATATTCCTACAGAGAGTTCTCAACATTTTACCAGTTTGAACAAAAGTGAATTTAATAAATTTCAAATTGAATTGTTTTTAATCCAAATTTGAGTGGGCACATTCACATACTTCGTTTTAACCATTAAACTCTTTTTATTAAATGCCTCATGAAATCAAAATTAAACTTTTTTCCTTGTAGTGTAAATATGTTTAAGGACATATATATAAACTGCCATGGTCCAAAACACTGACAAAATTCTCGTACAGAAGATATAAGCATTCAAAACGTACAGTGTGGCACTTGCGCTAAAAACGGTTTTTGTCACCCCACTTCACCCCGCTTTCTAGACATTGAACCCCTGCCTGACACATCACCAGTCAGGGACGGACTGGGACTAAAAAACAGCCCTGGACTTTGACTACGCCCGGCCCAAAGCAATCGGAGTGCGGAAACTCGACAACAATAATAACGCCTGGCATGAGTGTCACAAGACTTTAATTGTGGCTCATGATACTATCCCATCCAAATTATAGCAATAGCACTGATATTGACTAGATGTTGTGTTAAAAGCATATTATTCTAGATAAACTTGAATACTCACATGTAAATGGAGGTCTCAACACACTGCAGTCCCTCTGGCTGAACCAATACAAAACAGGTAGCTGAAACACACAACATAGTACTGTATGAGTTATATGATAAATCACAAAGTAAAGAGATTTTAATATACAGTTTAACTTGAATACTCACATATAAATGGAGGTTGAATACTCACCTAAAAAAACAATCCAGCAATGGAATTTTACTCAATGTTGGGGATAAGGATTTTCTTCAACAGGTCGCTTTGTTCTGCAACTAAATAGTTCAGTTATTTTGTGACATTTAGCTGCTTCACTATCTAAATTCCGCAATTTTTTTTCTCTCGCCTTCTCAGCCCCACCCTTTTCTTTCCGCTTTTTACCCGCGGCCGCGTTATGCATATTGTTTGTTTGTTTCTATGCTTCTATGTTCTACTTCTATCTAACGTCAGTGCAGCTGGCATCCAACTTAAAGGTGCATTACTGCCACCTACAGTACTGGAGTGTGAATCAGATTAGTGGGGGGGGGAAACAGGTAATGACTGCGTGCGTGCAGGGCCGCATTAAGAGCTCACTGGGCCCCGGGGCTATGAATTACTGCAGCCCCCCCCCCAACACCACTTTAGGTCACCAACTACAGAGAGAACACATTTTTCTAAAACACTGCTGAAGTTGTTTTACATAAATATAATCTAGAATAATTCAGAATAACAGTTGCACGAAAAAAGCTGTTAGATTAACACTAACCTGTAAACATGACTTGCTAATAGCGAATATAGGGGTGGGCGATGAGCTAAATGTTTTATCATTATACGAGTCATTTTATCTAACAATAATGATATACTTCACAGTCAAGTTATATTACTTTTAATAAGAATTTTATCATATAGAAATTTAATGCCACTAACATTTCAGAATTCTTTTGACCAATTTCCATATCACAAAAAATAATAGTCACTTAAGAAAATAATCTCAAGCTTACTGATGACAAGAGTTACAATTAATAACAATAGAACAAAGGCACACAAGAAATCGACCTACTTGAAAAACTCAAAGCACTGAATAATATTATATTGTGTAAAGTAATCAAATATACAGTACCTATCTTTCACTATAAATTCAACATTCATTCTTATTTATTTTACAAAAGTGATTCAGTCAATGGCAGTAAATTACTTTATTTCTGATGTTTGATTTATTTATTTATTTATATTTATTTAATGTTTATTTGACAGGGACAAATGGATAAAACATTGCTTTATAAAAAATACAAAGTAGATGCCATGCATACAGGTTTATAGCCAAGACTAATTTGCAACCCCTGTCCCTGGTTAGGCTTGTACTGTAAGGTTAAAACAGAGATTACAGAGTATTGAAGCACAAATTTATAGCTATTAAAATATATACAATAAATACATCAAATACATCAAATAAGATGTGGGCTTAAATAGATGTAGTAGTCACTATAACACAGAATCTAAACAAATTTATACATTAAGTTGTAGCCTGTATAATCAGCGTTCACAAAGTTGTTTCAGTTTTCAGTTTTAGCCATTGCTTTAAATGTGTATTAAAAACCTTGAGTCCTTTCAGTGTTTTAATTTCTGATGGTAAAGCATTCCACCATTTTATGCCATTTCAAAGTGATGTCTGACCAAATGTTGTTCTACGTTTTGCGACTATACAGCCTATACAGTGCGGCGCGGCTTTTTATATTGCTAAGCAACCACCGAGTAAGCTGTCTTGTCAATCAAATATTGATGCGTGAGCGCTCTTTTACTGTTAACTGTCATATTAGCAGAAACTTTAAAAATAGGACGCTTGCTCTGACCTTGTTTGAGGGTGAGAGGTGCACAAAGACGCAGGAGAAAGTGAGCGAGTGGAGTCTGGTTCTTCCCACAACGTAAGGCTCGCCTCTCCACTCATTCGATTGGACAATGCGCCCGACGCGAATGACGTCGGGCGCTTCTCCGCTCTCAGCGCTTCTTCAAAAGCGCGTGCTGCGGCTGGCGGCAAAAACCTAATTTGTAGGGGGCGTGGTAAGGCTTTGGTAATCAGATGTCTAGTAGCAGTCAATCTGCTTCACAGCCAATCACGGGCCCCCTACTTGTTCGGGCCCCGGGGCTTTAGCCCCGCCTAGCCCTATGGTTAATGCGGCCCTGCGTGCGTGGCGGGTGGTGGGCCGGCCCACCGGCCGTCCTGAGTACCGGCCGCTCTGTGATTCTCCAGATCACACAGATGGCCAGTCCGCCCCTGTCACCAGTAGTGTTTGTTTAGGGCAGCTGTGGCACAAACCTTACATTGGGTGGTGGTCTAATAAATTTGTTAAGTAATAAGAAATGTAGGCTCTAGAAAAAAGTTGTGTCCTCTTGGGAGCTGAGGAGTCAGGTTTAATAAATAAGAGGAAGTTTGTTTGCCTCAGATCCGGTTAATAAGACAAATTTGAACAAATCTGCAGTTTGTTGTGTTTTTGCTATAAATACATCTATAAATTGATTGCCCTTCATTCTCCAAATCTAAACTAATTTTTTTTTTTGGCAGGGCTCATGAACAGGATCTTTCTAAGCGACTGGAGAGAGAGATCGAAGAGTTGAATGCGTCCCACAACAGAGAGACTCAGATCATGCTGTCAGATTTTAACAAAGCTCAAGAGCTGTTAAAAGACAAGATCTCTGCTCTACAGATTTTGTGAGTATGTTAACTCAACTGCGGTTAAGCAAATGGCAATGTCACTTTATTTTCTTCTAAATCATTTTTTAAATATGAATGATTCATATTAGCTCTGTTTCAAAGCTTGCTGTCTACTATACATACATGGCCCTATTTTAAAGGATCAGTATGTAGGATTGTGGCCAAAACTGGTATTGCAATCACAAAACTTGTGGCTAAAACTGGTACTGCAATCACACATGTGGCGGCCAATACACAAAATGACAACATAAACATCAGTTGAGGGCTGCAACTCCACTTTTTAAATGACAATATCCTGGCCAGACCAGTTTTGTCAGTGATATAAGTATTTGAAATGAAAATGATTTCTTAATGTCTAGTGATATATCAGGGTCATTGTATGATTAATTGATATAAATTTCTTACATACTGTTCCTTTAACGTTCTAAGCGCGTGGTCTAAAGCGCACAGCGCAAGTGCATTTAGGGCGTCTCCAAATCCACTTTCGCTAGTTTAACGAAAAAATGGTCTTTGCGCCTGGCACACAGTCTAAAAGTGTTGTTCCTATTCTCGTAATGAGTAATTGGTGTGGTTTGGGCGTAAAGTTCAATAAACCAATGAGAGTCTCAGCTTTCATCCCCTTTAAAAGCCACTTGCGCCGGCGCCAAGGTGGATTGCCTACCTACATGGCAGAGTTTGTAAGCAAAAGAACTGTAAGCATAGGAAGAAGACCATCAGTTTAAGACTGATGTTCAAAAAAGTGCTTTGTTTTATTTATTAAAATGGTTATTTTTGTAATTAGTTGATGATAAATTATGATGCATGATTACTGTAATCACAAAATGTTTTTTGCAAGTAAAAATACTTTATTTGTAACAAATAGATAAAGAATTTACAAACGAGTAGAGAGGCGTTCCAGCACTGGGAGTAAAAATATTATAAAAATACTATAAAATATTTTAAAATATTATAAAATATTATAAAAATATTACGTAAAAATGGTTTTCACCTGACTATATCTAAAGGTACAAAGTCATTATATTCAATAAATCCGTGGGGTAGCATTAAAAAAACTAAATAAATGCAATATAGCAAAAAAACTGCTTACCAGGCTACAGGTGAAGCAGCTCTTCATGCCTTCTAAAGTCCTGTAAACTATCCTAATTTATGTGCAAGATACTCAATAATAATATTTTACATTTTATCCAAGCATGTAAAAAGCAAATGTGCGTTGTCGTCCCATTTAAAGGTGCATATTAATAATGCGCTCTTAAAATAACAAAAACAATATTGCGACATTGAATTTAGCCTTTAGACCAGGTTTTAGTTGGTCAATGGTGTAGTCTATTTTAGTAGGAGAAAACTGTCCTGATTTCGTCTTCCGTTTTAAAATCTACATCGTGTTAAGGTCACAGGTTGTCACGTGGCGACGTACGATGTACTACAGTGAGTATTCATGAGACTACATTCTTATCCAATAAGAAGACGTTCAGTTCGAACCAGGGAGCTTCTTGCTGTGAGGGAACAGTGCTATGTCATGTTTAACTTATGATGCCTAGCAATGTTAATAAGCTGTTTGATTATAAATGTATGCATCTGGTTGAGCAGGCTGGAAGGAACAGAGGAGAAGTTCAGGAACAGAGAGAGCAGACCAGAAGATCTCCAGGTGATCGCTGACCTCCGAGAAATGGTGACTGAAAGAGAGTCTCTGGTGAAAAAGCTTGTGGTAAGCCTTTACAGTAAAAAACCATCACGGTACAGCACTAATCTCGATTTGTGTTATAGATGTGTTTCGTTTTTGTATAGTCCCAAAGCATTACACATGTTCACAGTCAAAGTCAGTTAATTTTGTTTCTGCACAGGGTCTTTTGGTCTGACTCTGCCTTCTTTGTTCCAGGATGACAAGAAGTTTTATCAGCTGGAGTTGGTGAATCGAGAGCCTGGCTTCAACAAAGTGTTCAACACCAATCCTAATGTTGGGGTCATAAACCCCCTCATAAAGGTTAGAGAGTAACAGCTACACCCATCAGAGGATTTATCTGCTGTCAGCAAACATGATTTCATAGTAAACGGCGCACAAATCTTTTTAAGCGCTCCATCTACACAGTTCATGGAGTTCAGCGTAAAATGAATTATTAAGGAATACTTTAAAGGTTATGTCTTACAAATGTATTTTATAAAGGTACCACTGGCATGGGAGGTTCTGCAACTATTGTCTGTAATACTCTTTCCTGAGTTTAACTTTTGCTTCCTGATGTATAACTTCTGTTTGTGGCCATTGTTCGTCTTTTATATTCATGTTCTGCCATACATGAACTTTAACCATGCAGTTCACATTATAAGCTCTGCTCCAAAACCTAAATACCCACGATGCTTATTGCTTACTACTGCCACAAGTATTGGATTGAATTATTTTTATATATCTTTTAGGATTTAAATAAATATGAATATACACTCACCTAAAGTATTATTAGGAACACCTGTTCAATTTCTCATTAATGCAATTATCTAATCAACCAATCACATGGCAGTTGCTTCAATACATTTAGGGGTGTGGTCCTGGTCAAGACAATCTCCTGAACTCCAAACTGAATGTCAGAATGGGAAAGAAAGGTGATTTAAGCAATTTTGAGCGTGGCATGGTTGTTGATGTCAGACGGGACAGTCTAAGTATTTCAGAATCTGCTCAGTTACTGGGATTTTCACGCACAACCATTTCTAGGGTTTACAAAGAATGGTGTGAAAAGGGTAAAACATCCAGTATGCGGCAGTCCTGTGGGCGAAAATGCCTTGTTGATGCTAGAGGTCAGAGGAGAATGGGCCGACTGATTCAAGTTGATAGAAGAGCAACTTTGACTGAAATAACCACTCGTTACAACCGAGGTATGCAGCAAAGCATTTGTGAAGCCACAACACGCACAACCTTGAGGCAAATGGGCTACATCAGCCGAAGACTCCACCGGGGACCACTCATCTCCACTACAAATAGGAAAAAGAGGCTACAATTTGCACGAGCTCACCAAAATTGGACAGTTGAAGACTGGAAAAATGTTGCTTGGTCTGATGAGTCTCGACTTCTGTTGAGACATTCAGATGGTAGAGTCAGAATTTGGTGTAAACAGAATGAGAACATGGATCCATCATGCCTTGTTACCACTGTGCAGGCTGGTGGTGGTGTTGTAATGGTGTGGGGGATGTTAGTGCCAATTGGGCATCGTTTAAATGCCACTGCCTACCTGAGCATTGTTTCTGACCATGTCTCTATCCCTTTATGACCACCATGTACCCATCATTTGATGGCTACTTCCAGCATGATAATGCACCATGTCACAAAGCTCAAATCATTTCAAATTGGTTTCTTGAACATGACAATGAGTTCACTGTACTAAAATGGCCCCCACAGTCACCAGATCTCAATCCAATAGAGCATCTTTGAGATGTGGTGGAACGGGAGCTTTGTGCCCTGGATGTGCATCCCACAAATCTCCATCAACTGCAAGATGCTATAATTTCAATATGGACCAACATTTCTTAAGAATGCTTTCAGCACCTTATTGAATCAATGCCACGTAGAATTAAGGCAGTTCTGAAGGCGAAAGGGGGTCAAACACAGTATTAGTATGGTGTTCCTAATAATCCTTTAGGTAAGTGTTTATCTTAGGTTGTCCACCATCTTGGAATAACTTTTGCAATGCATTCTGGAAATGATACAATGTCTTAATATTAGGCGGTGGCATCTTACCATTACTTTTTGAAATACCTCATTAGTTAGGTTTGTAACAGAGCTGTAATCTATCATTTCTATTCCCTGTCCACATTCACGATGGCGTTCGTAGCCTTGTCATTGTTAACTCTACGGTTCGCCATCACTTTCCACCTCCCACGATTCCTTTCTGTGTGTGTCCTTTTTAATGTAGCATAAGAGTAGAAAACCTGCGAACAGCTCTCCGAACCTAAGTGTTGTCGCGGTGGAAGGGACGGCAGGCAGGTCCGTTCCGCCCTCCTGCCTAGAGTCTTTCCCCATCTCCCCCATTCACCACCCTGAGCTCAGGTCTAGCAAAGCTCAACCCCCTCCGACCCCTCCGCCTCAGGCCGACTCCGCTCGGAGGTGAGATGCGCCTCGTCGTTTGACGTTCTTGTCTTTACATAACGTAAGAGAGACATGCTTAAACCACAGAACTGTCTGCCATTGGTTGGATCACACGGTCTCAGTCCTGTGCTGCGGTCGCTGAAGAACCGTCAGTCTGTCTGTTGATTGGACGTTTTGATGCGAGAACACAGCCATGTGTGTCCACAGTGAATTGTGGGTATGCTTGTCTCACCCTTCAGCACATCGTGCGATGAATGGCTCACAGCGAAATGTATGTTTTTTTTAATATGCATGTTAAGTCATGCGTATTAATTCTTTTTAATATCCACTGTGTGTGTGTGGTTTGTGTACAAAAGTTGATTGAATAATCACAAAACTGCACCGTTGAGACTGATGCTCATGAAAAAAGGACTGAAATATCACAAACTGTGTGTGATCACACAATGGCATTGGAATGCCAAAGCGAGCATGCCGCCAATCTCATGACATCATCATCATTGCATATAGCTGTGCCTTCATGAACGTGTGGCCCCGCCCATTAGCTGTACTTCATCTTTCATTTTTCATGCATATGTTGTTTTTGTGTTTTTATTCAAATGATCCCTGGTAGTCCTGATAACATTTCCAAATGTAAAGCAGGCACTGGGACTTACCGCACAAAGCTTCAGGCTCGGAGATAATGTTAGACAGCTCTGGCAGTGCAACATATTTTATTTATTATTTAAAGGATATACTAGTTCAGCATGACTGCTTTGTGTCTGTGGTTGATTTAATGCTTTAAGGAAAGGCAGCTTTCCATGTGTCCTGCCATAGTTATTCTTGCGGTCACAAAAGCCAAACGATATCTGATTTTAAAAATGCCTACATTAGGGAAATAATGTAAATGAATTGTATACACTGATACCAAAACGTGTTTGGACACTTGCTGTATGCCGCACATGTCTTTGCATTAGAAACATCAAAATATTAAAGGGACACTCCACTTTTTTGAAAATATGCTTATTTTCCAGCTCCCCTAGAGTTTGATTCTTGCCGTTTTGGAATCCGTTCGGTTGGTCACCGGGTCTGGCGCTGCCACATTTGGCATGGCTTGGCAAAATTCATTGGGTCTGGTTGGACCATTGGCATTGCGGTGGAGAGTGACCAAAGAGTTTTGATATTTTTTATATTTGGGACTTGACTCTTCTGTAGTTACATCGACCGACGGAAAATTAAAAGTTGCAATTTTCTAGGCCAGTGGTTCCCAAACTTTTTCAGCGTGCGGCCCCCTTGTGTATGGTGCATTCCTTCGCGGCCCCCCAAAGAAAATTTGTGACAAAAACTGTTCTTAAATTCAACATTTTAATAAAAAAAGGTTTTTAGGTTTAATTACACAGAATTCATGATAAATTAATGTATTTCATAAAATGTCATAAAAATGGGGCCCCCCTGGCACCATCTCGCAGCCCCCCAGTTTGAAAACCACTGTTCTAGGCCAATTTGGCTAGGAACTATACTCTCATTCTGGCGTAATAATCAAGGACTTTGCTGTCGTACCACGGCTGCAGCAGGCGCAATGATATTATGCAGCAGCTGAAAATAGTCCCCTTAGCTTATTTTATTTCTCTGTCGGTCTTAGTACACAATGTAACTACAGAAGAGTCAAGTTTTAAATAGCCAAAACTCTTTGGTTATTTTTTTGCGCAATGCTAATGGTCTAATCAGATTCAATGGATTGTGCTAGGCTATGCTAAAAGTGGTAGCGCCAGACCTGGAGATCAGCTGAATAGATTCCAAATTGGTAAAAATCAAATGTTTTACTGATAGCTGGAAAATGAGCACATTTTCAAGATAAGTGGAGTGTCCCTTTAAACCAAATGATATACAAGCACAATGCTAGACCTTTTTTAATAAGTTATTTTTCCGGTGGCTTTTTAACAAATCTGACCCTGGACCACATCATAAGGGTCAATAATAATAATAATAATAATATGTTTTCCATTGATGTGTGGTTTGTTAGGATAGGACAATATTTGGCCAAGATACAACTGTTTAAAATTCTGGAATCTGAGGGTGCAAAAAAATCCAAATATTGAGAAAATCGCCTTTAAAGTTGTCCAAATGAAGTCCTAAGAAACACATATTACTGATGATAAATACAATTTTTATATATATTCACTTATATTTACTTAACATCCTAATTATTTTTTCAATAATTTTGACCCATACAATAAATTTTGTCCATTTCCACACATATATACCAATGCGACTTATGACTGGATTTGTGGTCCAGGTTCACAAATGGACTCAAGGTCAATTTTTGTGGATGAATATGAATGTGTTCCACTTTATTCGACATTTCCATTTTACTTTTATGCATTTGGCAGATTTGTGCAACTTGCAGTGCACTCAAGTTATGTTATATGATTTTATCAATTTATATGTTTCTTGAGATTAAATCCACAACCTTTTGCACTGCTAATGTATTGAGCTTTATGAACCAGACAACCAGAGATTTTAAAAATAGTTTATGCATCAATTAAGTAATATTATATATTTTTTAAACATGAATGACTTGTTATTCTTCTCTTTCTTAAATAACTTATATTTTGTTACCATTTTAATGGAATTACATTAATGTACATTTCAGTATGCCATAAGTGTCCAAATACCTTTTGGTGTCCACTGTGTGTAATGCAGAAAATGTATCAATGTGTTAAGTGTTCACTTTATGTTGATGTCCTCGTATTGATGCTGTAGTGTAACTGGTTATGTTTAAATTTTGTGTGTCCTGTGCAGCCCTCTTGAGTCTGAGGACGCAACCGTAGCACCGACTGAAGAGGACCCACAAGAGCTATTTTCACAATACTTCTCCTTTTAAATTTTTCAAGAAACAACCTAAAGAGCATGTACTGTAAAACAGCAGTTTTCAATAGTTCATTCGTCTGTCCTCGATATTTCACTGTGATTTTTCTTATTTTACTCTTTTGATATAGGCATTTATTCGATATAAAATGAGATGCACATTCATTTCATATACTGTAATATTAATAGATATGTCCTTTCTGGATGGACTGAAACTGTTGGAACACCAATGTCTTGCCAGTTTTGAAAATAAATTGCACAAACACGTGTATATTTGTATTATATTGTCTATTATAAACGATACCTTGCAAAAGAGCAATTTGCGATATATGTCCATTAACACGTGTCCAAAATAATGAGTCTGTGAAAACCCAGCTAGTCATTTTTTGTGATTTATCATAAAATCATCCTACATAATGTAAAGAACATTCTGTGAAAATATAATCTTTATATCTTTATTACTTTGATGCTCCAAATCTTTAGACTTAAATTTTATTTATCTTCTAACCATTACCTCAAAGCCACCGTGATATGTGATCTCCGCTATGTCCATCCATTTGTAGCAATATGAACATTATAATATTTATATAATAAGTCATGCCATCGGATGCTGATCGTATACCAGTGGGCTGAAAATTTGCTTATGAAGTTTACAACTTATAGACTTTTTCATTGCCCATTCTCGCTCAATGTAAAACTAGGAGGTTTTGTTACAAGCAAAATAACTGCTTATCATAAAATGACTTGAACATGATGTTCATATCTCACTACTTTTGTTTAAAACATTTAATCAGAACATAAAACAAACATTGCCTTTATTGGTTTACCAGATTTAAAAATATCTGTATAATCTCTATATCATTCTCTCTGACCATTTCACAAGAAGAGACATTGATGTGTTAAATGTACAAGCTACAGTAGTTTACACCAGTGCCCACATGCTTTTTTCTCGGTGAATTATAAATAATTTCTGAGGCTGGCTTATTAATTTTGCATTTCAACACCGCAATTACAAGAAAAATGTTTTGGGCATCAGTGTGAAAGACGTGTCTGTCTGCTTTTGGAAAACAGCTCTTACAGTATAGTTATATGAGTTATACTAACTCAGAGGTCAAATATAGCCTTTAGTAGGAAAAACGCAACAAACATAAAATCAGTGCAATCATTTTCAGAAAATTGACATGTGTTGCATCATCATTAGGAACTTCAGTGCCCTAAGATCTATCCCAGTTCATCTTCTGATTGGCCGGTTGTCATCTTTTGGTGTTACATCAGCAAGACGATAATGTAGATAAGCAGGAGGCAGATAAGGATGAGGGAGAAGTTGATGATGAGATCTTGCAAGTTGCGCTTGGCCTGCGGATTCACTTCAATATTGGACGCCCTCCGAATCGCTGACCGTGTCATGTGCTGCACCCTTTCCATCCTGCTGGGTTCCAAAGGTGAGAGTCAAGATTGAAGACACGGGTAAGCAGAGTCGATGGATTTCAGGAGATTATGGTGCTTTTTTATTGTAGTTGTGCTTCGTGGGAAATTAAAGAGAAATACTTTTAAAACACATTGTTTCAGGAAACAGCATTAATAGTACATTAGATTTTTTGATAAAGGTGGCTCAGTTTAATAGTATAGTTGATATATTTTTAAAAGCATTTTTTGCACTCAAGAGTGTGCTGTTGCAACCAAATACCCACTGGTGTTGTTTTTAAACATCGAGTAGATTTACAACTTCACTCTAAAAATGTCTGGGTTATTTTTGACCCATAATGGGTAAATATTGGACAGAACACATGCTTAGTTAAAAATTACCCCGTGCTGGGTTAAAATGACCCAATGTTGGGTTGTTGTTATGCAACCATGGGGTATAATAGCCCAGCAGTTGGGTCAATTTTTGGCCCAGCACGTGTTCTGTCCAGTGTTTGCCCATTGTGGGTGGAAAATAACCCAGCCATTTTTAGAGTGTTGTAATGACTTTTTGTTTACTGTTGTTCTAAGTAAAAAATTTTTGCCAACCTATTGCATTTATGTTTACATTTATGCATTGGACAGAATCTTAATAAGACCAAGGTGCTTTAAAGATATATAGGTTTATACAGTGCTTTAAAGGTATTAAATTAGGTTCAAACCACCATGTGACAATTAGATTTGTTGTTTTTGCAATGTTATAGTGAATATATATTATTGTTTCTCAGTCTCTTTAATAGAATACATCCAGAAAATACAGAAAATGTGTATATAGAATTGTATAGAAACTGTAAATGTAAACTGATCTGTCAAGTTTTTAGGGTAAACTCCCCTTCCACTTGACCGATAGCAGGAAACTGAAGGATCTCTTAAACTTAAATAAAATTAAAGCAACACTATGTAGTTTTTTTTACCTTTAAAAAATTTCTCTAAAATTATTTCAGTGATAGAACAACTTTTAACTGGACAAATTGTACTGTTGCTGCAACCTGAGCAGCCTCCTAGCTGCTACAAGCAGACTCTGAAAGTGGCGGTGGAGGGTAGGAAACACAGCTCCGCCCCTTCCCCTGCCTGCAGAGAGTGTCTGATACCAGGCACTGTTGCGCTTTTCAACCACATGGGGGAGCTGTAAGTAATTTTTACATGGAAACTACATAGTGTTGCTTTAAATCCTAATTTTAAAGAAATTTGTTTTTTACTGCATTCTGCTCAAAAACTCTCAAGATGTGTTTAGTGCCAAGAGAGGTCACATTAAACAAAGACGATGGCTAAAATAGACATTTAGGCCTGAAAATTACATTTTTTTTACATATTTCCTGTATTTTCTGTTTGTATCTTAATAAAATAGATTGAAAAATAAATATGGATGGACATTAAAACTTCTAAAACAAAAGGTCTGGTGGTGGTGGTGGCCTAAGACTTTTGCACAGTATATTAAAGGTGACATAGAATGATTGAACGGAGTATTTATCCTCGTTCTGTGATGTGACATGTAGACACATTTTTTTTGTTTGGGTCTGTAATGCCTTAGAAGCTTCCTAAAAACCTCTCTCATAAAGCTCTATTAGGGCGGGGGATTTTAAACAAGTGGTTTTGCACCTATTTGGCTCCCCCTACTGGCTTAACTTGCAATCTCATTACTAATTGGCAGGCTTTGCTGCCACTCAAAAAAATGTAGTCAATTATTTTAAAGTGGAGGGGCAGTTAGATGCCTGTGATGTCATAAGCATCAGTTTTTCAGATTTTCAGTTTTCTGGCTGACATTTCTAAAAGACTAATTTCTATGAGACTGAGATGTTTAGCATATTTAGCACTTTTTGTATGTTTGTGAATGTGGGTAGACTACCATTATTCAACAAAGACAAGGTAAAAATGGTTTTTCATTCTCTGTCCCCTTTAAAAAGACCAAAGTGCTTTAAGGATTTATGAGTTTATACAGTGCATGGTATTTATTTTTTTATTTGTATGTGCATTATAGGTTAAAATTATATATATATATATATATATATATATATATATATATATATATATATATATATATATATATATATATATATATATATATATATATATATATAAAATTAAAAATAAAGATATAAATGTATTTATTTATTTGATTATTATTTGTTCATGTTAGCTAATGCATTATTGTTAACAATACGGTCTTATGGTATTTGCTCTTGAGTTTACTTTGTCTTTGCTTTGCTTTATTATCCACGTTGTGGAAATGTGTCTCCTGGCATAACACATAAAAAAATAAGAAAGCACTTCAATCTTTATTGTGAGTCCCTCTACATCATCTTCTTCTTTATATTCGTTAAAATTATGTTGCATATAATTATTGATTGTTGCGAAACTGTCTTGGAGGTGCTGTTTTATTTTTACTGATGCTAATATGTATTGACTATATTCCCAGAAGGACATGGATCTGTATCAACACCCTCTGATTTGTTCTGGGAGCAACATATTCATCAAGTTAATTGAGCATTAAAGAGACAAGGCTCAAGAGAACTGTAGAAGTTCACTATATCATATTAATGGTAGTGTTAAGATTGGTTATGCTTTGCCTAGGATTCCTAGAACTATCATTGAATGAGACAATGAAAGTGGATAGCAACCACAGACAGCTTTACTGAAAATGTGCCAAAACTCATTATAATTCTCACATGTCATAAACATGCCAGGTATAAGTTGAAGAATTTAAGTGAACAACTTCATTTTGATTCTTACACATATAGACACAGAACAGATATCATAAATATTGCTTTTACACTGTAGAAAATGATTTGTTGGTTCAACTTAAAAATGTAAGTTCCCTGGTTGCCTTAAAATTTTGAGTTAATTTTAATTAAAAATATTATCTCTAAAAAGTTATTTAAAAATTGTTGTGTCAAGTTGAATTAACTAAAAATTTTAGTCAACCAGATAACTTTTTTTTAAGTGGGACTTCTTTTATGATCTTTCATGATACTTTATTTATTAAGTTGCTCCAGATTCTAACATTGGATAAACAAGCATCAGCCAGAATGATAAAAATATCACAGCGAAAGTCAGACTGGGCAGTGTGTCACCAAAAAATGCCCTTAATCCCAGTTTAAAGTCTCTAAAACCAGTAGCCTACTTATGAAGGATCCACTGTTGTGATCCAGTGAAACTGCTCAGCTTTATGTAAACACAAGCGTCTGTGATGTTTTGAAGTTAAATAAAAGGTAGACTTGCCTTTTATTCAGCTTCAAAAGCCTGAGCAAAAAGAAAACACCGTGTAATGTTTGTACAGTAATAAAAATTGTAAACGATACACACAGACACAAGTATTGTATGTTTTCAGTTCACTCATTTGCATAGAAACAAATTTTCTGAGTGTGATATTTCAGTTCAGCATGCAAATTAGCTTTTTGGAGGACAGCACATCCTCTGTGTATGTTGTGTATTTTATTTATCTCTGTATTTTTATTTTCTAAACCAAGCACAATGTCTAGCAATAGAAAAGATCATGTGAATATTAAATAAATTAGTAGATTAAAGTATTAAGTTAACTATAATTGTAATCCACTATTTTAACATCACTTTGATAGTTCTGTTCAGGCATGGTTAACAAAAATGTAATGTCTTACCTGTAAAAAATACGTCAGGCAGATCCAAGCACTCCTTTCAAACGTGAGGCACAAAGTGAACCAGGAAAATGCTGGATGTAGCCAACAAAAACTCCTGTTGTTGTCTCTTACAACATGCTACAAAGTTTATAGGAGGGACTGAAAGGGGTGGAGAAACATTACAGGATGACTAGATATAGAGGGAAACACGTCCCCAAGAGGACAATCCTGTTTGTATCTACCTTTTAGTCCAGTGTTTGTTTTGATGACATTAATACAGTTCTCTCCAAACGCCAGTTTACAGTAAATAGAAAGAGGATTGATACAGCTGGTATAGATTTTGTAATTAAATCAATGTAACTGTTATAAAACTATCTATTGACTGAAAATGGAGAGTCATGCACACAAAAGTACTTTTAAGGCTTGTTCGACTTCATGCGGCGCTGCAAGAACCGACAAGCGGATGACGTCAAAGTACCGCGAGAGCGATTCGAGAAATCATTACGAAGTGTAATTTCGTCTCGCTCTCACGGCACTTTGACGTCATCCGCCTGTCAGTTCCAGCGGCACCTTATGAAGATGAACAAGCCTATTATCGGATGTACGTGCGTTGCCGCGGTTACGAGTGTGGGGGTTAACTTCCGGTCTATTCTTGTTTATCGGTTTGGAAAGTGACTAAACTGACCTCTTGAACAAATACCTGAGGAAAAAATGTTTCTGTTTCCAAAAAACGAGGGGAGACAGTTGTCGTGGATCACCGGTGTGCGGATTTGGCAACCAGGCAAGCTAACATTGTAAAGAAAGTTTCATCAGATTCAGTGTGTTTTCATGCCTCTACGAAAATTAACTATGTTTACTACACTTTTACCTGTAAAAAACATGGTTAATTTTCGTAAGGGCGGTTACGCGCCTGAACCGAACTTCCGGTCTGTATTTATTAATCAGTCTGACTAAACTGGCCTCTGAAACAAATACCTTGTCAAAAATTCAATATAATAAAATGTTTTGGTTTACTGAAGACGAGCATGTAGCCTATCACAACTGTGAGGAGAGGTTTGGCAGCCAGGCAAGATTTCAATGTAAAATGAAAATTGTAACTTATACAGTAACGTTAGCCAGCGTTATGATATATGAACAAAGGTTAATTTACGTTTTTTGTTATCAAAAATAAACTAGCTTTAAAGGACTATATTGTTATTGATTCAATATGTAAGTCTACTACCGGAAGATGCATTTAGTCCACAAAAGCTATTTGTTTATGTTGTTGCTGCCGAAACTGTCTAACGTTTTATACATAAATTTTACACATGCGATGGTTGCCCAGTGTGATGGTTGAAGTGCTTTAGCTATGATTTGAACAAAGTAAAATTACTACTGGTTATTTATTTTGCTTGTTTTAAAAAAATAATCTACTCTAGAAGGGCTCTGTTGTCATTGGTTCTATGAGGAGGTCTACCGGAAGTCAAGTTTGGTCACAAAAAAAAAACAACAACGTTGTTGCCGCTGAAACTGTCTATACAAATGCATTTGAAAAATTGATGATTTCTGTATCAAGGATTTCTTTATACGACAACAGGGCATTGCGGAGGCTCCTTTGTGTTAAAAAGCTTTGCAAGCTTTGGACAACCTAAATCGAGCACTGATAAACGTTTCAAAAGCCCACCGCTCTCTTATCTAGCAGCCAGGGATGGGTACGGGAATGTGTGCTGCTTGTGTTTTCCCTGGATTCGACTTTGCTGCTTTTGGCATTACTCCATATCTCCTGCTGTTCACCAGCTATGTGAATGCACATGACTCCACAGTATAAACCCTGCGGCTATTACTAAAATAAATGTGCAGAAGTGAATGAGAAGATGACAGTGCAATGATGTGTTACCAGACAGGGATGAAATGGATGCTGTGTGACTTTCTTTCATGTTTTACTGTGTGCTGCAATATAAAGCTTTAGCGAACTGTTTAGATTTCATGCAGCTCAATGGGTGCTAGCAATGCATAGGCCATGGGTTTGAATCCTGGGAAATGCACATGCTTATAAAAAGTATAGTTTGAATGCACTGTAAGACACTTTTGATAAAAATGTTATTTGCTTTTGCTTTCACTATAAATAAATAAACAAAAAGAGGTTATGCAGTGTTAGGAAAAGGCCTCTAGGGCAGGTGAGAGATCATGGTAATTCATTCATTGTTCTTATTCTCGATTTTCAAAGCTCCGTCTGCGTTTTGTCATTGCAAAGAGGACAACAGTGTCACTTCCAGTGAAGACGCAGAGGACCCTGTCAACACCTCCTGGTTGTGGTGGATGGATGGCTCCAACAGAAATGTCAGGGCAAAGAAGGTGCTGCTTTTCCACAGGATAAGGAGTGGATCCCGCATGTCTGACACATAGAAATGACATTCTGCAAAGGTGCCGTTTGATGCATCATGGCGAGAGAGGGCAACTGATAATCTTAGAGGTATTGGTTATTTGAAAGCGTATTTGGCCTGGACTTGTTAGCCATTAAGATGCAGAAATGCAAATTTATTAAACCAAAACCTGGTTATATATAGTTGTGGCATTTTATATAACATCATAAAGCATCGTCCTATTCTGATTTCAGAATAGTACTACAAGCTGTTTTGGGGTGCAGTTTCACTATTTAAACCTTCATCCTGTGGTGACATTGTAAATGAATTTGGAGTTAAGGGGAAATAATATGCAGGGAACATGCAGAAGGCTTGTACCGATAGATGAATTATTACCAAGAGTTTTATGGACAGTCGCACATAACCAGATAGATTAACACCCCTTTCAGCTGTAGAGGGATGCTTTCCACAGGCTTTGTAAATTAAAAGCACTTTAGAGGGATTTAGCGTGATGGGCTAAGAAGAATGCCTTGAACTATTTTTATATCCACATTCACAACAGGCCTTATTTGGAAACCGAAACAAATTAACAGGCTGTTGTATTTTAAGAAGAAACCGAATTTCTGTTTCTTCATTATTATATTCCATACTCTATTAAAGCCATGACCTTACGCAATGCTCTTCCAATTAAGGTACAATATACTGATAATAAACAGACCAGGGGCACCATTTACATCCATAGTATTATTTTTCCCACTATGGAAGTCAGTGGTGTCCCAGATCTGCTTTGTTACAAACATTCTTCATTATATCTTCCTTGTGTTCAGCAGAATGAATACATTTAGGTTTGGAACAACATGAAGAAATATGTGAATGATGACCGAATGTTGACTTTTTTTTTGGTGATCTATCCCTTGAGTTAAAGGGACACTCCACTTTTTTGAAAATAGGCTCCTTTTTCAGCTCCCCTAATGTTTTGGAATTCATTCAGCTGATCCCCGGTTCTGGCGGTACCACTTTTAGCATAGCTTAGCACAATCCATTGAATCTGACCAGACCATTAGCATGGCGCTCAAAAATAACCAAAGAGTTTGGATATGTTTCCCATTCAAAACTTAGATTGTGTATTAAGATCGGCTGAAACGTAAAAGTTGCGATTTTCTAGGGCGATATGGCTAGGAACTATACTCCCATTCTGGCGTAATAATCAAGGACTTTGCTGCCGTAACATGGCTGCAGCAGGCGCAATGATATTACGCAGCCCCGAAAATAGTCCCCTTGTTACTTTCATATAATAATAGCAGAGGGACTATTTTCGGCCATTGCGTAATAAAAAAAAGTGTCCCTTTAAGCAAATTCAACTTGTTTTTAAAAGTTATAGCAACTAATCATAACAACAAAACAGTAAAGAATAAAACAACGTTAGTTGAAATGAATTGCACAGCAAATTGTTTAAACTACACTGTAAAAAATCTTTGCTGCCTTTTTTTGTTGAGATTTACAAGTCATGTCAACTTATTTATGTCAACTATTATTTATCCTGACAAGAGACCAGTTGCTACAACTTATAAAATATAGTTAAAAAAGGCAACTTCATTTTATAAGTTATAACAACTCATCTGTAGTTATAACAACTCATCTCTAGTCAATATAAATAATAATAAGTTGAAATGACTTGATTGAGTTGATTCAACCGAAAAAGTTAAGGCAGCAAATAATTTGTTTACAGTGTAAGAATTTTAAGACAAGAACAACTTTATAGGAGACCAACAAATCACATCTTTATAACAATTTTTATACCCATTTAATGACCTAGCTTAGGACTTTGAACAATGTACAGGTCAGCCTTTTGCTCTGTGAAATTATAATACCACATTCATCGACGAGCCTCATCCCTCATAGTTTTGTTATAGGGATTTTCTTGGACCGCGGCTGATCAGAGTCAAATAGGATCTCCCAGAATAAACTTCCTTTGTTCTTACAAATCCTCTCCAGTCTAAATAAAACTCGAGTGGCAGTCTTTGCGTAGTTGTGGCGGGCTGGTCCTGAGAGAACACCCTGACCAAACTTTCACCGCGGCGTGTCCCAGAGCCATCCACACACTCCTGTTCTTACGTATTCAAGCAGGTGTGAGGGATTTTCACATATTTGTGGGACGATGACAATACTTTCTTCACGATTTACAATTAGAAAATGATCTCATGAGTGAGTTACTGAGTAAAACAACTTCTATAGACGGTCTTATTTTTTGGTCTCTGCTGACAACAATGAAAGAGAATAGCAAGTATTTGGGGTATACGTTGCTTACTGTACACTCTTAAAAATAAAGGTGTTACACTCCCATAATGAGACACCATAAATATAAACTAAAATGTGCAAAAAATATATTTAAAAAATGTATTTAGGTACCACTTGTAGTAAACTTGAACCCATGTTTGTATGAAAGTCGAGTTCAAGTTTAATACAAGTGTTAACTAAATACATTTTTAATACAAAGTGCATTTTAGTTCATATTCATGGTGTCTCAAAATAGCACAGTGAAGTACACTTAGATAATCTTAAGAACATCTTAAGAGGTACTAAACATGAATTTTTAGTAGGCTATATTAAGTACAAAATTAGTGTGCGAAAATAAAGCACTTAAAGTACACTATGGGTTGTTTTGACCATTTCTTACTGTCTACAATATACAGTGTGCAGCATGCAGAAACCTTACTGGTAGTTGACCAATAGCATCCATATTTCATCACTATAAGCTCCCAAATACTAAGGAGAGGAACAATTAAATGGATTAACTGTATCTCTTAATACACATGTGCTGTGCTCTATCTGACTGTGTGATATTTTAGTCTTGGCGAAGTTACAACTTGGATGAAGACAGTGGAAAACATTTCTGTTATTTATAAGGTCTGATTAAAGGGTGAGACCTTCTCATGTGATTGTGTAAACACATAAACAAGTACATCTGGTTCATTGTCACACCACAGGGTCAATTACAAAGGACTTTGCGGGTTTAAAACGTGGCCTCTTTATCAACAGGACATGTAGCTTTCACACTGGCAATTAGACACATGTTGTTTATCCTTTCCTCTTGGAGCTCCACATTATTTGCATGCAGGACACGTTCATTAAATGACAAAACGCAAATGATTAAAACCGCTATCTATCGTATAATCAAAATTAACCAAGCGACGGCCCTCTGCAAATGTCAGTTTCATTTTTGGGGTTATGTATAAGCAAATGCTGTGTAAATATAAAGCATTTGGGCTTTGGTTATGTTGTGTGACTTTAAGGCCACAACATGTAACGCACGTTCAATAGAAAAGAGATCAAAAGGCCCATCTTTTATTTTATCATTTTTAGAGAATTGTTTTTTAACACATTATAAAGTTCAGTACTGAAGTGTGGAGGGTCACCGTTAAACAGTTTTCCCACATTTTCTGTGTTTAGGATCATTTGGGCGGAGTTAAAACGGTAGCTCGATGACATGCTGGAGCCACCGAGCATAGCCCAGCCCCTAACACAACCACAAGCATCCATTCAGGTTGTAGAGGTATTTGGAAGTTGAGAGAGATCAGAACAGGGGTGTTTAACGCATGTAAAATAAAGGCTAGTTGTCTTACAGCGGAGTCTCAACACCGGCGGCCATCTTGTCTCCCTCAGCTTGGTTTGTTTTCTTACAAACGTTATTAACGTTGCTAAAATTCTGGATGCTTGAACATGTTTCATGAACATTATTTATAAGTATGCAGTGTCGTAGATACATCTCTGACATTTATAACAAACCAAACAGTTTAAAATTGGAGAAAATTAAGCAAGTTATGGTTATTTAAAAAAAACGAGCATGCACCATTAACACAATGCTACGAGTGAGCGAGCTGACTGAGACAGGATGGCCGCCAGGTGCAGACGTCGACCTTCATTGGCCAGCAGCAAGGGCAAGACATCTAGCCTTTATTATACATATCATGGTTCAACCCATCATCGTGTTGTTGCAGCTTTTCCGCATGTGGGCGTAGTTTTACCATCGACAGCGGACACGCCCCCAGCGTTTGAGAGTAGAGAATGCGCTTATGTTTCCCATTCCCAGACTATGATCACTTTTTTATGGCGTTTTTATCATTCAAATTTGGCTGGGTGGTTAATTACACATTTTTCTGTTGGTGTGACAAACTTGGATCACATATTTAATATCACTTAACACAGACTTTAAAATCTATTAACCCCCTTTAAAAAGGCTTACCGTGCATAAAAGCGTTTCTCGAGTCAGAGTTATGATCTAATGCAGTGGTGATTTTTATAACAAAAATACTAGTTTGCCGATGCATAATATTTTAATGGCTTGAAATTGTGAGATGAGAGCCTGTAAATATTGTTGTGGACAATGGGAGCCTTGAAGGGATAGTTCACCTTAAAATGAAAATTCTGTCATAATTTACTCATCCTCATGTTGTTCTAAACCTGTATGAATTTCTTTTTTCTGATAAACACAAAGAATATATTTTGAGAAATGATGATAGACACACAGCAGATAGTGACCATTGACTTCCATAGTAGGAATAAAAAATGTTATGGAATTTAATGGGTACTGTCAACTGTGTGTTTACCATCATTTATCAAAATATTTTCTTCATCATTTATCACAATACTTTCAAAATATGTTTTCCTACTGTGGAGGTCAGTGGTCGCTGTCTGCTGTGTGTTTACTGCTGTTGTTTCTCAAAATACCTTCTTTTGTGTTCATCAGAAAAAAGAAATTCATACAGGTTTAGAACAACATGAGGATGAGTAAATGATGACAGAATTTTCATTTTAGGGTGAACTATCCCTTTAAAGTCAAAAAGGTTTAGAATAGATCTACTGAACTTACCAGTTAGTAAAGATTTTGGAGAGTGGCACCACCTAGTGGTGAACTCTATTAAAACATGCTTCAGGTTAAATCTTACAACGTATGATCTACCAGTAGCATCTGTGTCATTTTTTATAAGATACTGTTACCTTTGCATACTGGAAACACAATTTTTGTTTTGTTTTTACAAAATAGGGGCAAATCTAAATTATGTGCTTATGGTACAAATGTTGTTGTTATGGGCTAGAATCTGGAACAATCCTTTAATTCAAATGTGATCCTGGACCACAAAACCAGTCAATTGTGAGTGTCAATTGTTAAAAATTGAGATGTATGCATCATCTGAAAGATAAATAAATAAGTGTTTTATAGGACAATAGGATATGACAATTTTTGTCCAAGATACAACTATTTCAAAATCTGGAATATGAGGGTGCAAAAAATCTAAATATTAATGAAATCGCTTTTAAAGTTGTCCAGATTAAGTCCTTAGCAACACATATTACTAATGATATACATACATTTTGATATATTTATGGTATGTTCATTTACTGTACATTTACTAAATATCTTCATGGAACATGATCTTTACTTCATATCCTAATGATTTTTGGCATAAAAATAATTTTGACCCATACAATGTATTGTTGGCTATAGCTACAAATATACCGGTGCGACATATGACTAGTTTTGTGGTCCAGGGTCACATATGCATTTTAATTGTGTACTCTTTCCTATTCTCATTGTACTTGTATGTGGTTATAGTACTGTACAGTATCTTGGATATGGCACAAAATTTACATCTTTTAATTGACAAAATTTGCTCTTATGTCACCACATTAGATCTGTTGGCAATTACATTTTAACCATTAAATAAACACTTCCTTGTAAAGATAAGATTCTCCACACTTTACCGTCAAGTGTCATAGTTCAGCCTCTCTACTTTGATATCCACCAATGAAAGGCAGTTTTAGAGATTCTTACGAAACACCTGCTCGGTTCCCGTTTGTCCTCTGGTCAGACACACCTGTACCACGCAGACCTGTGACTAAAGCTTTGGTTATATATGTTATTGATTGATACTTCATGTTTTTGAAGTGTCTGCTATTGTCATGTAAAAATTGACACTTGAGTTCACAGTCAGAGCAGGCTGTGTTGTATATCAAGAAGTTTGGAGTCTGAAAAATGGTAAAGATTTGCAGAAAACGGAATGAAACTATTGGTTTAGAGACTCTTTTTGGACTTTTCTGTCTATTGATTTATCTCAAAGCTTCATTGTGTGACAAATGCCTTCTTGATGCCTCAGTGCAGCTCATGGTAAGACTCCAAGAGTTATTTTTTTAATATATGAGTTTTCATTTGCTTTAACTAATGTCCAGCTAAAGTTTAACTAAATTGTAATTCTAGACACCGAAAAGTGATTACGGAGAGTTCAAGAATGACACTTGCCAAAGTAAGTGAAGCTCAAATCAAATTCACATTGTGTCTCTCAGTGTCTGTTTCCTGATTCATTTGCTTTAATTCATGCCCAGAGGATTTGTGTAAGATCACAGCACCGTATGCATCTTGGATTGGATCTCACAGTATTACTTTGACCTGGAAAGCTCAGAATCAATCGGATGTTGTGTATATTCCTCAATGGACAAGCCCGATTCTGTCTGGAGTTTGGGCACAAGCAGAGGTGGATATCTTTGTTGATTATTTATCTTAGTGATGCGTAAAATGCTATTGACTTTGTTTCTTTGTTTTTTATGTACTGTATCATTCTTAAATTGTTAACTTTACAAAAAGGTTGCAATTGTTAGCATTAGTTAATGCGCTGTGAACTAACATAAACAACTGAGTTTTTATAAACATACCTTATAAAAAAACAATACTAGTGTAGATCTTGAGAAAAAACAATGACACTGATATATGTTAGGTCAGTGCAAGATGTTTTTAAATTAAGGCACCTCAAACATGCATTTTAGTTACATCAGTGGCGGCTTGTGACTGCTCATCCGAGGGGCGCAAATTCAAAATATGTGTTCGGAGTGTTTTCAAAAATATTTGTTTGTTGTGTCGTGTTAACCATGGGCATCACGTCTTTTGTCAAAATAAGTGCCTGCTGCACACACGTCAAAACCTTTTATGATAAAAGAGATGCTCACGTTCACGAAATACACGCAAGACACTTCCTTAATAGTAAACTCTGATTACGCATGAGATTATACGAGTATCTGGCAAACGCGAGCATCTCTTTTATCATAAACCCTTTAGATGTGTCTGCAGCAGGCACTTATTTTGACAAGACACTTGATACATATGAATATGATCACTCGACGCACAGAAAACATATTTTGAAATTACGCACCACACACATGACGGGCTACTTACATGTTGTGATGAACTTCGCATCAAGCGCCCTCGAAAAAAGAAGTCACCACCGCCACTGGATCACATAAGTCCTGTCTGGGAAACCGCCCCTAAGTGTTCAAGTTAATTCAACTTAATTCAGTTAATTCAACTTAAAGGTGCAGTGTGTAGATTTTAGCGGCATCTGGCAGTGAGATTGTGAATTACAACCAACAGATCAGTCCGCCGTTCACTGAAACGCATAGAGAAGCTACGGTAGCCGCCCAAGGACAAACATGTTATTGTCTAAGACAAAGTACAGTAGTGACAAAATGCGCCCTGTAGAGCAGTTTGTCCGTTTAGTGCTACTGTAGAAACATGGCGGCACAAAATGGCGACTTCCTATGACCTATTTTTTCACATGCTTGCAAAGAATGGTTTATCAAAACTAAGTTACTGGGTTGTTATTTTTCAATTATAGCACTTAAAACATGGATAAAGTCAGATTTTCTTGATATGTCCCCTTTAACTAATTAAATGAATATTTAATAAAATACAGCAACACACATTTGAATGAGGGAAAAGTCGAAAATAAACAACTAAATAAATTTTTTACTATTTTTGAGTTTCCAGGTTGAAAAATCACCTGGATTTTCCGTGTCTTTAAGAGTGAGATTTGATCACTTAAATTTTTTATACTTTTAACATTTGTTTATATTGAACAGTTTTTTTTCTTATTTTCCCCATGTAGAACGTTACAGAATCAACATACACTGTTGAACAGCTTGAACCTTTCACCTGTTACAAATTCAGGGTCTGGGCAGTGAAAGCAGAAGAGTACATTCGTTCACCAGAAAGCCCTTGGTATCAAACCGAACCATTTGGATGTAAGTGAACTTGAACGTAATTTCTTTCATTTAAGGTTCAAAATTAATCGTCTGGAGCTACTCATTTCTGTGCTCCTTTCTAAAGTGCCATCTAGCCCTTTTATTGACAGTGTTGAAAGCCTGTCTGGAGAGAGCGTGGACGTCCACTGGTCTCCACCTGAGAAACCAGGAGGACACATTTTAGGCTTTAACCTCAACCTCACAACCAACAAACACGTCATCAGTTTAGCAACCAGTGGAAATGTTTTCTTCACCACATTCTATCCTACGTCTCATAACACTACATACAGGTAGATACAGTAATGTCTTCTTAAGATGTCATTTAAAACATTGTATTGCGTCTCACTTACTCTCACTGTGTCTTATTCAGGATCTCTATAGCTGCTGTTAACAGGGAAGGTCAAGGATCTGTAGCTGAAGCCAGTATAACAACACCAGAACGAGCTGGTTAGTTGTTTACAATAAAATGTTTATGTTATCCTGCATTAGTGACCATGATTTTGCCAAGTACAACAGATTTTCGAATCATCATCGTTTGATGTAAAACTGCGACCAATAGTTTCCAATTGATAATTTCTTGTGCACATTGCATTCAGTATATATAAAATACATCAAACTGTTTTTTCTTTGCAGTATACAGATGGCGCCAAGTTTTTCACGACTATTTGTATATATCCATATAATAGTGTATGTAACAACTCTTGAATCTAATGTTCAACCACCTAAGCTAATCTTAAAATTGGATTGGTTGATAGAAGTGTTGTTTAAAAGGGACATTTTACAAGACTTTTTTAAGATGTAAAATAAATCTTTGGTGTCCATAGAGTACATATGTAAAGTTCTAGCTTAAAATACCATATAGATAATTTATTATAGCATGCTAAAATTTGCAGGTGTGAGCAAAAATGTGTCCTTTTAAATGCAAATGAGCTAGTCTCTGAACAAATGGCAGTGCCGTGGTTGGATAGTGCAGATTAAGGGGCTGTATTATCCCCTTCTGACATCACAAGGGGAGCCAAATTTCAATGACCTATTTTTTCACATGCTTGCAGAGAATGGTTTACCAAAACTAAGTCACTAGGTTGATCTTTTTTACATTTTCTAGGTTGATAGAAGCACTGGGTACCCAATTATAACTAAAAGTCAGATTTTTATGATATGTCCACTTTAAAGACCAACAAGGTGCTCCTGAAACATATCCAACTTGGTTAAATGCTTGTATACATCATGTTACCACATGTTTACACCATTCTGCAATCATTGTGTCAATGCATTGTTTTAAAATAAGCAGGATTCTTATTGGTCCTTTTGTGCATGTCTTTCAGAGCAGGATGGAGGACGTTGGGTGTTTGCATCTAGATGGAACACATTAAGAAAAAGAGAAAAGGATGCTGATTTCTTCACTACAGCTGAATGTCTCTCTGAAGGTCTAATAGAGAGCAACATTACAGGTCAATTCTGCAACAAATCTATAAATATTGATCCGCTAAACACAAGAATGTCCAAGTTAGAGATCACAGTGTAAATTCAAACATTTCTCATTATTTTACAGCACTACAGTATAGTTGTATAGTGATCAATTATTGGTCACATCACCTAAAATATGTTTCATGTAACTATTTAGTATCTAAATGACCTGATTTTGCTTAAAGGTCACATAGTATGCCCACTTTTCAAGAAGTAATATAAGTCTCAGGTGTGCCTAGAAAGTGCCTTTGACGTTTCAGCTCAAAATACCCCACAGATCATTTATTATAGCATGTCCAAAAAAATGCTTCTATTTGGGTGGGAGCAAAAAGCACCGTTTTTATGTGTAGTACCTTTAAATGCAAATGAGCTACTGCTCCCCCCCTCTCTTACCAACAGACAGTGAGCGCTTTTAGTTAAAAATAGATCTGATTCCTGGAAATACAGTCAGAGACATCAGTATCTTTAGCCACATTAGCTCTACAACGTGCTAACAAACACATTTAGAAAAGCTTTTGGGTGAAATTAACCAGTCAGTCAGTGGTAGTGGGCGGGGCTTTGTTTGTATGACATCCAATAACAAGAGAATCAAAACAGCTACTTTGGGTAAATAGGGATTATAAAAGATAGAGATGGAGGATTTTTTTGTGCTCACCCAAGGTCAACACACATTTATGTCCAAACACCTTGTTAAAGTGGATTTTCCATAAAATGTGCCCTTTAATATAAAAAATCAACCTGACTATAGCTATCCCAACAAAATGGTAAATGACAAAGTATACTCCCACATGAAAAAATACTGTAGTATGCGTTAGTTACTTTTTCGGCGTGCACCACCCCCAAAAGAAAATGTATGACATACAAAATTATTTAAATTAAAAAACATATTATATTATGCAGTTAAGCGCTGTTGGTTAGTAGCCTTATTTTTCTGATGTTTAATTACACAGAATTTATGAAAAAATTTATGTATTTTTAAAAAGTCATAAGGGTGGGGGGGCTGGCACAATCTCGTGGCCCCCTGGCCCCAGTTTGATAACCACTGCTACTTTAATATGTGCTATGTTAAGATTCAAAAACAATATAATATCAGGAATTTTACTAAGGTATCCAATAGTAAATGTTCAAATAAACCACATTTTTTTATGTTAGCTCTGTGTCAATAATTGTTTCATTTGCTGAAATTTGATTTAAAAAGTACACCTTTTACCTAAAAAGTTCATATTAGTGCGTGAGTGCTTATTAGTACCTCAAATGTACATATTAGTAACAAATATATATATCTGTACCTACATGGTACATATTAGGACTTTTTTAAATGGTACTGCCCCAGTGACAGTGTAGATGAATGTTACCTGAGCTATGAAAGAGTCTTCGCTATTTGCTTTCTAATATCTGACTCATGCTTTTTACAGGAGTGGCCATGCACTACAGTTCAAACAAGGTGTATTTTTCTGAAGGGACTCATATTTGGGTGAAAGGGGCAGAAAATCTCACTGACCACTCGGATCTTAAGCTTCTTCACTCTGCTCATCTAAAGGTCACAGCACTGACAATCGATTGGCTTTATCAGAGGATTTACTATGTTTCCAGCGGTAGGGTGAGTATTTACCTTTTGAACCTCCATCTGGATTTTTATATGCTGTTGTAGTTATGTTTGTTTGATCACTCTGTTATTAAATATTGTCATAATACGCTCTTTATTTCCTGCTGCAGGTCTATTATTGTGGATTAGATGACTGTTCTGTGCCAGTCAGTGTAAATCTCACCTTATTCAGTGACCTTTTAAACATAATTGCAGATCCATATAATGGGTAAGTATCATTCATTTTTTATTACCTCTTTTTTAACTCTTTCCTCGCCATTGACGAGTTATCTCATCAATTAAAGGCAGGGTTCATGATCTCTGAAAGCCAGTGTTGACATTTGAAATCCCCTAAACAAACACGCCCCTACCCCAATAGAATCTGGACCTTTTTTTGATAGACCCGCCCCACACATACGCAACGCAGGCAACAATGTCGTTTTTAGTTTACTGCTGATTGGCTACATGTGTGTTTTGGTAGTCGGCCCGACTCTCTTTTACAAAGCGTTTTTCAGATATCATGCACCCCGCCTTTAAGAGAAAACATTTGCATAAAAAATTTGTTCCTGATGAGGTTTTATGTTGATCTGTAATAGCGCGATTATCCACTAGATGACACACTTACCCAATTTATAAAAAAACTGAAGCAAAAAAATGATTTACCAATTTTAAACTATGTTTTGATAGTCGTTCAGAATTGATCTCTAACAAAATTCCTTCACAAAAATGCAATTATTTCAGCTTTTTGCTAATTTTTAAATTTTTTTTAAAGAAAAATAGTAATACTCATATTTAAGAGTTTATAAGCAGAGAAAAAAATATAGATAGAATGAAACTTTTTTCTGTTTTGTTAGTTTGTTTGTTTGCAGAGGATCTGTTCTTTCATTTGATATATTTGTATGTTTATATATTTTTAGAAGAAAATTTTCCTGGAAGGCATTTTGTGAAACTCTTGTGAAAATCACAAAAATGCTGGCGGGCAACTTTTTAAAAATGGCTAGCGGGGAATGAGTTAAGAGCTTAACATTATATATATTAAAGCTGCAATCTTTACTTTTTGGGTTAAAAATAAAAAAAGTAAGTTATTTCGCAAGTAAATAAAGACTGTACCCATTTTTAGGGATAGTACACCTAAAAATGTAAATTCTGTCATCAATTATTCACCCTCAAGTTGTTACAAACCTGTATTCATTTCTTTGTTCTGCTAAACACAGAGATATTTTGAGCAAAGTTTGTAACCAAACAGTTTTTGAGCGCCATTGACTTCCATAGTAGTCTTTTATACTACTATTGAAGTCAATGGTGCTTTTGTTTCCTACTTCATTACAAATATCTTTGTAATTTATACAGGTTTGTAATAACATAAGGGTAATTCATTTCAGTTCATTTTTCATTGAACAATCCCTTTAAGATTATATTTGATCATTTTGTAACCAATTACATTTATTTTAAATGTAAAAATTATGTTTTGTCAGCTTTTTATTCTTGCTGATGCCCAACGGTATATTCCGCACCCCTCTTCACGGCCAACAAGATGAGTTAACACAAATTGTGAACACATCGACAAATGCTTTCTATGACTTGGTGGTCAGTTTCCCCAATAAGAGGCTGGTTTTTCACGACAGAAAGGATCAGATTCTCAAAGCCGTGTCTCTGGATGGCTTACACGCGGTTACACTGTACACAAGCGTTACGTTTGGAGCGACCAGTATTGCTAACGAGAACGATTTCTTCATGCTCACCAATGGATACGCACTTTACAAACAGGTTGGCCATGGTCAGGTGGCCATCTTTAATGAATTCCCTATGGACTGTGATATCTTCAATCAGTATGAAGGCTTTGGTAATCTCTGCTATTTTAGTCCATCTGCCCAGCCTTACCCTGTGCCACAAAGGCCAAGAAATCTCGGAATCCTGTTTGGATCAGATAAGGCCAATTTGTACTGGGATGAACCTGAAAATATGATCGGAGCGAGTAAGCAATAAAGCTAATATATTGTTTGTCATTTATTTTTAAGGTTTGATTTAGCTCATTAAATGCACAATATTTTTTTTTTGCATTGTAGGCTCATCCGCCTGGCAAAATTGGACTTATTCTGTAAACTGCTCATTGCATGGTCTGCTGGTGACCAGCATTAGTGGTGTAATTGGCACACATTTAACAATGTCAGATCTGCAAAGTTCACAGCGGTACGATGTTTCTGTCAGGGCTTGTTCTCCTGGTGGATGTTCTACATCTGTCTCATATGAAGGATCAACTCTTCACATTGGTGACTTGATCTTTGATTTTTACCTATAAAGTTTAATGGCAGTGTTTACAAAACTGGTTAAACATTATGGGATTTCTTGTCTTTTTAACTAGCGGATGAGGCACCATATATAGCTGCTGCTGCTCAGTATGGCATCTGGAAGCAGGATTTGGATAGCAATGAACTTCTTGAAGCACTGGTGACTAATATTAAAGATGTTAAAGGTAAGATTGACAGATCATATAGAGACTGACTTAGAAAAGTGAAGAAATCAACAAACCCTGTGACCCTGGACCACCAAACCAGTAGTAGCACAAACCATTTGTAGCAATAGCCAACAATTCATTGTCATTTTTTACACAAAAAAATTATTATGATATTAAGTAAAGATCATGTTCCATGAAGATATTTTGTAATTTTCCTATCGTAAGTATATCGAAATGTATTTATCATTAGTAATGTGTGTTGCTAAGGACTTCATTTGGACAACTTTAAATTTAACTTCTAAATTTTCTCAATATTTAGATTTTTTTGCACTCTCAAATTAAAACCTTACATCGTTGGAAATGTATTTATTTAGCTTTCAGATGATGTATAAGTCTCAATTTTAAAAAAAAACCTTATGACTGGTGGTCCAAGGTCACATTTATGCATTTGCCTGGCACGTTTTTCTTAAGCGACTTGCGTTACATTCAGGCAATATATATATATATATATAAGTGATTACTTTTTCTTATTATAAAATTATTTTTTAATAATTAAATTATCAATAATGTAGAAAATAGCAATAGTGTGTGTCCAAATGTTTGAGTTTTACACTGTAAAAAGTTGGATCAACTTAAAAAAATTGTAACGCCTATATATATATAAATATTTGGTGTTACCAATTCAAGTACTTTTTAAAAAAATGCTAAAAAAATCACCTTACATTTTCACTTAAAGGAACAGTATGCAGGATTGTGGTCAAAACTGGTATTGCAATCACATAACTTGTGGCTAAAACTTGTACTGCAATCACACAACTGGTGGCCAATACACAAAATGACAACATAAACATCAGTTGAGGGCTGCAACTCCACTTTTTAAATGACAATATTCTGGCCATACCACTGTTGTCAGTGATATAAGTATTTGAAATGAAAATGTTTTGTTAATGTCTAGTGACATATCAGGGCCATTTTATGATTAATTGATATACATTTCTTACATACTGTTCCTTTAAGTGAGAACATTTTAATTGAAAAACATGGATTTTAGGCATTGGTAGAAAACTTTTTACAGTGTAAAACTCAAACATTTGGATACACACTATTACTGTTTTCCACATTACTATTGATAATTCAATTATCAAATAGATATGAAAGTTTTAATTTGAATTGTTTAGTACGATTTTTCAAACTTTACAATGCCAAGGACTTCCAAATATGATTAACCTTTTGTAAGGGCCCCTGTACCTAAAACATATAGTATGAATTAATATATTTTTATTTTTAGCAAATATACACTTGGAGTACTGCTGGATGTACAAACCTGGAAGAAAATCATTTTCAATTCAATTCAATTCAAATTTATAAACTAAATGGGACATTTCACAAGACTCTTTTAAATTGTAAAATAAATCTTTGGTGTCCCAGAGCACATGTGTGAAGTTTTAGCTCAAATGAACATATGGATAATTTATTATAACATGTTAAAATTGCCACTTTATAGGTGTGAGCAAAAATTTGTCGTTTTTGGGTCCTTTAAAATGCACATGAGCTGATGAAATGCAAACACTGATTGCCATAATGGTGGTCTGTTGAAATGGAAACTCAATTTTTTCTCTCTTTTTCTCTGCACTACATGGCAGTGCCGTGGTTGGATAGTGCAGATTGAATTATAATAATATCCCCTTCTGACATCACAAGGGGAACCAAATTTCAATGACCTATTTTTTCACGTGCTTGCAGAGAATTGTTTACCAAAACTAAGATCTTTTTCACATTTTCTAGGTTGATAGAACCACTGGGGACCCAATTATAACATGTAAAAAGTCAAATTTTCATGACATGTCCCCTTTAAAGCAGCTTTATAAAGACTTTAAAAATAACCCTTATGAGTGAGATAAAGGAGATTGTAATAAGGAAAACACTTCATGATATATTGTTATAACAAATACACATTTGTCTACATAAATGTGTCCAAACGTACTGTACAATATTTAATACAATTTTGTATGACATTTCATACTATAATGCCTTAAATATCTGCTTTCGTGTGGAATAGACATTGACTGGTATAATGGAACAATCTACTGGAGCAACAGCTCAGGCCACATTAACTGGGTTGAACTAGCTGACCCGTCTGTGAGTGAGAGAGTCATGACAAATCCATTATCACTAAAGGCTGAATCTGTGGCGTTTGACTGGCTTGGCCACTATCTATACTGGAGCTGCAACTCAAATCAGGTACGTCCATATGATGTTTAATATCAACTATAAACACTGTGACTTAAAAAACACTGAAAACAAAAAAAACTGTTGGACATATTTGTCCCCTATATTAGATATGCAGAGGGTCTACATCGAAACAGGATGTTGAGGTATTTCTCCAAGCAGATGATACGATTCTCAGTTTGGTCATCGATTCATTGAATGCTGCCATCTACTGGACCACTAAACTATCTGTGGAGGGTTGTAGATTGGATGGAGGTGGTTATCAACTTCTGGATAAAATGAGCGTGTTCTCTGGAAGAGAGGTGAGATGTGCACATCAAACTGATATAAGAGTCTTATATAGGCACTTAAAGCCTGGCAGATAAATTTTATATTGACAACAAATATGTGTTAATACACTTGTTGTAGGTTGCTGGAATCACTTTGGATGTGATGGAGAGAAATCTTTATTGGCTGGTGAAGGATGGTACACTGTTACATCTGTACAGAGCAAACTTTAGCGGAGACAGGTTGGAACAGAGAAGATATTTATCTTATAAAGGATTGTTAAAATGATTGCTATAAGTGAATTAAAAAATACCAATTTGATGTTACTTTAAAGGATGCAAGAGCCTAAAGTGGTAGAATATGTTAAATGGACCACATCTCAAATCTTGAATCATCAAGTGGGCTACTACAGCGGACGACTTGTGTGGCTGGATGAGAATAAACAGTTGAGGATACAAGAGGTGAACCAAAAAAACAGTGTCCACATGTCTTCCAGTAACACACTGACAGCATTTACCATAGTACAGAAAATGCTCAAACCTCTGCCAGGTAAAGTGGCCCACATCTCATTGCACATTACAACTTTAAAGTCTGTGTAAAGTCATTTCAGAGATTTGTTTCTAAAAGCATTATAAATGTTAAAAATGTATTGCTTAAACACACTACAAATACTGTGAATTATGTTGTACTGAATTGTGGAGTTACTGTTAAAAAGTGTCCCCACCTTTCTGTGTTCAGGAATATTTTGGGCGGGGATAAAATGTTGGCTCGAAGCCACGAGCATGGCCCCGCCCCTAACACAATCGCAGCATTCGTTCATTTTGATCAGCAATGTTTTTGAAAAGGGTTTCACCACGGGCGTGGTTTCAGTGCCAACAGGGCGTGGTTTCAGTGCCAACAGAGGACATGCGCCCAGCGTGATTATTTTAAAAGATTTTGATAACTTATTTTATATTTTTATAATGTAAATTTGGCTGGATGGTTAATATCACATTTTTCTGTGGTGTCACAAACTGAGAACACATTTCATCTCAGACTTTACACAAACTTTAAAGGGACAGTTCACCCAAAAATCAAAATTCTTTCATAATTTTTTTATCCTCATGTTGTTCTAAACATGTATGAATTTCTTTTTTCTGATGAAACACAAAAGAAGATATTTTAATAAATGATGGTAAGCACAAATACAATGAAGTTCAATGGGTACCAGGGGCGGAGTGGGAACAAAAAATCTACAGAGAAATTTCGTATACCACCGGCCCTCCGTGGTAAAAAAAAAATGTTTCGTAGCCTATTTGTAGTAAAACTAGGGTAGGCTAATACAAATCGTAATCAATTTGCCCCCCCAAAAAAAACTTTTTCATAATAATAATAAAATCATTAAATCATGGCTAATTTTCCTAAATGAGTAACTATACAAAATGATACCTGGTTGAAAGACGGAGATGCGTACCTCAATCAGCTATTACATAACAGAGCGAGGCCAGAGATGAATGTGCTCATAAACGGAGTAATATGGAATAATTTGTGCATCTTTGAATAACTGTAAGAATATTTCCTTTAAATATCATTTTTGTCATATGAAGTTTTGAGAGATAGCCTAATAATGTTTTTCCACGGTTATTGCTTATTTATTTTAACGTGTTTGGCGCATTACCTTAGAGTTTATTTCAGTAATATTGCTTTTTTTCTCTCTAATAATAATACAATTTACATGCCAATCCTGCTTCCTTGTCTTTTTTTTATTTCATTATGCTGTAATGTTAATTTATATGTGGATATGAGACGTTCATTGCCGTTATATAATCTCGTCTAATTTTAAAATCATATCTGGAATAATGTGTGCATCTTTGAATAACTGTAAGTATACAGTTCATTTGAAAATAATTTGAGAAATGAATAAGTTGAATAAGTTTTGAGAAATAATAATGTTGTGAGGATATTTATATATTCAAGTTGAATACTCTCAACTATTAATATGGAAATCTAATAGAAATCTAATAGTAGGAAATATAAAATGTGATACTGCAAAGTTACCCTTCTTAATTTTATTTATGATATATAGCCATATGGAGATAAACCTTTGCAAATGTGCTGATTTTATCCATTCAAGTAATGACCACCAGGCTAGAAATTTTAAACATCCTTAATCCACACTTTCTATTAAATAGTGGATTGATGGATCAATCCGACCGCATATG
This sequence comes from Misgurnus anguillicaudatus, assembly GCF_027580225.2. Lineage (NCBI taxonomy): Eukaryota > Metazoa > Chordata > Actinopteri > Cypriniformes > Cobitidae > Misgurnus > Misgurnus anguillicaudatus. The sequence goes on along the minus strand of NC_073343.2, from coordinate 2,130,071 downwards.
TACTGCAATAAACAGGCATTCAGCGACGCGGCTTTTCACATCAAAGGCCGACAGGCTATGGCAATTTGGAGAGGGGCCGTTCAATAATCCCCCTATATTTTTAAAAAATCCTAAACATGGTTGGACCTGCCGAACAGGTTGAGCACTTTTATATAGCCTACTGTGTTGAGCAAAGAGGCTGCACAGTTTGACCAGAGGGAAGCGGCCGCACATCAGGCCGCCAGACGGGGTTAACTTGCAATGTATAACTATTATCAGACCGGCCCTCGCAGCCTCAAAACACTATCGGCCCACCGGGAAATGTCCCGACTCTCCCGATGGCCACTCCACTACTGATGGGTACCATCAACTGTACCATCATTTATCAAAATATCTTCTTGATCATTTATCACAATACTTCAATTTTATTTATTTTTCTACTATGGAAGTCAATGGTTACCATTAACTGTGTGCTTACCATCATTTTTCAAAATATCTTCATAATATGTGTTAATCCGAAAAATAATCATACAGGGTTATTTATGAACTTTACGTTTAAAGGATTAGTCCATTTATTAGTCCACCACCATGTCATAGAAAATGTTGACGTCTTTCTTTGTTCAGTCAAGAAGAAATTATGTTTTTTGAGGAAAACATTCCAGGATTTTTCTCATTTTAATGGACCCCAACACGTAACAGTTTTAATGCAGTTTAAAATTGCAGTTTCAACAGAGTTTCAAAGGACTCTTAACAATCCCAAACAAGGCATAAGGGTCTTATCTAGTGAAACAATTGTAATTTTTTACAAGAAAAAAAGTGCGACCTCACGTAATTGCGTACTGTGGTGGAAAGGTCACGTGTTACATGAAATGCACATTGCGGACCATTTTAAACAATAAACTGACACAAAGACATTAATTAGTATCATTCAACATACAACGAAAGCGATCCTCTTTCTCCACACTTGTAAACACTGGGGCAGAGTTTCGAATACGTCATCCGTGACCTCTTGACGTGATGACGGATTATGTGAGGTCACGTTGGCGCGTCACAGGACCGGAGATAGACAAGAAGTTGTGGTTTAAAAGTGCATATTTTTTATTTTTCTTGTCAAAAATGACTATTGTTTCGCTAGATAAGACCCTTATGCCTTGTTTGGGATCGTTTAGAGTCCTTTGAAACTGCAATTTTAAACTGCATTAAAACTGTTACGTGTTGGGGTCCATTAAAGTCCATTCAAATGAAAAAAATCCTGGAATGTTTTCCTCAACAATTTCTTCTCGATTGAACAAAGAAAGACATCAACATTTTGGATGACATGGTGGTGAGTAAATTATCTGGATTTTTTTTAAGAAAATGGACTAATCCTTTAAGTCATCATCTGCCAAACCTTCATACAGTTTAAAGTGAGCACTTTAATGTGTCTGTGTGTGTTGCAGATGGGTTCCTGTCTTCCCCTGTAGTTATTCCACCTGCAGTTCCCAAAACCTCTGTTCATCTTGAAGGCAATCACACATTTTTCCAGATACTCTGGGATGCCATTAATACTGACTTTGGGAATGCGTTTTATTGTGTGGTGTCTAATGGACTGTCACAAAATGTGAAACGACTTCAAAATGTACATCACTTTTCTTAATAAGATATAAGAGTGTTTTTAAAGAGAAACGTATTAATGATCGTCTTTTTGATTCATTTTTTACAGAACTACCCAAGCAGATATTGTCACCCTGCCAATACAATTTCTGAGCCAGTCATAAATGTGACCAGATTTAAGCCGGACACTGAATTTAACGTCACCATTACTCCCTTTTCATACTGGGGTAAAGGGGAATCAACAAGTACAGTTCTCTATACTCCAGGAAAGGGTAAGGATGCTTGATTATTATTGTATTTGTATACATTTATAATATGTACTATAAATCACTTTATATATGCAACAATAATATGAAAATGAAGAAAGCTCAAATAGGACTATGTGTGTAATCTAACTCTGTAACCCAACAGGCTCTTCAAAACAATCTGACATGACGTTGGTTATTGTAATCATAGCAGTGTGTGTCAGTATTGCACTTATTATTATCATCCTGTCTGCAGTCTGTAAGTATAAAAGTGATACAACTTTAGAAAAAAGAATGTACACTTTACTAGACTTAAAGTGCATGTTATCATCACTGTTTTTCTGTAGTTTGGCACAGACGTCAAAATAAAAAGGATCATGGGACATCTACACAAACCGGTGTGCATATCCACAGCGATGAGGAGTTGGAGTATATCCGAGGTTTGGTTGGTCTTGGGAACGCTTGCTATGCCGTCAGGTGAGCAAGAATGTCACATCCAGTGTCTAAGGTTTTATATTATTTTTTCTAATTGCAAGTGTATTTATCTTGAAATAAATGTCTCCAGTGCCATACCCGCCCAAAGAGAGATCGAGTCCATCCCTGTGTTTCCCAGGGACTGTCTGAAGCTCCAGAGGTTGTTGGGAAGTGGAGCGTTTGGAGAGGTTTATGAAGCTATCACAGTTGGCAGCCAACTCACTGCTGGAGTCATGCCAGAGATGAGAGTGGCTGTTAAGGTACATCTGAATGAATACTTCAGGGATACTTTAGGGATGTTTATATAGGCTTCTCTAAATGTCCGGTATGTTGTTTGATGAATGTCTTTCAATCTCCAGGAATTTGCATTTTCACATTGCACTGGCAAATATTGCATAGTGTAAATCTTATAAATAAGTCTTAGGTTGACTTCCGTCAGCATGTGTAAATACTCTGTGATGCTGACAAACATTGCTGTTCATTTGAGTGTCCTGAGCATTGTGATTTAGGATTGGAAAGTTTTATTACTTTGCATTTCTATTTGTCGATGCTAGTGGCACAGACATTATACAGTTAGGGGCAGTTTCCCGAACAGGGTTTAGATTAATCCAGGACTAGGCCTTAGTTATAAAATAGTTTTTACAAACAAATCTTACAAAAAAACAAAACTGGTGTGCATCTTGAGTTAAAACAATGTATGTTAACATATGTCAGTACAAGCTGTTTTTAAATTAAGGCACCTCAAACACGCATTTTAATCTGGGACAGGATAAGCCCGGTCTGGGAAACCGCATTTAGGGGCGGTTTCCCGGACAGGGATTATTTTAAGCCAGGACTAGACCTGAGTTTAATTGGGAAATATAACTTGTTTTAACAAACATACCTTACTAAAAACATTACTTATGTGCATTTTGAGCCAAAACCAAGGGCACTGATGTATTTTAAGATATGCCAGTGCAAGTTGTTTTGAGTTTGGACAGCTCTTTTATTTATTTTAGTCTAGGACTAGTCTAATCCCTGTCCGGGAAACCGCCCCTTAATGTTTAAAAGGTTCATCCCTAACTTCTGTAATGGACCAACATCTTTCACAAGTATACTTCTTCAGGGGCCGTTCACATATCGCGTCTTTTGCGTGCTCAAGTTCATTATTTCAAATGTATGCTCATAACGGTACATTCACACAGGGCAAGAAGGCTTGTCTGAAGCATGGCCAACGGCCAATCACAGTGGCCGCAACAAATGCTCTGGTCTTGCATAAACGTAGTTGGCTGGTTCGCACTAGGTTATTTAAATAAGGTGATCTGATTGGCTGACGCATGCATTGGTGCTTGAAAAGTTGAGAAGTGTTCAACTTCTGCCGCGAGAAACGGCAGTGACGCAACGACAATGGGTCCACAAATCAGTTCGGCAACACATGACGTCGCCCATTAAAAGTAAATGAAAAGCGTTAACGCTTACGCCCCGCGAACGTACCGTAATAGAAGTGACGCGATCACGACGCGCACATGATGCGACTTGCTCGTTTTTTTCCAGGCGCGTCTGCACCGCATCGAGCTAAAAACACCCCAACTTTTCAGAATGCCGCAAGAGCACCGCAGGTCATGTGACAAGAACCTACGCACCTCGTGTTTCCACGTGTTTTAGGCGCGACATGTGAACGGCCCCTTAGAAACTATAACAAACACAATTGGTGCCATTTTGAATTCATCTCTTCACAGACGCTGCGCAGCGGTGCCAGTGAATATGAGAAAGTTGAATTCTTGAAGGAGGCTCATCTCATGAGGTATAAACAAACTTTTTCCTCAGGATCACATTAAATGATCATAATCATATTTTTTTTAAACGTGACCCAGTCTGTGAAATCACAGTTAAAGGTGCAGTGTGTACATTTTAGAAGGATCTTTTAACAGCAACGCAATATAATATAGATAACTATGTTTTCAGTGATTTATAAAGACCTTACAAAATGAACTGTATTGTTTTTATTACCATAGAATGAGCCAGTTTTATCTACATACACCACGGGTGCCCTTACACAGAAGCCGCCATTTTGCGCCATCATGTTTCTACAGAAGCCCCAAACAAACAAACTGCTCTACATAGCGTGTTTGTCACCACGTTATCTCAGATGATGACATGTTTTTCCTGTGACGCCACCATAGCTTCTCTATGTGCTTCGAAAGGGAGGGTGCAATTTGCAACCTCACCACTAGATGCCACTAAAATGCACACATGGCACCTTTAAAGTAATTTTTTGATTTACAGTTTTTTACATCAAACATGCTACATAATGTAAATACTTTATGTAAATATATAACTATTAGGGATACTGAGTAAGGCCACGTCAAAAATTTTAAACAATGTAAAAAATCAAATTTTAATGGTACTAATATCATCATTAGATTATGAGTCTTTAGCCTGGATTTCACAGACAGAGTCACATATTGACTAAGATATTGGAGCAATTCTATGTTTTTTTTTTTTTTTTTTTTGATAGCCAGTTTACTCATACTAACATCCTGCGTTTGCTTGGAGTCTGCCTGCTGAATGAACCTCATTACCTCATTCTGGAGCTGATGGAGGGAGGAGACCTCCGTTCCTACCTGAGGGGAGCTCGACCTACCAATGTAAGAGTCTCATTGAAGTAGCAACTAAATTGAAATAAAAAAAAAAACTTTTAATTGGTCCTTTAGTTTGTAAGAACACACAAACATGTGTATAGCAATACACATACAGTCGAGGTCACACTGTTATGAATGTGAGATTTTTTTTACATTTCTGGTTTGAAAGACTCGGGAATGCTTTAGTAACATCTGCAGTCTTATATCTTACAGAACCACAGAGAGCTACTAAATCTAACCAGCCTTCTGGACATCAGTTTGGATGCCTCCAAAGGGTGTGCTTATTTAGAAAGGAAGCGCTTTGTTCATAGGTAACATCTTTTGGTATTATAGATTCATACTTCAACTACATTTAAAGGGGACATATTTAGAAAATCTGACTTTTTTCATGTTTAAGTGCTATAATTTGGTCCCCAGTGCTTATATCAATCTAGAAAATGTGAAAAAATCAACCCAGTAACTTACTTTTGGTAAACCATTCTCTGCAAACATGTGAAAAAATTAGGTAATTGAAATTTGGCTCCCCCCGCGACGCCAGAATGGGACAGCATCGTCCCCTAATCTGCACCATCCAAACATTTAGTGCCACTTAGTGCAGAGATCAGCTCATTTGCATTAAAAACGACACATTTTTGCTCACACCTAAAATGTGGCAATTTTAACATGTTATAATAACTTATCTGTGGGGTTTTCTTAGCTAAAACTTTAAATACTCACTCTGGAGGCACCAAAGATTTATTTGACATCCGAAAAAAGTCTTGTGAAATGTCCCCTTTAAAAAAAATAAAGGTTCTTCACAGTGATGTTATAAAAAAACATTATATCCTATCTGTTGATTCATAATCTAAATAACCTTTCTTCACTACAAAGAATCTTTTGTAAAACAAAAATGTTAAGGTTATTTAATGAACCATGTAGCCAAAAATGTTTTTTTGTATAGCGTCATACAGCACCTTTATTTATTTGGGTTTTTTTGTGGATATTAAACTTTTTTATAGAACCATACAGTCTGACAGAAGTCTTTAAAGGAGCAGTGTGTAATTTTTAGAAGGATCTCTTGACAGAAATGCAAAATAATATACAAAACTATATTATCAGGGGTGTACAAAGACCTTTCATAATGAACCGTTATGTGTTTATTACCTTAGAACGAGATCTTTTTATTTACATACAAAGAGGGTCCCCTTACATGGAAGTCGCCATTTTGTGCCACCATTTTTCTAGAGAAGCCCTAAACGGACAATTTTTTTACTAAGTTGTCTCTGACGATGACATGTTTGTCCGGTGGCAGCTACCGTTGCTTCTCTATGTGTGTCAAAAGCGAGGGGTGAGCAGTGGACTACGCCGTTGGTTGCAATTCGCAACCTCACCACTAGATGCAGCTAAAATTTACACATTGCACCTTTAAAGCAGTGGTTCTCAAACTGGGGGCCGGGGCCCCCAGGGGGGCTGCAAGATGGTGCCAGGGTGGCCCCAGTTTTATGACATTTTATAAAATACATTAATTTATCATGAATTCTGTGTTATTAAACCTAAAAAATTTGTATAATTTAATGTTTTTTTTTATTCAAACGTCAAGTTTTAGAACTGTTTTTTGTCATACATTTTCTTTGGGGGGGCCGCGAAGGAATGCACCGTACACAAAGGGGGCTGTCCGCTGAAAAAGTTTGAGAACGACTGCTTTAAAGAGCTTTTATTTAAAGCTGTCTAGGCTCTCCATTAGAAAACATAGAACTGTATTCAATAGTGCACTGTATTAATTTCTTGTGTACAGAGATATTGCCTCAAGGAACTGTTTGGTTTCAGTAAAAAGCTATACGGACCCAAACAGAGTCATTAAAATAGGTGACTTTGGATTGGCCCGTGATGTGTACAAGAATGACTACTACAGGAAAAAGGGTGAAGGTTTATTTCCTGTTCGCTGGATGTCACCAGAAAGTTTAACAGATGGAATTTTCAACAAATACTCGGATGTCTGGTAAATATTGAAAATATTGCCATTTACATTTTTTTTTTTGGAATTCATATCCTATCATGAAAATGTTATTTACATATTTTCAGGGCGTTTGGTGTACTCCTGTGGGAGATTATGACATTAGGAAAGCTTCCATATCCAACATACACCAACCATGAAGTCTTAAGCTACATTAATGCCGGTGGACGACTGCCTTTACCAACAGGGTGTCCTAAGAGTTTGTGAGTTCAATAAATAATTGTTAAATGTGTTGACTGAAAACAAAGACATAACAATTGCTTTAAACATGTATTGTATTGTTTGTATTGTATTATATCATGTTTTGATTTATAATATTATATTATAGGTACAATCTGATGATGGACTGTTGGAAAAAGGGGCCAAATGAAAGACCAAGCTTCCAGGACCTACAGGAAACCCTGCATAGATTGCGAGATTACGAAGCAGATCAAATAGGCGAAAATATGATTGCATGTCATGTAAACCAAGCATACCAAGAAGATGGTAAGAAACAAGCATGTTGAAATGTTTTCTATCTCTTCTTTTATATACCCTTTAGAACCACTTCGTATTGTCAATATATAAGCTTTCCTTTTCACCTAAAAAAACATTATGATTAGGTTTCTCAAAATCCTCTGGATTAAATTGCATTGCAAACTTAACCAATTTTGTAAATTGGTACAAATGTACTAATAGTATCTGTTTTTGGTTTTGTCAGAGGAGGAGGTCTGCACAAGGGTGGATGAAGATGAAGATGTAGAAACAGGACTTTCTCCTGTGCTCAACAACGATGGACTGAATTACTTGATGTATCGAGCTGACAGTCCAGACAGTATCAAAACAGACAAATCCACACTGTCAGAGGACAGATAAGACTAGGAAACCACATTTTTACAAGACTTTTTTAAGATGTCAAATAAATATTTGGTGTCCCCAGAATACGTATGTGAAGTTTTAGCTCAAAATACCATCTAGATCATTTATTATAACATGTTAAAATTGACACTTTGTAGGTGAAAATGTGCCGTTTTGGGTGTGTCCTTTAAAATGCAAATGAGCTGATCTCGGCACTAAATGGCAGTGCTGTGGTTGGATTGTGCAGATGAAGGGGTGGTATTATCCCATTCTGACATCACAAGGGGAGCCAAATTTCAATGACCTATTTTATCACATGCTTGCAGAGAATGGTTTACCAAAACTAAGTTACTGTCATTGACTTTCACGCTGCTGCTTCCTCAAATTCATTCCATTTGGCTCATTAGAGTCCATATAATTTAAACTCCATTTCGTGTTTTCACTACTTTCGCCTGTTGCGCTCCTACAACAAAACAAGGTAAACAAAGCTCTTAGGCTATAAAACAATTGTTTCATGAAAAGTCAACAGAATACAAGAAAAATGTATCTACTCCAGGAAATGTTTTGGAACCAGAATATAAGTATTTTACAGTATAAGTGTTAAAAATTATTTTATTTTAAAACTTCTCAACATCTGCCATAGAAGTTACTACCTATTAAGTGAACCAAACATAAGAACAAAATCCTGGTGTCCACTACAAAGGACATCAAATAAAATTTTGCTTTGTAAGGATCAAAATGATGGTCTACATTTTTGAAATACAGCTAAATACAGTCTAGACTCTCATTTTGGAAAAAAAAAAGATGATTATCAAATATATATTCTGCAGAAAAGTATTACTTAGTTATCTTGTTGCTATAAAATGTGAAAATCACAACTGTTGTTGTTTTGAAAAGTTTGTGTCCCCATATAAGACCCAGAGGATGTCCTCTGGACCAAACAGTATGATTCAAATAGGTTGAACAAATTGTGCTTGACTTAGAGGTCTGAAACTCATGTTCATTATACAGAAGACAAAAATGAATTGCTGGGACTCAGGTGGCTATATTGATATTTATTAATCATTACCATTTGACAGTAGCAGAATAAAAGTACAGTTTTTTCCACTAGAAAAAGTGTCCATCTTTATATATACTCTAAAAGTACTAGTTACAAAAAAATACTCAAGAAAATATAACAATTTAAATGTAATTCAATACTACCCACCTCTGATGTCAAGATGCACAGCTGATTACCATACATGTATATTAGGCCTACATACATCTGAATTATTCTTATGGCTCAAATGTTTCAATATTTATTTGTTTGTTTATCCAAAAAAACGTGTTTATATATGAGTAAATCTTCAAGTTATTTACAATAATCTACTTTATTTATATAAACTGTTCATGTATTTGTTGAAAGTCTAAGGGATGGTTTCCCGGAAAGGGATTAGCTTAAACCAGGACTAGGCCTTAGTTTAAAATATATAACTAGTATATATAATTATATATAAACTAGTTTTAACAAACATTAGTTAATGTATTACCTAACATGAACAAACCATCAGCAATACATTTGTTACAGTATTTATTAATTTTTGTTAATGTTATTTAATAGAAATAAATCTTTAAATTGTTTGTTCATGTTAGTTCACACTGCATTAACTAATGTTAACAAGAATTTAATAAAGTCTTAGTAATTGTTAAATGTAATATTACCAAGATTAATAAATGCTTTATAAGTGCAGTTCATTATTAGTTCATGTTAACTAATGTAGTTAACTAATGAACCTTATTGTAAAGTGTTACAACATGCCTTACTTAAAACATTACTTGTGTGCATTTTGGGGCAAAACAAAGTGCCTCAATTTGGACAGACTAGGACTAGTCTAATCCCTGTCCGGGAAATCGCCCCAAAGGGTTTAAACATAATGAATAAAATGTCATTCAATATATTTGTGCGTGTGTGCTCCAACATTAAAATTATTTGGATCTCACTATGAAAACCAACAGAAATGTTTAGTGTCAAGAAATGACATCAATTCAATATTTTCATTAAACAGGCCAAGAGGCACTCTACCACCTGTTAGATACTGTAGATATTTAGGGGTGGTTTTCCATACAGGGCTTATCTTAGTCCCAGACTACAATGCATGTTTGAGTTTCCTTCATTAAAAAAAAAAAAAAATCTAAATACACTGTAAAAAATGACTTTCTTAGTATTTTTGTCTTGTTTTCAGTAAAAAATCTAAAAATTCTTAAATCAAGATGTATTTTCTTGATGAACAAAATTACCTAAGAAAATAATACTAGTTTTTAGACAAAAAATATACAATTTAAGTGAATTTATGCTTAAAACAAGCAAAAATATCTGCCAATGGGGTGAGTAAATTTTACTTAAATTAAGCGTTTAAGAAAAAATAAATCTTATTTTTTTCTCACCCCATTGGCAGATAATTTTGCTTGTTTTAAGGACCGCCTTTTGAAGCCGCAGAAAACTTCGAAACAAGTTTCTGGTCTTGAAACACTGGACCTGTATATGAAAAGCGTTTTATGAATTTTACAGTATAAGAGTTAAGGAGAACAATAAGATAATTCTTTCTTCCAGTATTATATTGATTATGTAAGTATATGGGCCAACATGTTTGACATTAAGTTGACATCAAATCAACGTCATGTTAAAGGCGTTCAGTTGATTTCAAATTGATATCAATATAAATTTAAAATAATTTAAAAAAATTAACTGGGCCCTCAAATTGCATCCATTTGGCACATATGTTTTGAATCATATGTTGTTGGATTTCTGCATAAAAGTGGACTTGTGTAACTTCTGTGGGTAAAACAAATAAACAACAACAACAAAAACATTTATGTAAATTACTGATAATGAAATAAGAAGCGAACAGTAATTATTATATTTGACAAAAAATATATACGGATTTGCTTAATTACAATAAAAAAGTAAAAAGGGCAGCATTTTTGCTGTAACCCCACATGAAGTCCTTATTTTTTTTAAATCATTTTTTATTTTTAGTGATATTATATACGTTATAACTAAAATACATTTGTTGTAATTGATAATGAAATTGTAATACCCTATACCTATAATGTAAGCATACATACAGTATTACAATTACATGGTAATTTATGGAAAATTTACATTAGTTAGATTTTTCATAGTGAACATGCTGCATATTTTAAAATGATTTAGATTTTCTCGTCTTTAACTGATAAATGCAATGCTAGGGTTCTTAAAAAAATCATATTTATTTTTCAGAAATTCATTTTTTTTTTAATTATAAAAAATGTAGGGCCTACATGCCCATTCATATTGTCTATTCCTAATACCACCTGTAGATGGCGCCATAGCTTTTTGACATTCTTGGGTTTCTCTGCAGCTAAATAATGGACTACAACAATTAATTAATGTATTTTGTGTGTAAATTGATTCAAACCTAGTATGACAATGTTATACATGTATACACGAAAAAAATAAAATATTTGAAAGATTCACGACGTTGATGACCGTTGAAACGCACGTCATTACGTCAGGCCAGACAGTGTGCGCGGGAAGTCGAAGCAGCTCGAGAAGGTTGGCGCTTTTATCAAGTGAGTAATAAACATCTCATGAAATAAAACATAATTTGGTAATTTTAAAAACTTAAAAGATTGTGTTTTGATTAAATATTTGACGTTGCAATGAGTATTTTGTTCTTTTTGTGAATTGAAATTTCCCGGCTGTTAATGTAACGTTACTGTGAAGGATTCTGAGGTAATTTAACAGAGTTAGATCCATTAAGCAGGTACCTATTGTTTTTTTTTTTTTTAATGTCTACGATTTTTAAATGTCGCGAGTAATGTTAGTTTTACAGTTTTTGTTCGTACTAATAAAACTGCCCTAACGTTTGAATCTCTTTCCCGCATGCGATGCAACAAAACACAACAACCCATTATTATTCAAAAATGTGTCCACTAAAGTTAGATGCGAAATTAACATGACGTAGGCTACATCGTTGTTATGTCTTTATCAGTGCAGTTGGATCGTTGAATCGGTAAGTTAAGCTATACTGTACTGTACGCAGCGAGTTCGCCAGTACGACGTTTGTTCAGAACGACGACTCGTACACGAATGATTCATTTAAACCGCTTCATTTAAGCTATTGAACTTTTCAGTCATATGTCGTGTTGGTATAAAAAAATCTTGTGAAGGTGGTGAAAAAGGTAGTAAATTTATCTCTATAATTTCTGAATATACCCTGATTGAATCATTTAAATTGAACCACAGAGAATGCAAGATGTGAACAAGCTTTGATCATTTAGTAAAACTGGTTAAATCAGTTGGCCATTGTGGGCTAAAAAGTTAATTAAAAGTGATAAAAAGCTTTATTTTATTAAAAACATTCCTGTTTGGTAAAATAAGTGATGTTTTATATAACTTTTAACTGAATAATTGTCATTTTCATCTAATTTTATTAACACCCTGTCTCTCGTCTTGTCTTTGTCAGATCGTTTTTTAAGAGTCTCTGTTTGTTTCAGCCATTGTGTTCCTTTATGCTCCTCCAGAGACTACTATCCGGGTTGTCCATGCCAGGGTTGTGACTCTTGCATCTTTCACCGTGTGAAGTTGTCCGGCAGGGCCCGAGGGTGAGTGGGGGCTCTGAATCTCTCCCTGTGATTTGCTTATCCAGGGTTTTTTCCTCCAGGGTTAGCCTATATGTGCTGTTTGGTGTAACAATGGACCGAGTTCCACATCTTTCCCATCACCAAACACATAAATACGATTACTGTTATCATGTATAATTGGTTGTCTTTTTTCTTTCATCAAAGGTTCTTACAAACAGATTGATGGCAACAATGAACATGGATGGTTCAGGGGTGAAGAAGGCCTTTGAAAAACACGGCTATGTCGGGTTATAATAGGTACTACATTACGTTTTTTGTATGACTAGATGATGTAGTGTTGTGTCTATTTAGTGTTACCCATTGTGCAGCAAACTTTTATCAGGGTTTCCGTGGGGTCTTAAAACGTCTCAAATTCAGAATGTTACATATAAGGCCTTAAAAAGTTTTAAAAACACCCAGATTTGTATCCTAGGCCTTCAATTTAATTTACCAAAGTCTTAAATTTCTAAATTCCGTTCATTCCCGAAAAGCGTTGTCCACAAAAAATAAAATAATAATTTAAAACACAGAAGAACTAATCAGTGGCAGAGGCAGAAAGTGTTTAATGGGTGGGTCTTAAAAAAGAAACCTTCTGCACTTTGTCATAGTCCACGCAAATCGTAGGACCCAGAAACGAAAAAAAGCAACAGCTTTATTGAAACTCAATTTACACAATCGGGCCGTCGAGTCACGTGCCACCAACAGCGAGTCAACTTTAGTATTACACAGTTTTCACTTTGGAGGCTTTTGCTTACCTCACTGCTCAAAGCGCGTTTACTCCATTGACTTTAAGCTGCTCTCAGTCTCTGCTGCAAATGCACTCGAACCGAACCTAACGCGCTTCCCCTTCAGCTCTTCACAAACAGCAGTGATTGGCGGCGGGAATCAAGAAAGTACCGTAATAAACCATATATTTCAAAAAAGTGTAATTGTCGTCTTTTAGAAACAATTTAAACTTTTTTTGAAAGTGCAAATGCTTCAGGAGTTACGGTTAAATGAATAGCGGTAGAATCAGAGCCCTTCAGTCTGTAACCTCCGGAGGTCACATACGTCATCAAGCCTGGTTTATTTAAGTAACTGAGCATTACATTCGCAAGTCATAATCATATTACAACAATTTATGATTAACTAAGCAGGGCTCCAGACTAACTTTTTTCACTAGGAGCACAGTGGCCCCCAACTGAAAATTTTAGGGGCGCAACCAAAAAATTTGGGGGCAACACCGTAAATCAACATGCTAACCAAATAATCACATTTCTACAAATTTCCTAATAAATACTTAGATGATAGATGCAGAAAGTACAATGTGCTGTTTCAAATTCAGTGTCACATCACAAAAAAAAGGTCAAATTTACTTGTCGCACATGTGCGACTGGATGTAAAATTCAGTGGCACACTCTCAAATTTTGGTGGCAAAATGCCACCATTTGGGGGCAGTCTGGAGCCCTGCTAAGAATAATAATCAATATTTTAATTCAAAATTTAATTTCAATGTTAATATTCTGAAATAAGACTTTATGACGTATGCAGCTAGAAATGCGACCTCCGGAGGCTACAGCCTTCGGATTGAGAAGCGGCCTTAGTGGATAATGTTAGCAACACATAACAAACAATGAACACCCTTTTAATGGTATATTTCATTTTCTTAATGCAAATTCATCCGTTATTGTGTAATTAGAGATTAAAAGTGATGGCGTTAGTGCATATTTATTAGGGCTGGGACAACGCGTCGACGTAATCGACGACGTCGACGCAAAAAATACGTCGACGCAAAATATGCGCGTCGATTCGTCAGACCCAAAAAGGCGGCGCCGTATAATACGTCAGACCCAAAAAGCAATAGTAGCAACGCGAGTGGCTTCAGTCCAAGCCGGTTTCACACAGCAAGTGTGAGCAGTACGTGCGGCGCGTGTTTTTTTCAGCGCCCATGTTAACAAGCATGCACCCCGCCGCTTGAGCAGCGCGAGCTCGCGGCTCTGTAGCAACAGTGCTGCAATCGTTTCTGCGTCGGTTCTGCTGCGCTGCTCATGCTCAATTAAAGTGAAAGTGCTTTGTTTATGGTTTAAATGCTCGCGGATTGACGCGAAAAAGTGTCATTTTACCTTAAAATCATGAATGTGAAGTGTGTTTTAAACAGTCATGACTTTGAGCAATTTAACAGAAAGCAATGAAATATACTGTTGCCAGAAGACTGCGCTTTCATTCACTCTCTGTCCAGCAGTAAATGAGTCCTAGTCTATCTTAACAAACTTAAGAGAAAGAGATTTAATAATATATGTGCTTCTTAAGCCTATAATTGTGTTTATATCTGTCATTAAATGGACTAGAACAGCACGAAAAGAATGTGGATTAAACAAATCAAGTTATAAAAGTTACACTGACCATCAAAAGGCACATTGAAGAGGTTTTGCTCATAAATGCATGTAAAATAAAGTAATTTGAACTTGAGATTTTTATACTGTTACTAAACTGCACAGTATGAGCTGCAAACGCTTTATTGAATGCTACCTCTGACTAAGAATGCAGTATTTTGCACTTGTATAGTCTTTTTTTATTTTGAAATTTTAAGAGCAATGAACATATATTGAAATGTTTACATTCAGATATATAAATCAACATGTATAAATTGCTATTAGTTAATTAATGGGGAGATAATCGAGAATCGAATCGAAGTCGAATCGGACTGATAAAATGAATCGTTAGATTAATCGATGCATCGAAAAAATAATCGCTAGATTAATCGTTGAAAAAATAATCGTTTATCCCAGCCCTAATATTTATGCATAAAACGTATGGATGGCGTGTTTTTGGCTCTGTGATTCTGTATTCAATTAACCCTTGTGCCTTGTTCCAGTTTGCTACCCTTTCGTGTTGTTGGCGGCCAGGGAAGGCCACTAAATTAAACTGCTGTGAAGATGTATCGGATTAATATTTTTTTCAAAATTGTTTGCATGGATCTGTTGATCAGCCTCGGAACTGATCAAAACTACCAAATGTTTCCAAAAATGTCATGATTTTAACTCTTTAATTGCCAATCTCATGAGTGATGCCACTTTTTTGAGAAAAAAAAAACACAAAATCACTGATTTTCAATATAAAAAGTGAATGTGGACTGGGTTTTCTTTTGCCTTTTTTGCGGTCTTGGGCATGTCAAAGATTAGTAAAACCATTGGCTTTGATGCATTTTTAGTTTGTGTGCAGCATCAGATTAAATTTTTTTCTCCCTCATTTATGGTTTGTGGCCATTTTTTCCCCATTGACTTCCATTATAACAACATTTTTTGATTGCAGAGCTATGACACCTTATTACCATGCATTCTTGATTCTTTGTGGCTTTTCCTTTTGCAAAGAGGTAAAATTTGTCATTTTTACTGTTGATCACAATGTGGCACCATTAACCCTTTGGTAGCCTGTGCAAAAAAAACAGAGCTTAATTTCTGGTTTGTACATTGAGTTATATGGACTATAACACCATAGTGTGTGTGTGTGTGTGTGTGTGTGTGTGTGTGTGTGTGTGTGTGTGTGTGTGTGTAGGGTTAGTGTTAGTATTGAGGAGAGAGCACCTCCCTCGCCCACCAGTTAGTGCTGCACTGGTGAGAGGGATTTAGTCTCCTGTGGCTGTCCCTCTAGACACAAATCCACAGACACCAGCAGGCACCAGTGGCTCAGGAGTGAAGAGGGGAACATGCAAGTGGTGTACAGAACAAAAAAAAGAACAGTCAGCACTTGTATCCGTTGTGGTACACACACTTGCAGAGAGCACCAAGTAATATGCTGCAAGTCCTGCTGAAAAGACTGAACACACACAGGTACACATATACACACTAAAAATTAGTTTGATTGTTTAGTTCTCCATCCATCTTCTACTCTTGCTTCATTGTTCAGTTTATTTGAAGTTGTTTTTGCATTTTGGTTCATAATAAATGTAGTTCATAAATCTGATGCAGAGAAGATTTTTTACAGATTTTTTTACACAGACGCACACACACACACACACACACTCTCTCTCTTTCTCTCTCTCTCTCTCTAATATGCTGTTATACTCCATATAACTCAATGTACAATCCAGAATTTAAGCTCTGTTTTTTTGCACATGCTACTAAAGGGTTAATGGTGCCACATGGTGATCAACAGTAAAAATGACAAATTTTACCTCTTTGCAAAAGGTACAACCACAAAGAATCAAGAATGCATGGTAATAAGGTGTCATGGCTCTGCTTTTAAAAAATGTTGTTATAATGGAAGTCAATGGGGAAAAAATGGCCACAAACAATAAATGAGGGAGAAAAAAATTGATTCTGATGCTGCACAAAAACTAAAAATGCATCAAAGCCAATGTTTTTACCAATCTTTGACATGCCCAAGACTGTTAAAAAGGTAAAAGAAAATCCAGTCCACATTCACTTTTTATATTGAAAATCTGTCATTTTGTGTGTGTTTTTTCCCCAAATAAGTGACACTACTTATAAACTTGGCAATGAAAGAGTTGAAATCATGGAATTTTTGCGAGCGTTTGGTAGTTTTGATCGGTGCTGAGGTTGATTAACAGATTTATGCAAAAAAAAGTGTGAGAAAGAATTCATCCGATATATTTTTGCAGCGGTTTGGTTTGGTGGCCTTTTTTGGCCGCTAACGACACGTAAGGGTAGTAAATTTGCCCACGGTATATTGTTAAGTTTTTGAAAAATTTCAAAGCATTTTCTTAAAATATGTGTAAATATAAGATTTGTCACCAAAAATCATTCCATTTGCTGAAACACAGAGAAAGTTGTGGCCAAATTAAGACAAAAAAATTGCAAAAATGGCCCCAACAACACATAAGGGTTAAAGGCACACCGCAGAACTTTTTGGCCATGTATTTTTCACGCCTAGAGGCCACAAGCGCCGCAGCACTGTCGCATAGGAAAAGAACTGGCCAACCTTAAAACTAAACTAAAAACTAAACCTTTAAAACACATGGGGACGATTTCCCAGACAGGGATTAGACTAGTCCTAGACTAAAATAAATGTAAGAGCTGTCCAAACTGAAAACAACTTGCACGGACATATCTTTAAATACATCAGTGCCCTTTGTTTTGCCTCAAAATGCACACCAGTAATGTTTTTAGTAAGTCATGTTTGTTATAACTAGTTATATTTCATAATTAAACTAAGGCCTAGTCTTGGTTTAAGCTAATCCCTGTCCAGGAAACCACCCCTAAACGATCCACATTTTGAGGCATCAGGGAGAAACGCAGTCATGTTACAACTTTCTGATGAGGAAAGCCATTTCTCAATCTGAAGGTTGCAGCCTCCGGATGACGAATTTCTAAGCTGCATACGTCATCAAGACTGTCTTATTTCAGAATATTAACAATTATAAAGTTGACTATTATACTTAGTTAATCGTAAATTGTTGCAGTATGCTTATGACTTGCGAATGTAATGCTCAATTTATCTTAATAAACCAGGCTTGATGACGTATGCAGCCTGCATATTTGACCTCCGGATGCTGCAGCCTTCCAATTGAGAAACAACCAGAAGTATTTCCTTGCCTTTTTCGAAACCAATATTGTTGCATCGTCTCTCTCTCCCTCGCCACCAGGATTTTCCCCAATGGCACTCGTTTTTCCTCTCTTTTGTGTGAAAATTGTCGCTCCAAATCCAAGTAAACCAATGTGTTTTGGTCTGCCGCTTTGTAATACGTCATGCGAGATACAGCGGAACGCAGCAAATGAGGTAGAGAGAAGAGAGAAACGCTCGGATCTGATTGGTGAATGAATAGGGTTTGGTTTTACACTGTGCGAGTTTGAGCAAGTTTGACTGCTATAGCATCCTGAATTGTAATGTAAATACCATAGACAGTAAAAGAAAAGTAAATACGTGAACACGTGAATGCAGCATCTGAATACAGGGAACTATATGCAAGATAATCGCCGTCATTTAGAAAGATCGCATTGATGTATGAATCAAGATTGTGAGTTTATATATAAAAAAATGCCTTAAAGGGGAATCGAACCCGGGTCGCCCGTATCATAGGTCCGTGACACTAACACGGTGCCACAGTCACATAATAGAAATTGCTCTCTACACTCCTTAAGTAACCTCCAGCAAAATTCACGTTAAAAAAATTGTGTGCCGTAAAGCAGTCGAATTTTGTAGTTTTTTTGTGCTCTGGTTACTACCCGAAACCCTAAGTTTTAAAGTACGAGTAAAAGCGATACAGACCCCGTCAGGCTATGGTAGACATTGTCATTCAACCTATTAAAGTCGATGTACTATCACAAGGGTCTTGAAAATTTATTATGAAGGTTGAAAATCTACATGGTGTCGCTTTAAATGCAATAAATTATTTATTAATAACTTTCAATAAAATGCATGTATTAATGCTTTTAAATATTAATAATAATGGAAAGTGATCTTTTTTTAGTATTTATAAATCAAACAGGCACAAGATATATACACAGCAGACAGTCAGTTGTACATTATAAACATGCATAAACATTATGGTGTGGTTTCCCGGACAGGGATTATCTTATAGCCAATCAGCAGTAAGGAGTGTGTCTACTAACCGACATCCTTGCCGGGTTGGGTATGTGTGGGGCAGGTCTTTTAAAAGAAGATCCAGAAGATTCTATTGGGGTAGGGGCATGTTTGTTTAGGTGATTTCAAATATCAACATTGGCCTTTAAGCCAGGACTAGGCCTTAGTTTAATTAGGAAATATAACTAGTTTTAACAAACATGTCTTTCTAAAAACATTACTTGTGTGCATTTGGATGTATTTTAAAGACCCAGTAAAATGACAATTTTAAGCATCCTATCACTCTTTATAAGTCCCGGACAACAGGTTTAAATGCATGCAAGGTCAAAAAACACTTTTAAATTTAAAATTGCCCCATTTCTCAGAGATCTCCAAACGATTCATGTGAAGCCGTTTAACGACTCAGTCTGCCTAAACCCCACCTTTCAGTAGCCTACTCTGCTCTGATTGGTCAACTGACAATAGTCTTCACACAGATCAGTGGCACAGACCAACAATAGTGCAACATGTATTGACTAGGGGTGGGCGATATGACCAAAATCTTCTATCATGATAGGATTCATTTTATATCATGATAACGATATGTATCACGGTAGAGGTTTTTTATGTTTTAATAAGGTTTAAATCTTTAATACCATAGAAATGTTCATAATTCTCACAAAAAAAACATATACAAGCATAGAAAGAAGATAAAAACAAACAAAACTCAAGCTCTCTGAAGATAAACAGTGAATGATTTGAGAATGATAATAAATAATTATCCATGTATGTATAGGCCTATATATATTTTTATTTAAGGTGGAAAAGTGATTTAATCAGGAGCAGTGAGAGATTTTCTTTCAATGCTGATTGATTAACACGAGTGACAGACAGGAGCAAAATAAGGCAACTTCTCCTTTAAGACCAAAGTCCGGATCCAATACACTGTTACAAATATGCGCTTTCTCTTTTAGCTGTTTACTTTCTCTTCAGACCTAACGGGTTGTGTTTATGAGGATGCTTGCAAAGACTTGAATTTTGACACATATGTCTATTTAACGCCAATAGAGCGGAAAAATGCTCATGAGCTTAATGAGTAGCGGTCACGCGACTTGTGTGCTCCTCACAGACAGAAAGAGCAGCGGTTGCGCGACACACAGAAAGAACGCACGCATACAGATCTGTTGTCTGTGTTTCAATGGCTTAAAATAACTTGTTTTAAAACGGCAGTGCTTAAATACGTGTACAAACGTTACGTTTTCGCGACCACGTGGACATGCGCGACGTGGGCGCGTAACCTCGATAGAAACAATAGTCCAAAATCTCTACCGGTTGACAAATTTCTACCGGTAAATTATGTCTACTGGTTTATCGCCCACCCCTAGTATTGACCTAGTGCTAACATGATTTACTGAGAAGACATTATCGACATCAATACATTACACATCATTCATCATTAATCCAATCAATAAAAACGGTGATAGAAACTAACATTTTACACTCATTTAAGCATTTATGTAAGCTTACCGAGTCATAGCAAAACCGTAAGTGAGCATGCGTTAGCCGCTTGCTAACGTGACTCTCTGACAGTATATAGAGTTTAAACAACGACATCATTCATCATTAATCCAAGCAATAAAAACGATGACAGAAACTAACAATTTTACACTCATTTAAGCATTTATGTAAACTAACCGGGTCATAGCAAAAATCTACAGATATATGTATAGTTAATAATTTACTTACCAGTAATTAAAGTATTCAAGTGTTACTGATAAAGTAAAGCAAAACATAAATAATAATTTTAACTTTGCACACGTTTGATTGTAACACACTGAAATACATTACTTCCGGTCGCCGCGTCACATGCGGTGTAGTCGCATAAGTTTATTTTCTTTAATGCATCCAAAGCTCGAATTGGATCAGATAATTATGCACCCGCAGATGGTTGGCACCCCACACAGCCCCTTTCTGCGTTGTCTTGTACAGTGGAAAGGTAAAAGTAACCATGCTGAATTTAAATCAGACTATGGTCGTTTCTCAATAAGGCTGCAGCCTCCGGAGGTCGCATTTCCAGGCTACGTCATAGCAAAACCGTAAGTGCAGCATAAGCCGCTTGCTATCGTGACTCTGACTGTATATAGAGCATAAACAATGACATCATTCATCATTAATCCAAGCAATAAAAACATTTTAAACTCATTTAAGCAAGTATGTAGCTATAATCATACTTACAGGTTGTGATTAGGAGACGCATGTTGTTCCAAATAAAGTGGGTACTGAACCATCTTTCATTGCCAAACGTCTAAATCCCTTCGTTAAAAATTAATTTTAACCACTGATTCTTCACAGCTAGACACGTTTAGTATTTCCCTCCTTGAAAAAAGTCTCCTTTGGTAGTGAAAACAACACAAACTGAAAACACAGCTTGATTTGATGTTTACACATACTAACTAGCTGTGGGCGGGTCATAGTTTTCGTTTCTCCCGCGGGCGAGGCTGTAGGCAGAGATTAGTATCTCGTGTGACGTGGAAGTGTTTGTGTGACGTGGACAAAGTCAGGCAGTAGATCCAATCCATATAACGACTCATTTCAGCGATTCAGAGTTGACTCCCTACTTTAGAAGCCAATAACTTTATTAATCGTGCACTTTTTGGTTCAACTACTTTCATGACACTCTGCAATACAGCTCAGTTTCGACCTGTGTGGCTCTTTAAGACATGTAAGTGCAAGTTGTTTTCAGTATAGACAGCTCTTAATTTTTTTTAGTCTAGAACTAGTCTAATCCCTGTCTGAGAAACCATCCCTATAAATTTACATACTACACAGTGTGATGCATTTTAAAGCTTTAAAGTTGTATGAGGCAGTGTAAAACAGGACACAAACCAGCAGCTGACCATACTAAGTGATCTCATATTAGTGGATTTTATTTGTCAAAAAACATTGTTGCAGGACCGGCAACGGAGCGGCCGTCGGCAGGACCAGCAAAGGACCGGCTGACGGCACGACTGGCTGAGGGGCGGGACCACCAGAGGAGCGGGTACGACTGGGACCTGCGGGCGGTACTGGCAAAGGTGCGTCCATGGGCAGAGGGGAAGCTCAGGCTGAGCTGAACCTGATAAGGAAGAATAAAAATAATGGCAGTAACACTTAAAATTAAGATTTTAAGAACAATTGTGCATATAAGAAAAACTGATTGAAATTTAAATGATTTTTTTAATAACTTACAGATATCCTCTGAGGACCACACCAGCTCAGGACCGGCCAAGTGCTGGACCGGCTTAGCAGTGGCCGTCGGCAAGACCGGCAACGGAGCGGCTGACAGCTGCACCCGCTGAGGACCGGCCTAATCTTAAAAACAAGACCAAGAAAAGTGCCAGAGTTATATTCCACTCTAAAGGATAGGACGACACTTAAGAGGTTAAACAACAGCTGTCTATAAAAATGTTGAAATAGCCAAACATTACATTATAAATGTTTAAGTTAAAACAGAGAGAACTTGATAAACATACTGAGCTGGATGCAAAGTTCTCGCCCTTTTTCTCGTCTGTTTTATCTCCTGTAAATATAAACAAACAAAGATTGAATGCATGTATATTACACTACATTTTACATATAGATTGACATTAGTTTTGTTTAGGACAAATTTTTACCTGTGACATAGCACCAGCATGGCGCTTGTGAGCCTTTGTCTTCTCTTCTGTCTCTTTCTTCTTTTTTGCTGCAAAGACAAAAGAGAATAGAGATGTAATACATGCATATTACACTACACATTAGATATAAATTGGCAGTAGATATGTTTAGGTAAATTTCTACCTCTGAAAGAACAGCTGAAGGCCCTGGTGCTGGCTGCACTTGTGGATAGGAAGGTCTATAAATACATAAAACAATATAATTAAGACCTGTTTTTACAAACATTCAGACGTTAAACAACTGCTGTCTATAAAAATGTTGAAACAGCTAAACATTACATTATAAATGTTTGAGTTAAAACAGAGAGAACTTGATAAACATACTGAGCAGGAGGCGTAGTTCTTGCCCTTTTTCTAGTCTGTATCTCCTGTAAATATAAACAAACAAAGATTGAATGCATGTATATTACACTACATTTTACATATAGATTGACATTAGTTTTGTTTAGGACAAACTTTTACCTGTGACATAGCATCAGCATGGCGCTTGTGGGGCGCACATGCTGGTGCTGGCTGCACTTGTGGAGCGGAAGGTCTATAAATACATAAAATAAAACAATATTTCTAAGAGCTGTTGCTTCAAATATTCAAACACTAACCGAATGTTGCCTATAAAAAGCATGTTACAAATGTTAAAGTTATTTGGCTAAAACTTACTGAGCTGACTTTGCCGCCCGTCTTCTCTGTCTTTGCTGCCTTCTCTTCTCTCTTTTTTCTTCTTTTGCTGCAAATTAAACAAATAGAGATTTAATGCATGTATATTACACTACACATAAATTGGCAGTAGATATATGTAGGGTTCTGGTAAATTTCTACCTCTGAGACTGAGGTTGAAGGCCTATAAAACACATAAAACTATATTGTTAAGACCTGTTGCTTCAAATATTCAAACACTAAGCACAAGTTTTCTATATAATAACTGTAAATGACCACAGCTAAACATTATAAAAAGAGAATTTGTTAAACTTACTGAGCTACAGAATTGCCTTTAATTGTCATTCTGGCTTTTTTCGCTTCAACCTCCCCCTCATCAAATGTGTGTGGCTGTAAAAAAAAAAGAGATTTAATGCATGCATAGCACACTACATTTTACATATTAATTGACATTAGTTATGTCTGACTCTGGTAAATGTTGAAGGATCCTACCTTAGATCCTTACGTGCAGAATGTTTTTATTATTGTGTTTTTTTATGTTTAATCATTTATTTACATAATCATCATAATCATTTTATAATCATTAGTTTTTATCCATTTAATTATTGTATTTGATTATTTAATATTATTTTATCATTATCAATTTCATTATTATCATTTTTATTATTACATTATTGTTTATTAATTCATTTATTCATTATTGTTTTTATTCATTTATTCATTCATTATTATATTTCTGTATTTTATTATATCATTCATTAATTCATTGTATTTCTATATTTTATATGTCTCTCTGTGGTTCAGTTTCACATTTGGGAAGTTTCATAGAGCTGTTCTGTCTGTGTGTAAACAAGATAGATAAAGAAAATGTTTATGGAAGCCCAAGGTCTAAGGGATGATGCAGCTGAGCAATTTGGATATAAAGTGCATGCTGTGTTCCTGGGGTGGACGAGGTTTGAGCATCGGGACATATGCAGCTGAAACTAACTGTCCATCAATAAAACTCTGTTCTATTTTATCATCTAAAACCTCCGTCTCACGACTCCGTTTATGCTCTCATCTAGCAACAATTGATCAGCCTTGTATCTGACAGATACTTTAACAAAGTAAACTTATATTTTCTGACGTGATCTGGTGTCCGGGGCTGGATCGTTTTATTTTTTTCTGTGGTGTGGAGACCAGATATACCAATGTTTACCTGTGAAATAGCAGCAGCACGGCATTTGAGGGACGCACGTGCTGGTGCTGGCTGCACTTGTGGAGGGGAAGGTCTATAAATACATAAAATAAAACAATATTGTTAAGAGCTGTTGCTGCAAATATTCCAACACTTAACATTTGCTATTTGTAAAATCCCTAAAGCAAAACGTTATTTTACAAATGTTCAACCTAAACACTTTAGAATTTGTTAAACTTACTGAGCTACTGAAGTACAAAGAGAAGTGGCCAGAGCAGCCCAAGGTGGAACTGGCAGAGGAGCGGGCCACGTTAGGACCTGCTGATTAGCGGTCCATGGCGGGACTTGCTGAGGAGCCGCGGGACTGGCAGAGGAGCAAGAATAAAAGCAAGAATAAAAATAATGGCAAAAACACTAAAAATTATGATTTTGGGAACATTTGTGCATATAAGAAAAACTATTTGAAATTTAAATACATTTTTAAATAACTTCCAGATAACCGGCAACGGTCCGGCCATCAGCAGAAACGGCGGAGAGGCGGGGCCGACAGAGGCATGGGCGCTACCAGCAGAGGAGCAGGTGCGGGCTGGACGGCCAGAATAGCCGGCTGGACCGGCAGAGGCGCGGGCACGGGTGGGACCTGCACAGGATCGGCCGCGGGTCGCAGTGGCTGTCGGCAGGACCAGCTACGGAGCGGCCGTCGGCAGGACCGGCAAAGGACCGGCCGACGGCAGCACCCGCTGAGGACCGGCCAACGGCACGACTGGCTGAAGGGCAGGACCACCAGAGGAGCAAGTGCGACCAGCAGAGGAGCGGGCGTGGCCCCCAGAGGAGCGTGCGCGACGGGACCTGCCCTCTGCCGGTCGCACCCGCGGCCACATTCTCAGGCTGAGCTGAACCTGATAAGCAAGAATAAAAAATAATGTCAGTAACACTAAAAGTAACGATTTTAAGAACAATTGTGCATATAAGAAAAACTGATTGAAATTTAAATGAATTTTTTAATAACTTAAGATATCCTCTGAGGACCACACCAGCTCAGGACCGGCCAAGTGCTGGACCGGCTTAGCAGTGGCCATCAGCAAGACCGGCAACGGAGCGGCCGACGGCTGCACCCGCTGAGGACCGGCCGACGGCTGCACCCGCTGAGGACCGGCCGACGGCTGCACCCGCTGAGGACCGGCCGACGGCTGCACCCGCTGAGGACCGGCCGACGGCTGCACCCGCTGAGGACCGGCCGACAGCACGACCGGCTGAGGGGCGAGACTGCCAGAGGTGCGGGCCGGACTGGCAGAGTAGCGGGCGCGACCGGAACCTCCAGATGAGTGCCTGCGTGCTGCGGGTGCGACTGGCAGAGGGGCGGCCGTGGGCAGATTTTTTTTATAACTTACAGATATCCTCTGAGGACCGTACCGGCTCAGGACTGGCCAAGTGCTGGATCGACTTAGCAGTGGCCGGGTGCAGGGCCGGTGGACGAGCAGCAATGGGTCGTCGTGTAACCCGGGCAGGTACTGGACATGAGGGGGCGTACTGGTGTATATATATATATATATATATATAAATAAATAAAAATATTCAGGGACTACCCAATTGCTGTTAACATATTTACATAAACATGGCTAAAACAAATATTACAAATGATTAAGTATAACAAAAGGTTAATAGCTGAACTCACGGAGCATTAGATCTCTGTCTAAAGCTCGCATCCACCTCCTCATACGTCACAGTAACAGTCTGCAGGAAAAATAACAAACTGAGAATTAACAAATGATCATTAAACTACTTTTTAACTTAAAATTGAACTAGTTATGATCAAATTTAAACCCGCGAGATTTTCGCAGACTGAATCCTGCCCGGGCCTGGCCTTCGACCATTGGGCATGGCAAAACCTGATAAGCAAGAATAAAAATTACAAGTTAAAGAACAATTGTGAAGCCCTCGAATCTTAATAAATATGTATTAGAACATTTCAAACTTACTTTGGTGGGTGGACAAACCGCGAGACAACAAAGGACCTTCTCGAGCATCCAACGGACCTCCTGGAGGGAACTCCTCAACTAGCTTTGTTTTCTGCATTTCCAGCCAAGTGGGACAGAGAATTAATACATGCACATTCAATTTCTTTGTAACTTGGCACTAGTTATGATCAGTGTTGGGTGTAACTAGTTACTATGTAATTAGTTACTGTTATTAAATTACTTTTCCCTTGAAAAAGTAAAGTAAGGGATTACTCTTATTTTTCTTGTAATCTAATTACAGTTACTTCTGATGTAATTAAATACTGTGTATGGACCCTAAAACAATTATATATACTATAATACAATAGTGGATTTAACATGGTTTAAGTTTACAATTCTCACTATTAATAGGTTGATTATTAGCATTAATATTAATGAGATACTGGCTGTTTATTAATACTTAATAGCATGTATTAATGCCTGATTCTGCAAAACCTTATTTTACGTCCATACCCTCCCCATTTCTACCAATACTTAAAATTAACAACTTCTTTAGTATTAATAAGCATTAGTTGGATTATACTGAGGCAAAAGTAGTTAATAGAGAGAATTGGACACTAAAGTAGGACTAGAATTATTGATGTACTTTTATATATTATTTCTTTGAGCCATTTCAAGCCTATCTTTGTATCATTTACTAAATAGGATTTAGAAAGTAATTAGTAATAAGTATTTAAATACTTTTTGGAGAAAGTAATTTGTAAAGTAATCTAATTACATGATTGAAGATGTAATTAGTAACTAGTAATTAATTACTTTTTTTGAGTAACTTACCCAACACTGGTTATGATAAGGGCTCTGGTAAAACTCTAACCTGTGAAGCACAAGTGGGACGCTTGTGAGGAGTTAGTCCCAGGGATCCTGGATAGCTCATAGAAGAAAGTCTATAAATACAAATAAAACATGTAATAAAACCTGTTTGTGCAAACACTCAAGCACAATGTAATTTTTTATTTACAGCTAAACATATTTTTTTGTTTAAAACATGAAATTACAAATGTTAAAAGGAAACATTGCAATATTCTCTGATGAATTCAGTGCCTTCTAATAGACCAATAGACAAATAACAAGCCAACTGACATTATAACACAGGGGTACCCAAATTCGGTGGGTGTCCTGCAGAGTTTAGCTCCAACCCTAATCAAACACATCTTACTAAGCATAATAGAAACTTCCAGGTAAGTATGCTGAGGCGAGTTGGAGCTAAACCCTATAGGACGACCACCCCACAGGACAGAGTTTGGGTACCCCTGCTAGGGCTGCACGATTCCAGGCAAAATGATGATCACAATTGTTTTGCTCAAACTTTTGATCACGATTAGAAATCACGATCATTCTCTAAGTGAAGAACTTCTATTCACTTCAGTATTTTTATTACACTTTACAGCCATGTATATAATATTAGGCTAAATATATTTAATATATTATAAAATATTTTATTGTTTTGTAATATTCACAGTTCCCATTCTCTTTTTAAAACATTTAAAATCATTCCGCAAAATTCTGCATAGAATTACCTAATCAACATCACTTTCCTCAAATCCGAAATATCTAAACAATGGAGTATATGACCCTTTTCGGGAACAAACTTTCGGAAAAACTTCTGAAAAAAACTGTATTTCTGCACTTTCTTCTTGTTGCTCTGCCATTATGGTTCAAGATGAATGACTGAAAATCTCGTGATGCCAACTTAATTCTACCATAACACAGACCCACGCTTGCAAATATCCACTCCGTTTACTCTGACTCCGCCCATATCAAGCAAACACATTGCTTGATTCTAGACCCTCTGCTTTGTGCTTGGTCTTTACCCATTAATCGCGCCGACTGTCTTTAACTAATTGTGGGGCGCACATATCGTTATCATGATAAAATACGATTAATCGTGCAACCCTAACCCCTGCATTAACAAGTTCATGCATTTCAACTGATTCTTTATATTATTTACTGTGAATGTTCTATCTTACCCTTCACTGAGACCGCCTTTGTTTGAAGCCGCAGAAAACTTCAAAACAGGTTTCTGGGCTTGTAACACTGGACCTGTATATGAAAAGCATTTTATGAGTTTTACAGTATAAGAGTTAAGGAGAAAAACAAGATCATTATTTTTTCCAGTATATTGTCCAGAAGTGTCCATTTGAGATTAAGTCAGGTGTGAGAAGAACATGCAATGTCAACAACATTAACAACGGAGTTTGGTAACGCTTTATATTACGACCCGCAATGTACGGCATAATTAAATTGAATTTACAGCGTAGCTATTTGTAACAACAGAATACCTTTACAATACATACTTGTAGGTATAAGGTAACAATATGTTTATTTTGGGGTAATGAGCTGGTAAGAATATGGAAAATTATCAATTATTTATACTTTATAAATTATTTATAAGTATTTTATAACTACGTATCTGGGAAAATTATGTATAAATTATTTAATGATTTCATTGTACATTTTTCATATTCGCTACTTACCTGAAGAAAGTATATTGTTTACAGTCGATGTCTACGAGCCACGTCGTCAAATAAAATATAACAGCACATCACTTTTTAGTAGCCTATATTACTGATATGCTTTAAATAGCAAAAGTCCAGCTGTAAGTATGTTGGATGAAATGCCAGCAGTACTTTTGTATTGCAATTAACAGCTAACAGCGCATCATTAACAATGGAGGAAACTTTATTTCCTTTGAATAAAATGACAGTGGATAGTGTAAGTGTATAATCAAAATTCCATTCAAAGTTTGTAAGTTTTCTAAGAAGAGAGGAAACCTGTGGGTTCACAGTAGCGTTTTTCTGCACAACTTGGCCAGTTTTCTTTGAAGTCATTTTCCCTGTCTTCATCTTTGATCCACGCTCCAAGTTGATGTCGAGAAACCATCTAAAGGCACAAAACAAACAACAAAAAATACTATTATTTTGATGTCTACACTCTAAAAACGAACGTGTTAAACACAACACAATCAGTGTTATTATTGGAACAACACATTTTGTTTTACTTTTAACACAACTTGTGTTGTCACTTATTTATTTTAACACAAAATAGATTGCATTTCACTGACATAACTTGGAGTGTCGTGTGTTGCTCGTGTTTTCAAAATCTGTGTTTGTTGCATCATGTGAACCATGTGCATCACGTGTTTTGTCAAAATAAGTGCCTGCTGCACACGCATCAAAACCGTTTATGATAAAAGAGACGCTCACGTTGCAGGTGAACACCTTTGAGCAGATTCTCCATGTTCATCTTTTATGTGTAGCTGCTCACCTTAAACAGATCCAGTACATTTAAAGTAATGTTTCAACACAAATGAAGCACTTTAATATTGTTTATGTGTACAATAATTGGTAATAGGTTTGACAGATAAAAAGGTTTATACCATTCTTTATATAAATCCTATGACTGTTAACTTTTGTTCCAGCCTGTCTAGATCTTCAATAGATGTTGGAGAAAAGACACCATCCTCTTCTATAATCTCCATCTGCATTTGGGGTAACAAGAGACTGGACCAGTGAAGACAGTGAAGATTGTCTTGTCTACAGCTGCAATATCAAAGATAATTGAATTAGAAGTGTAGCTTTTATTTACATTTAGTATTAAGTGTTTTTTTTTATTTAAATTGATAATGTGCATATGTGTACATTGTTTTGGTACAGCACTCAAGACTGCAGATTCACTGTGAGGTTTTGAATGTTGGACGGACCATCAGACCTGCATCTGCCTCGGACAGCTAATGATGATGATTTTTCATAAGAGCTTTTATAAATACATTTATTTTTTACTTTTTTAGGCTACTTACTCTATATTCGACCTTGCAGGTCACACCATGGTCTCAAGAGTGAGAATGAGTGCTCTATGGATTAAACAGAAATGGTAGTATTATTACACAGTGTTATGTTGCATTTGTTTTCTTCCTAATTATGTCAACAAATGCTCTTTCACCTTGTATGTTACTTTAGATGAATCAAAACTCCAACCATCTGCATGAGGGTCTGGATGAGGGATGCTCACTGGAGCTGGAAATGATGGATCAGGTCATTTTCATTTGTCACAACTACAAAGACACTGTCTGTGGCAAATACACTAGACAAAAGTATTGGGGTGCCTTCTTCTAATAAACATGTTTATCTATTCCAGTAATTCTTTAAAAACTATTATAAAACGGCTAGTTCCAATCCTTGATTCTGATTGGTCACCAGGTGTGCTTTATTCACAATAAAACACTGCTATGACCGCTTTACCCAACGGTTCTATTTAATATCACTGCGCCCTTAGCAACACCCTTAGCAACACATAAACATATAATGAGACAAAGTCTGAGAACAGTTTGTTGTTTTTATTTGAGCTTTCATGTTGTTGTTCGCAGTCAGGGACTATTTATTCTAGCGGAAGGAATGCTTTTATTGATTTAACTTAATGAAAGTTGCACTTATATTTTTTTTTACTTTAATATTGTGTGGTAACCGTTTTATAAAAGCAATAAGGTACTCGAGGCAAGTGCTGTATCGTAAATAAGTAATGGCTGAGTAGAAGGGCGTTGTTAGGCATGACGCGAAGCTGAGTACAGCACAGCCTCTCGTACATTATTGCTTACATATAAATGCTATACCATACAATACCACTTCAAAGAGTCTTTTTGATTTTTGTTGCAACAGTTTTGGAAGTGCATTTTTAAAGTGACACCATGTAATTTTTCAACCTTCATAATAAATTTTCAAGACCCTTGTGATAGTAACTCGACTTTACATAGGTTGAATGACATGTCTACCATAGCCTGACGGGGTCTGTATCACTTTTACTCGTATTTTAAAACTTAGGGTTTCTGGTAGTAACCAGAGCACAAAAAAAACTACAAAATTCGACTGCTCTACGGCATACGTCACTTCCTCCACACAATTTGTTTTTAACGTGAATTTTGCTGGAGGCTTACTTAAGGAATGTAGAGAGCAGCTATTATTATGTGACTCTGTGGCGCAGTCTTTAGTGTCACAGACCTATGATACGGGCGACCCGGGTTCGATTCCCCTTTAAGGCAATTTTTTATATAAACTCTTGATTCATACATAAATGCGATGTTCTTTATAAATGACGGCGATTATCTTGCATATAGTTCCCTGTATTCACATGCGGTGTTCGCGTATTTACCTTTCTTTTACTGTGTCTATGATATTTACATTCCAATCCAGGATGCAATAGCAGTCAAACTTGCTCAAACTCACACAGTGTAAAACCAAACCCTATTCATTCACCAATCAGATCCGAGCGTTTCTCTCTTCTCTCTTCCTCATTTGCTGCGTTCCGCTGTCACTCGCGTGACGTATTACAAAGCGGCAGCCTTTAGGTCTGCTTGGACCACATCGGTTTACTTGGATTTGGAGCGACAATTTTCACACAAAAGAGAGGGAAAACGAGCGCCATTGGGGAAAATGCAACAATATTTGTTTGGGAAAAGGCAAGGAAATACTTCTGGTCGTTTTTCAATTGGAAGGCTGCAGCCTCCGGAGGTCAAATATGCAGGCTGCATACGTCATCAAGCCTGGTTTATTAAGGTAAACTGAGCATTACATTCGCAAGTCATAAGCATACTGCAACAATTTACGATTAACTAAGTATAATAGTCAACTTTGTAATTGTTAATATTGTGAAATAAGACAGTCTTGATGACGTATACAGCTTAGAAATACGACATCTGGAGGCTGCAACCTTCAGATTGAGAAATGGCTTTCCTCATCAGAAAGTTGTAACATGACTGCGTTTCTCCCTGTTGTCTCAAAATGTTGATCATTTAGCGTTTTAAATGTTTAGTTTTTAGTTTAGTTTTAAGGTTGGCCAGTTCCTTTCCTTTGCGACAGTGCTGCGGCGCTTGTGAGCTCTAGGGGCGCTAGAAGTGAAAAATACATGTCTAGCACCCCCTAGTGGCCAAAAAGTTCTGCGGTGTCCCTTTAAATACATAACTATAGAAATATGCTACCACTTATTTCTATAGTTATTTTACAATAACAAACAATATATTCCAGTATACTCACACAACATATCTAGTTACGATAACTATAAGTTTACTTGGTAATGTACCTAAAAGAAAATGGCTTTTATAAACTTCCACTTGACACCATTTTAGTCACGTGGGTTTGTTTCAGTAATATTTTACTCCATAATGTCTTATGGATTTATTTGTCAAGACAGCGGAGGAAAGTCATTCAAGAACAACCCTTTTCTACAAACAAATTACGCTGAAACGCTTTAAAAACAGTTATTAAAATCAATATTTGACGCATAAAGAAGCTTTAAATGTAACGTTAGCGGCGCATTTCCTTCTCTGCATATTAACAATAACAAACGGCACACAACACGTGTTTCAAACGAGTCTATAATTGGCTACGCATCAGATTACACATTTATCATCGAACAACAAAACATCGATAAATGATCCATAAATGTTTACATAAAACAGTACTTACAGCTTAGGTTTGGCGGCAACTTTCAGTATTATGCGACGCGCTTGCTCGAATCTCCCGCGCTGAAAAAATGACGTAGGAAAGTGGGACGAACTTTTAAGTTTTCTTCAACGCTATTGGCCGAGTCGCGCGTTTTGAACCCACCCCGCGTGTGACGTGAGTGACGTTTCCGATACCGTACTTCAGATTCTTCTAAATTTAAAGAAGACCCTAAATAAAAATTGATAAATGAGCATTATTCTCTCTTGTTTTAATTTGAACATTGTACCTTTATAAATATTGGAAGTCTATTATAGAGGATAACTAAATGTTATATCATTTTCATCATTGCCTGTGGCAAAACTGTCCTCATGTGAGACACTGGCATAAATAATGTAACACAGCCTGGGGTTTGTTTGATGTAACTTAGTCCTATAGCAGAGAATAGACAAATTACACTTCGTGTAATGTAGGAAGCAGCGTTTGTATCTGCTTAGGGTGAAATGCAATGCCAAATACTGTGATAAAACTGATGACTCTATTGGGACATATCATATCTCCCTCATTTAGCTCATTTTCTCTCTCTCTCTCTCTCTCTCTCTCTGTGTGTGTGTTTGTCTGTGTTAATATTGTCTTAATTATAATGTAACATTTCATGGTGTCTACTAGTGGAGCATTGCACAAAAGCATGAACTATTTCTCAAGGTAAAATTTCATAATGAAGATTTGATCATGGCAGGCACATAAATATTTAACATCCTTGGGTTTAGAAGAGATGATGATTACAAATTTCCTAAAATATGATGGCTAATATGCTTCTTGCTTTATTGTTTCACCCCTTGACATTAACAACACCCTTAAACCATCTCATAAAACACAAACACACAATAGAGATGTTTTATTAACTCACATTTTGTGAGAGTTTCAGAGATTTGCTGGAACAATGCGCACCGGAGTCATTATATACGCACTTTTTAAGAATAAATGATCTAATAAATTAAACTCCGTTCCGCGTTTTGACTTTCACGCTGCTGCTTCCTCAAATCCATTCCATTTGGCCTATGAGTCCATATAATTTAAACTCCATTTCGTGTTTTCACTACTTTCGCCTGTTGCGCTACAACAAAACAAGGTAAACAAAGCTCTTAGGCTATAAAACAATAAAGGCAACAGAATACAAGAAAAATGTATCTACTCCAGGAAATGTTTTGGACCCAGAATATAAGTATTTTACAGTATAAGTGTTAAAAATTATTTTATTTAAAAACTTCTCAACATCTGCCATAGAAGTTACTACCTATTAAGGGAACCAAACATAAGAACAAAATCCTGGTGTTGTTTTGAAAAGAAAGTTTGTGTCCCCATATAAGACCCAGAGGATGTCCTCTGGACCGAACAGTATGATTCAAATAGGTTGAACAAATTGTGCTTGACTTAAGTTAGAGGTCTGAAACTCATGTTCATTATACTGTACAAAAGACAAAAATGAATTGCTGGGACTCAGGTGGCTATATTAATATTTATTAATCATTACCATTTGACAGTAGCAGAATAAAAGTACATTCTTTTCCACTAGAAATGTACTTAAGTAAAAGTATCCATCTTTAAATATACTCTAAAAGTATTAGTTACAAAAACTTAATGTTTAAACGTAAAAAAATTACGCAAGAAAATATAACAATTTAAATGTAATTCAATACTACCCACCTCTGATGTCAAGATGCACAGCTGATTACCATACATGTATATTAGGCCTACATACACCTGAATTATTTTTTTGGCTCAAATGTTTCAATATTTATTTGTATCCGCCTTAGTTTAAAATATATATATATAACTAGTATATATAATTATATATAATAATATAATTATATATATGTATAACTAGTTTTAACAAACATTAGTTAATGTATTACCTAACATGAACCCATCAGCAATACATTTGTTACAGTATTAGTATTTATTAAATTTTGTTAATGTTAGTTAATAGAAATAAATCTTTAAATTGTTTGTTCATGTTAGTTCACAGTGCATTGACTAACGTTAACAAGATTTTAATAAAGTATTAGTAATTGTTGAATTTAACATTACCAAGATTAATAAATGCTTTATAAGTGCAGTTCATTATTAGTTCATGTTAACTAATGTAGTTAACTAATGAACCTTATTGTAAAGTGTTACCAACATGCCCTACTTAAAACATTACTTGTGTGCATTTTGGGGCAAAACAAAGTGCCTCAATTTGGACAGACTAGGACTAGTCTAATCCCTGTCTGGGAAATAGCCCCAAAGTGTTTAAACATAATGAATAAAATGTCATTCAATATATTTGTGCGTGTGTGCTCCAACATTAAAATTATTTGGATCTCACTATGAAAACCAACAGAAATGTTTAGTGTCAAGAAATAACATCAATTCAATATTTTCATTAAACAGGCCAAGTTTACCACCTGTTAGATACTGTAGATATTTAGGGGTGGTTTTCCATACAGGGCTTATCTCAGTCCCAGACTACAATACATGTTTGAGTTGCCTTCGTTTAACAAAAAAATCTAAATATATTTAAAAACCTCTTGTATTGACATTAACATATATCAGTGCCAATGTTTTGTTTTAAGATGCACCCAGTATTGTTATTTTGTCAGGTATGTTTGTAAAAACTACTTAAATGTCGTAATATAACTAAGACCTAGTTCTGGATTAATCTAATCCCTCTTTGGGAATCTGCCCCTTAATCAAATAAAATGTTTTAATATGTGACCAAATTTAAGTAGTTTAAAAAATATATATATTAAAAACGATACTGGTGTGCATCTTGAGACAAAACACTGATATATGTTGAGATGTCAGTACAAAATGATGGCAGCTCACATTTGCATTTTAGTCTGGTACTAGAATAAGCCCATCTGGGAAACAGCCCTGTTGTGTCATATCAGATGTAGGTGGCTTCAGGTTCAGCTGTGATTTTTAGGTGTAGTTGTGGTCAGAGACAGATAAATCCTCCGATTTCGTTTCTGCATCACACTTCAGGAGCATGTGGAAGGTCTCATCCTCACACCGCATCACTTATCTGTGAAAATAATAAAACCATAAACATATTTTTACATTAGTACTTAAAATACATCATGAGAATTAATATATGATGGGATGATTATCTGAATATTTTTATGTGGCCGAAAGTCCCTCTCAGCTGGATGTAAGATAACAAAATGAATGCAATGGCGTCACATTCATTGGCGGCAGATCATGGGATGCAAAGTTAAAGGCTTGATCATCACAGATTTCATTGCTTCTGGTTGACTCTATGGCTGCAGTCATCATTGAGCATCACACTGAACCGGAGCTGGATCTGTCAGTCTCTTCATGTCTCTTTGGGAACAAAAGGATGAGAAATGCAGAAAAAACAAGTTAGTCTGAAGGCTGCTGATATAATGTACAGTTTTTACAGTAAGATAGATGTGCGTTTGGTTCGGGTCAAGCTTATATTGAAATGAAAACATGTTTAGGCAATAAATCAGGTGAACGCTTAGTTAAACATACGAGTCTTTAGACTGATCTTTCAACAAAACAATAAAGAAAATGAATAAAATTAAATATTTAAAACAAATCCATATAAATCAACGAACAAAACGCATTAATAATTTACTGTATAACACTTCATGATGCACGATTAGTATTTCTGTCTGCCACGTCTTCACATAAAACTTCCAGCTTTGAGCTTCTTCATTGCTGGAGGATATACGGTTATCAAACAGAATATACAGCTGTCTGTCTGTAGCCATTTGGGAACCATGAGAAGAAACCCTGCAACTCATGACATCTGCTAATGAGTTAATGTTAATGTAATGTAAAATGTATGGCTGTAGATCCTGACATCTTGAATTGTTTACCTGATTTTAAGCTTGAACACTGTACTCATCTGTAATCTAACCTGTTTTAATGTTACTATTATAAAAGAATGGAGGACCTTTTGTCTGAGTCAAATTTCTTTTTCATTTTTTTCTCATCAAATTTCTCTCTCTCTCTCTCTCAACTTTTTTCTCATTTTACACGTTGAATTCAGAAATCTCATATCACACCATCCTCAACAGATTTCTCTTAATAACATGGAGAGGACACGCATGTGACAGACTTCCCCCATCACCTCTGATACTGATAAGCTGTTATTATTGTTGAACTAAACCTGATCCCGGACAGGTTTTAACGTTTGAATCTGTTGCTTGACAGCAACTACAGGATGTGATTCTAAGAAACAAATAGATCAAAGAACCCAAAAAATAACAATGAAATCCAGCTAACTGAGTAATAAGTTTAAAAAGTTGTAAAGCAATGATCTCAAGTTTCAGGTCCTTAAATTGTTTAATTGTATTTTTTGGGGCGGGGGGGCTTCATTGAAGCTTTCTGCTGCTGCTGCTGCCCTCAACTTCATTTTTTGTGAACGGACAAGCAAAACAGCTTTCTCTCCAGGCTGTCTATAGCACTGCTTATTGAAGCCTGAAAATAAAACAAATGGAGATTTAATGCATGTACGTCACTCTACATATTAAATATAACATGACACTTGTTATATTCAGGGCTCTGGTAAATTTTTACCTGTGAGACCGCAGTGCTAGACGAAGCCTGGAGAGTAGATGCACTCTGGGCTTGAAGTGCACGTCTATAAATACATAAAACACATTTCTTAATGACCAGCAATATTCTTCATTTCTGCAAACAGTCAAACATTAAACTTTTGTTAAAACTGAGATTTTGCTAGACTTGCTGAGACTTACTGAATAGCCCGATTTCGCCTTTGCCTTCTCCTCCTTCTTTTTCTTCTTTTTTGCTGCAAAGACAAAAGAGAATAGAGATGTAATACATGCATATTACACTACACATTAGATATAAATTGGCAGTAGATATGTTTAGGTAAATTTCTACCTCTGAAAGGACAGCTTGTGTAGAGGAAGGTCTATAAATACATAAAACAATATAATTAAGACCTGTTTTTACAAACATTCAGACGTTAAACAACTGCTGTCTATAAAAATGTTGAAACAGCTAAACATTACATTATAAATTTTTGAGTTAAAACAGAGAGAACTTGATAAACATACTGAGGAGGAGGCGTCAATCTTGCCCTTTTTCTCGTCTGTATCTCCTGTAAATATAAACAAACAAAGATTGAATGCATGTATATTACACTACATTTTACATATAGATTGACATTAGTTTTGTTTAGGACAAATTTTTACCTGTGACATAGCACCAGCATGGCGCTTGTGGGGCGCACATGCTGGTGCTGGCTGCACTTGTGGAAGGGAAGGTCTATAAATACATAAAATAAAACAATATTGTTAAGAGCTGTTGCTGCAAATATTCCAACACTTAACATTTGCTATTTGTAAAATCCCTAAAGCAAAACGTAATTTTACAAATGTTCAACCTAAACACTTTAGAATTTGTTAAACTTACTGAGCTACTGAAGTAAAGATGAAGTGGCCGGAAGTGGCCGGAGCAGCCCACGGTGGAACTGGCAGAGGAGCAAGAATAAAAGCAAGAATAAAAATAATGGCAGTAACACTAAAAATTATGATTTTGGGAACATTTGTGCATATAAGAAAAACTGTTTGAAATGTAAATACATTTTTAAATAACTTACAGATAACCGGCTGAGGGCCAGGACCGCCAGAGGAGCGGGCGCGACCCCCACAGGAGCGGCCGCGGCCCCCAGAGGAGCGGGTGCGGCCCCCAGAGGAGCGTGCGCGACCTGCCCTCTGCTGGCCCTCTGCCGGCCCTCTGCCGGTCGCACCCGCGGCCACAATCTCAAGCTGAGCTAAACCTGATAAGCAAGAATAAAAATAATGTCAGTAAGACTAAAAATTACGATTTTAAGAACAATTGTGCATATAAGAAAAACTGATTGAAATTTAAATGAATTTTTTAATAACTTACAGATGTCCTCTGAGGACCGGACGGGCGGACGAGCGGCCATGGGTCGTCTGGTAACCCGGGCACGGGTGGGACCTTCACAGGATCGGCCGCGGGTCGCAGTGGCCGTCGGCCGGAGCAGCAACGGAGCGGCCGTCGGCAGGACCGGCAAAGGACCGGCCGACGGCAGAACCCGCTGAGGGCCGGCCGACTGCACGACCGGCTGAGGGCCGGCCGACTGCACGACCGGCTGAGGGCCAGGACCGCCAGAGGAGCGGGCGCGGCCCCCAGAGGAGCGGGTGCGGCCCCCAGAGGAGCGTGCGTGACCTGCCCTCTGCTGGCCCTCTGCCAGCCCTCTGCCGGTCGCACCCGCGGCCACAATCTCAAGCTGAGCTAAACCTGATAAGCAAGAATAAAAATAATGTCAGTAAGACTAAAAGTTACGATTTTAAGAACAATTGTGCATATAAGAAAAACTGATTGAAATTTAAGTGCATTTTTTAATAACTTACAGATGTCCTCTGAGGACTGGACCGGCGGACGAGCGGCCATGGGTCGTCTGGTAACCCGGGCACGGGTGGGACCTTCACAGGATCGGCCGCGGGTCGCAGTGGCCGTCGGCCGGAGCAGCAACGGAGCGGCCGTCGGCAGGACCGGCAAAGGACCGGCCGACGGCAGAACCCGCTGAGGGCCGGCCGACTGCACGACCGGCTGAGGGCCAGGACCGCCAGAGGAGCGGGCGCGACCCCCACAGGAGCGGGCGCGGCCCCCAGAGGAGCGGGTGCGGCCCCCAGAGGAGCGTGCGCGACCTGCCCTCTGCTGGCCCTCTGCCGGCCCACTGCCGGTCGCACCCGCGGCCACAATCTCAAGCTGAGCTAAAAATGATAAGCAAGAATAAAAATAATGTCAGTAAGACTAAAAGTTACGATTTTAAGAACAATTGTGCATATAAGAAAAACTGATTGAAATTTAAGTGCATTTTTTAATAACTTACAGATGTCCTCTGAGGACTGGACCGGCGGACGAGCGGACATGGGTTGTCTGGTAACCCGGGCACGGGTGGGACCTTCACAGGATCGGCCGCGGGTCGCAGTGGCCGTCGGCCGGACCAGCAACGGAGCGGCCGTCGGCAGGACCGGCAAAGGACCCCCTGACGGCAGAACCCGCTGAGGGCCGGCCGACTGCACGACCGGCTGAGGGCCAGGACCGCCAGAGGAGTGGGCGCGACCCCCACAGGAGCGGGCGCGGCCCCCAGAGGAGCGGGCGCGGCCCCCAGAGGAGCGTGCGCGACCTGCCCTCTGCCGGCCCTCTGCTGGCCCTCTGCCAGTCGCACCCGCGGCCACAATCTCAGGCTGAGCTAAACCTGATAAGCAAGAATAAAAATAATGTCAGTAAGACTAAAAGATACGATTTTAAGAACAATTGTGCATATAAGAAAAACTGATTGAAATTTAAATGAATTTTTTAATAACTTACACATGTCCTCTGAGGACCGGACGGGCGGACGAGCGGCCATGGGTCGTCTGGTAACCCGGGCACTAGTGGGGCCTTCACAAGATCGGACGCGGGTCGCAGTGGCCGTCGGCAGGACCGTCAACGGAGCGGCCGTCGGCAGGACCGGCAAAGGACCGGCCGACGGCAGCACCCGCTGAGGGCCGGCCGACGGCACGACCGGCTGAGGGCCAGGACCGCCAGAGGAGCGGGCGCGGCCCCCAGAGGAGCGTGCGCAACCTGCCCTCTGCTGGCCCTCTGCCGGCCCTCTGCCGGTCGCACCCGCGGCCACAATCTCAGGCTGAGCTAAACCTGATAAGCAAGAATAAAAATAATGTCAGTAAGACTAAAAGTTACGATTTTAAGAACAAATGTGCATATAAGAAAAACTGATTGAAATTTAAATGAATTTTTTAATAACTTACAGATGTCCTCTGAGGACCGGACGGGCGGACGAGCGGCCATGGGTCGTCTGGTAACCCGGGCAGGTACCGGACATATGAGGGGGCGTACTGGTCTATATATATATATAAATAAATATAAAAATATTCAGGGACTACCCAATTGCTGTTACCATATTTACATAAACATGGCTAAAACAAATATTACAAATGATTAAGTATAACAAAAGGTTAATAGCTGAACTCACGGAGCATTAGATCTCTGCCTAAAGCTCGCATCCACCTCCTCATACGTCACAGTAACAGTCTGCAGGAAAATAACAAACTGAGAATTAACAAATGATCATTAAACTACTTTTTAACTTAAAATTGAACTAGTTATGATCAAATTTAAACCTGCGAGATTTTCGCAGACTGAATCCTGCCCGGGCCTGGCCTTCGACCACTCGGCTGGGCAAACCCTGATAAGCAAGAATAAAAATTACAAGTTAAAGAACAATTGTGAAGCCCTCGAATCTTAATAAATATGTATTAGAACATTTCAAACTTACTTTGGTGGGTGGACAAACCGCGAGACAACAAAGGACCTTCTCGAGCATCCAACGGACCTCCTGGAGGGAACTCCTCAACTAGCTTTGTCCCACTTGGCTGGAAATGCAGAAAACAGAGAATTAATACATGCACATTCAATTTCTTTGTAACTTGGCACTAGTTATGATAAGGGCTCTGGTAAAACTCTAACCTGTGAAGTACAAGTGGGACGCTTGTGAGGAGTTAGTCCCAGGGATCCTGGATAGCTCATAGAAGGTCTATAAATACAAATAAAACATGTAATAAAATCTGTTTGTGCAAACACTCAAGTACAATGTAATTTTTTATTTACAGCTAAACATATTTTTTTGTTTAAAACATGAAATTACAAATGTTAAAAGGAAACATTGCAATATTCTCTGATGAATTTAGTGCCTTCTAATAGACCAATAGACAAATGTTTCCTTCAGCACTCATCTGAATCATTACAAGCCAACTGACATTATAACACAGGGGTACCCAAAGTCGGTGGGTGTCCTGCAGAGTTTAGCTCCAACCCTAATCAAACACATCTTACTAAGCATACTAGAAACTGCCAGGCAAGCTGAGGCGAGTTGGAGCTAAACCCTGTAGGACAACCGCCCCACAGGACAGAGTTTGGGTACCCCTGCATTAACAAGTTCATGCATTTCAACTGATTCTTTATATTATTTACTGTGAATGTTTTATCTTACCCTTTACTGAGACCGCCTTTGTTTGAAGCTGCAGAAAACTTCAAAACAGGTTTCTGGGCTTTTAACACTGGACCTGTATATGAAAAGCATTTTATGAGTTTTACAGTATAAGAGTTAAGGAGAACAACAAGATCATTCTTTCTTCCAGTATATTGTCCAGAAGTGTCCATTTGAGATTAAGTCAGGTGTGAGAAGAACATGCAATGTCAACAACATTAACAACGGAGTTTGGTAACGCTTTATATTACGACCCGCAATGTACGGCATAATTAAGCATAGCTATTTGTAACAACAGAGTAACTTTAAAGTACATACTTGTAGGTATAAGGTAACAATAGATTTATTTTGGGGTAATAGGGTGGTAAGAATATGGAAAATTATCAATTATTTATACTTTATAAATTATTTATAAGTATTTTATAACTACAGTGTACCTATTGTAATATTACATGGTATGTACGACTTAGGCAAATATCTGGGGAAATGATGTATAAATTATTTAATAATTTTTTTGTACATTTTTCTTATTCCCTACTTACCTGAAGAAAGTATATTGTATACAGTCGATGCCTACGAGCCACGTCGTCAAATAAAATATAACAGCACATCACTTTTTAGTAGCCTATATTACTGATATGATTTAAATAGCAAAAGTCCAGCTGATTTATAATAATATCGCCCCTTAGTCATACATACCAAGTAATATTACAATAGTTACAAAAAATGTTCTGTGGTAATCATGTTGTATTTAACTCTGTCCAAAAGCTTTGGTTTTACCACACAATACAACAGAAAAACCACATATGGCATCTAATGGTAAATTCGTGTGATACAATACAACAAAAAAGTGCTGTGGTAATCCTGTCATATTTAGCTCCAATCATTTTTTGTGTGGTAGTTTCTTGTTGTACCGAAGCAGTATCACAGGATTAACACAGGACTTTTTGTAAGGGTAAAATACTTCAAGTATAAATAATTTATAATTTTCCATATTTTACCACCTTATTACCCCAAACGTATCATATTGTTCCCTTATACCTACAAGTATTGTGTACTATAAAGGTACTCTGTTGTTACAAATAGGTACGTTGTAAATGATGTTTAATTACCCGGTACATTGCGGGTCTTAATATGAAGCGTTACCCATGGGTTTAAAGTAACTGTCAAGTTTTTAAGTTAACGTTAGTATAGTAACAAAACGATAACTGAGTTTTACACTTTAAACGACTTTTTAGTTACAGATACTGACTCACTTACACAGTTCATGTCAAACTCTGATTAACACAAATATAATAAACACATGTCATTTGACTCTATAGTTAATAACAGAAGAAATGGGTTTACTTACAGGTCTCTCTCGCGGTGTCCGAAATACGGTGAACAGGCATCACCGCGGGCTCCACAGCTGGCATCCGAGGACGCCTGCTGTATTGTCCGCGGTGGACCTCCGTTTCACCGCTATGGTCCCGGCAGAATGGCTCGGTACTAGGCTGGCGTCCCAAGAAAGAGACCAGCCAATTGTACATGGCCAAAAAAACCCGCGCGATTAGCC
Organism: Misgurnus anguillicaudatus; assembly: GCF_027580225.2. Lineage (NCBI taxonomy): Eukaryota > Metazoa > Chordata > Actinopteri > Cypriniformes > Cobitidae > Misgurnus > Misgurnus anguillicaudatus. Next base: position 2,086,593 of record NC_073343.2, on the reverse strand, counting down.
AGCCAAAGAATGGCCGGCTAACCGCAGCGGGCTTTTTTGGCCTTCTATATATCTTCATGAAGAAGATACCAAACACACAAAAATAAAACAAAACAAAACACACCAAACACCACCAAAACACGCAGAAGAACAAACGCCCAAAAACACAAATAACACGCCCAAAACACACAAATATCAAGCCAAAAACAGACCAAAAAACACGCCAACTTCAAATTCTCACTCTGTATAACTCCTAACTGTAAACCCACAAATTTTCTGGAATTCGCGCGGTCTTATATAGCCCTCTTGCAGTGACGAAATAATCACACACACACACACACACAGTTCCATTAGCGTCACTTCTACTGTGACATCACCCTCTGCGCCATAGAAATAGTTTAAAACGTCAAACAGAATATTTAACCCATTAAATAGACAAAAAAAGTATACAATTTTGTTAAAAACATAATAAGCACAAAATAGACATCAAGATAGATCTATTAACATTATACAGAGGAAAAACTATAGACCATTTTGCCAGATGTAAACAACACTGGTCCAGAAGCACTCACTCTTGTTTTAAATGTTTTTTTTTTATTTTAATTTTTCAGTTAATATTTATTTTACATTTTGATTCAATTCTACATTTTCTGTTGGTTGTATTTTCTTCCAATATTAATTAAAATTAATATTTTGTTCAGTGTTAAAAAACTGAAACTTGTCTATAAAGACATTCCCCTTTAAAATCTCCTTCGACCCAAAGCTAGGCCTATGATGTAAAAACATAAATATTAGCCATATGTAACATGTGACATAAGTACATTTACATTCAGCAGACGGTTTAATCCAAAGGGATTTACAAATGATGTGGAAGCAATCACATCAACAAAAGGGCAGCAGTACATAATTGCTCTGAATCTTGTCTCGGTTAACCTAACCCAGTACATGGTTATTTTTTATATAAAGGAAACATTATGAAAGAACAGAATAAGAGAAAAAGTAAGTGGTGGCAATGCAGGCTCAGGTGTTAATAAAAGTGATATGTCTTCAGTCGATTTCTGAAGGTTGCCAACGACTCTGCTGCTCTTGTGGCGCTGATGATGAAGCCACCGCAAGCCACCGGAGCGCAGACATCTGAAAGAGTGTGTGACTGAATTAGTTTATTAGTGTGTGTATGTATAGGGGTGCAGAGTATGTGGCCGTCTTCTCCCTGTAAAACTTTTCCTTGTAAATTGGGTTGCCAGCCACATTCTGTATTTTTACAACTGTAGACAACTTTTACAGACTTGACCTGTAATTACCAGATACAGTATCATGCTGCAATTTATTTTTTACAGTATGTTCTATAAAACTTTACACTGTAAATTTACATAATGGCAGCTGTAATGCCAGCAAATTACTGTATTTTTACAAAACTATAACCAAGTTCTGTATTCTACTGATATGCCACTTAATTATAAGAGAGTCATTACATGTATTATATTGCAATAAATTGTAAATATTGTTTTTATTAAAAGTCTCAAATGGAAAGTAAATACATAATACACACATACAAAATTTAAAACGTTTATTTTTTACAGGCAAAAACCATAAAACTGCCTTATATAAACATGTTGGCTGAAATGTCTGCTGTATGAAATAAATGCACTTGACAGTTAACAGAACAGTTCAAGGAACAGTATGTAAGAAATTTATATCAATTAATCATAAAATAGCTCTGATATGTCACTAGACATTAACAAAACATTTTCATTTCAAATACTTATAACACTGACAACAGTGGTCTGGACAGGATATTGTCATTTAAAAAGTGGAGTTGCAGCCCTCAACTGATGTTTATGTTGTCATTTTGTGTATTGGCCACCAGTTGGGTGATTGCAGTACCAGTTTTAGCCACAAGTTTTGTGATTGCAATACCAGTTTTGGCCAGAATCCTACATACTGTTCCTTTAAGAATTATCAGAACATAAACAATGCTCTTATAACTTTCAAAGAATGGAAAGGTTTTAAAATATTTATTTTAAAATTATGCAAAAAAAAAAGAAGGAAAAAAATGAAAGCCAGGAGGAAAAAAAAAAAAATTACTATTATTTTGATGTCTACACTCTAAAAAACGAATGTGTTAAACACAACACAATTAGTGTTATTATTGGAACAACACACTTCGTGTTACTTTTACACAACTTGTGTTGTCACTTTTATTTATTTTAACACAAAATACATTGCATTTCACTGACAAAACTTGCAAACAAACCAAACTTTCCACCTTAAACTATATTCTGCTATAAAAAAATAACAAACTTGTGTATACTTTCAGGTGCTCAGCCAAGGCTGCATATTAAAAATAAAAGTTTGATGAACTTTTGGATGTTGTCTTCTTACTTACACAGTAATTATTAAATATTTATTCATTAATTGTGCAATTTAATTGTATTATTTGGTGTAAACAGAAGTAACTGGGGAAGATCAATGGTCTGTTAAAAAAAAACGTTCTAGTCAAAACGGAAATCTGAATGTTAGGGCTGCAACCCACATTAAACAATTATTAAGCATATCAAAATATAAATCCAAAATGCCTTTTTTTACTTCATGTTGTTAATGCCCAAATCAGAATTTGTAGAAAAAAATCTGATCTTTATTGTGCACTGGATCACAACTATATCACAACTAAATGTGTCCTAAATATTTTATATTAGATTAAGATGAGGTCAGATGAATACAGTTCATACTTATTTAGCTTTAAAATAAAGTTTCAGTTTTACAAGACATGACCCACACTTACGATTACACTGTACAATGTTGCAAAACTTCTGCTTGCAACTTGATTTACACCTTTTTACACTTGTAATGTCATGTACACTCTCGCAAATTGTATCCTGCACATGCAAATCTTTTAGGTGTGATTTTATTTTCACACATCACCCAGTTTTTAATGATATTGTCTTCTTTAGACACCCAGCTTATGTAGAGAAAATTCAGCTTTTCACAAAAAAGCATTGTGGGGATTCAATCCAAACCTTGGTAACTATATATAAGTGACCCATTTAATGTGTTTATTGAAGACGTTGATGATGTAAAATATGTGTTAAGTTATCAATAAACTGTATTTAACCTTTGTGAATAAATATAAATGTAAAAAACATATGAATGGCAAACCTCTGAACAAACTCAAAGGTGTATGCCAACTCTTCCTGATACTGGAGGTTAAAATTGTAGAATGAGGCAATCAGCGCTTCAAGATCAGAGATAAAGTTGGGCTGCTCTCCTTCACACACAACCTGACCGTCCATGCTCAACATTCAGCGCTGGTTGCTTAGATACTGAAAAATTACCAAAAAAGAGATTAATAAAACATTTTAAATAAAAAAGTATTTTTGTCTATTTTTGTGATGTTATTTAGTTGTTTTTATATATAACTTTTAAACATAACTAAAGCCCAACCAATGAGGGTTTTTTGGGGGGGTCGATGCCGATACAGATATTAGGAAGTAAAAAAGGCAGATATTGATATATAGACCGAAATTCTTTATGTGTAAATTATAGGACAGTACAGTACAAATATACCACAGTATAGTGCTGTATACAGTCAAAGGTTTGGACACTGGAAGTAAGTTCAAACGTTTGACTGGTACTGTATATAGAATACAGTACATACATAAACAGAATATACTATACATCATCACCACATTTGAGTGATAATTGCAAGAAATATGTTTATCAAACACTTAAAAATGATGTGACAAAGATATTTAATGGGGGCAGGGGTAACAATTTAACAATAAACTTGTTAAATTGTTGCACTGAACAGTAAGTATCACTTTACTTATAATAACTTTAAAACACATTGACGATATTTATCGTAATAATGACAGGTCCACCAGTTTAGTTTATGTATATTGTACAACATTTAAATATACCTATCACAGTGGCGGCTCGTGACTCCTCATTCCAGGGGCGCAAATTCAAAATATGTGTTCGGAGTGTCATGTGTGTTGCTCGTGTTTTCAAAAATGTGTTTGTTGCTTCATGTGAACCATGGCATGTGCATCACGTGTTTTGTCAAAATAAGTACATTTAGTTACTTTTTTAACTTACACTGCATTCGACCTTGCAGGTCACACCATGCTCAAGAGTGAAAATGAGTGCTCTATGGATTAAACAGAAATTGTAGTATTATTACCCAGTGTTATGTTGTATTTAAAGGACCATTTCACCCATGGAAACATTAATCTTTATTAAAAGTGGATCATATTTGTAGTCGAAATGTAACATAAATTTTGAATTTGTTGCCTATTTGACCGAGAAAATTAGTAGTTTGTAGTCTCACCCCCTCAACAAAGATATTGGACTTCCTTCTTTCAATGAAGCAAAATGATGGTTTTTACATCATTGAAAGAAGGAAGTGCAACACTGAAATCAGAAACAGAGGGAATGATGCACGACCATTCAAAAACATGACTGGGTTTCTAACTATACAAAGCTTAATGCAAATGGGTGAAGTGTCCCTTTAAATGCCATGAACAATGCATTTGTTTTCTTCTTAATTATGTCAACAAATGCTCTTTCACCTTGTATGTTACTTTAGATGAATCAAAACTCCAACCATCTGCATGAGGGTCTGGATTAGGGATGCTCACTGGAGCTGGAAATTATGGATCGGTCACATCTACAAAGAAGCACACTTTAGGGCTTGCGGTACACTGTCTGTGGCAAATACACTAGACAAGTATTGGGGCGTCTCCTTCTAATTAACATGTTTATCTATTCCAGTAATTCTTTAAAAACTAATATAAATGCTATACCATATACTTCAAAGAGTCTTTTTGATTTTTGTTGCAACAGTTTTGGAAGTGCATTTTTAAGTTCCGAAATGATTATACAGTACGTCTCTGTGCAAATCATTGATAGATTTAGGTGATGAGTGTTTGGTTAAAAACCTTTGAGGTTTCAATTCAGCTGAGTTGAGGTCTGGGCTTTATTCAAGTATTTAAACCGTTTTTTAAGAAGGATGCCTCACAATATTTATGTCTATATTATGTCTATATAGTTTATGTTTGTAGCCTACATTTTCTAAATACTGCTAAATTTTAAGTCTAGACTCACATTTTGAAAAAAAAGATAATTATCAAATATATAATCTGCAGAAAAGAATTACTTAGTTCCCTTGTTGCCATAACATTTGAAAATCACAACTGTCGTTATTTTGAAAAGAAAGTTTGTTTCCCCATGTAAGACCCAATAGGATGTCCTCTTGACCGAACAGTATGATTGAAATAGTTTGAACAAACTGAGCTTGACTTAAAGGTCTGAAACTCATGTTCACTACTGAAGACAAAAATGAATTGCTGGGACTCAGGTGGCTATATTGATATTTATTAATTATTACCATTTGCCAGTAGCAGAATAAAAGTACAGTTTTTACACTAGAAATGTACTTAAGTAAAATTATCCATCTTTATATATACTCTGAAAGTACCAGTTACTAAAAATATTTACTCAAGTAAATGCAACAAAGTAAATGTAGTTCGATACTACCCACCTCTGATGTCAAGATGGACAGCTGATAACCATTATTAGGCCTACATACATCGGAATTATTCTTATGGCTCAAATGTTTTAATATTTATTTGTTTGTTTATCCAAAATTACTTGTTTATATGATAGTAAATCTTTACAATAGTCTACTTTATTTATAAAAACTTGTTCATGTATTTGTTGAAAATCTTAGGGATGGTTTTCCAGAAAGGGATTAGCTTAAACCAGGACTAGGCCTTAGTTTAATTAGGAAATATAACCGTTTTAACAAACATTAGTTAATGTATTACTTAACATAAACAAACCATGAGCAATACATTTTGTTACAGTATTTATTAATCTTTTTTAATGTTAGTTAATAGAAATAAAGTTCATGTTAGTTCTCAGTGCATTAATTAACCTTAACAAGATTTGAATAAAGTATTAGTAATTGTTGAATTTAACCTGCAGAGGGGCGGCCGCGACTGGCAAAGGTGGATTAACATGAACACTAACATGAACAAACATTTTAAAGCTTTACATATTTATATGAACTGGCCTGGGTTTGGACGTAACTTCAGCTGTTTGAAAAGTACTTGCGCCCATGTAACGTTACTATAGTGGAGTGGATAGAAGACGTTAGCAGATGGCCAAATATAAAGTGGCCAGATACATATATACGTATAGTGCAACCAAACGCAACAACCAAACATTTTGATGCTGGAAAACCGTTTTAATAAACTTACTGAGTTGCTAACACGTTAGAACCACTGGGGAACAACACCACTTCCGTTGCCAAAATGCGCGCGCTGGCTGTTTGATCACGTGAGTTGTGAAAGGGTCTCTATGGAGTCTGAGCACAAGTAGTTTAGTGTGAAATAATTGCACGTTTTTAATTTTTATTTTATTGTTTATATTTGCATTGTTTAAAATTAGTGATTTAATACAAAGTTTTATCACAATCTGATTTAATTTAATGTTTGAAAAAGCGTAGCGCATTGAAAAGTAAGACACGCCCCTTTTAAGGGACGTGTGTGGCTGGCGTGTCACGTGATCGTCCTGGGTGGAAGCAGCATGGAGCGTACGAGTGCGAAGCTCCTCCACAAACTCCACTTTTTTTGCACTTAGTTTGTCTTTATTTTCAATCTGGCACCGTGGACGTACGCGTAATAAAGGCTGGAATAAGATCGCAGGATGGACGAAGGGAATAAACTTCAGTTCCCGTCCCTGCCAGTCGCCAAAGAAGAGCAGTTGGTATGTTAAAAAGATGTATGAATTTCATATGGCCTCTGCGCAGACGACATCACAGGACCGCGAGAACGATTCAAAAGCTGTGGTCACAGATCGTCTCGCGGTACTCTGATGTCATAGGCCGATCGTCTGCGCAGTACGCACGAAGCCGAACACACGAATTAGCCCAATGCTAGTGCTCAGTACAACTGAATAATATCAGTTGCTGTACAGCGAATTTTGAACCGGTGTATGTTTGTTACATGTATATAAATGATTAAATAAATGCGGATAATTTTAATATTATTATTGAAGTGTTAAACTCGTGGTTATGACCGGTGTGTAGTTAGCATTTGCTATCCAGTTTCAGAAGAATAACAACAGCATAGAAGTTAAAGTCTTGGGTTTATAACATATATCTTACCACATGACAACCAGACCTGGTTATTATTTATACTTTTACAGTTAAGGGTCATGACCATAAATAAATACACGGTTATACTGTTCATAAGAATTGTATTCTCTGTTTCAGACTGCAGTTGTGCAATCTGAGATTGCTAAAGTACTAGTATTAAATTCAGTGTCTGTAGACCAATAATATAATTTCCCCATTACATTTCTGCAGGACTGGGCATATCCAATGAGAAGAGAGATGCAGGTGGGTGATAATTAAGATAATTTCATTTATTTATATAGCACATTTAAACCCAACTCAAGTGCTTTCCATAAAATTGCATATCTACAAACAAACAACATAAATACATTGTGAGATTATGTTCATTTGAGGCATAGTAATACAAACTGCTTTCTTTTGTTTAGCTGGTATCAGTATGAACCTGTTCTTTACTCAATTGAATTATACTTGTTTTCAATGTATTAGGTGTATTAAATTCTCTTAAAGGAATAGTTAACCAAAAATCTGCATAAATGTCTTTGTTCTGCTGAACCCAACAGAAGATATTTTGAGGGATGTTTGTAATCAAGCAAGTTTGGGCATCACCAGTGTTGTGACTGAATGAGTTCATTGAACGAAAGTTTTGAATTGAACTGAACGTACTGTATTTCTGCCTGATGAACATTACTGTAAACTCGTTCATTCTGGTGTTTGTGAATGGCGCGCTTTCTCAGTGTAACGGTATTCAGTAGGGTGCCAGAGTCTTCCAGGCGAAAACCCGGCTAAAACACACTGTAAACAAGCCTTAATTTGTAGCGGAAAAACATCAGTGTTTCATTGCTGCATGCTTCATCAAAACAAAAAGCAGCATGGAGGTGACGCACTGAAATCCCTGCCGCGCCACAGCATGCCACTCACATAGTTAAATAAAACAATAAGCCCCAAGAAGCAGCGGGTTACCAGTGCATTTTATAACAGCTAAGGGGCGTTGTTAGGCACGACGCGAAGCTGTTATAAAATGCACTGTAACCCCACTGCTTCGCGGGGTTTATTGCGTTTATAAAACGGTTACTTCATATGCATAGCAGGGTTTCACAAAATGAAACACAAATAAGTTGTAATTGTATTAGTACAAATATTACTCTTCCGCCAAACAAAGAAGTTCCTCAGAATCAAGTGTGACTGCAACAGAGCGCAGTTCACAAACAACACAGACGCAGCAAAGACACAATGAAAATATGATTTAAGACTGTGGTGTTTATTTTATAAATCAACATTCATCTAAAATATACATTAACATTTATATCATGCAACTGTTGAAGTGATGATCAAATATGCTTGGAAGCATCCTTAAAGGGAAACTTCACCCATTTGCATTAAGCTTTGTACCGTTAGAACCCCAGTCATGTTTTTGAATGGTCGTGCAACATTCCCTCAGTTTCCCCTGAGAGGGGAGAAATACTGATTTCAGTGAGGCACTTCCTTCTTTCAATGATGTAAAAATCGTCATTTTGCGTCATTGAAAGAAGGAAATCCTGTATCTCTATTGAGTGTGAAAGACTACAGACACTCATTTCTCATTTTTCCAAGGTGGGGGCTATGGGTGGGACCCACTCGCGCTTCAGACCAATTACAGATAAGTGGGCGGGACTTACGAAAATATACGAACACAGACCGAACAAAAACGATCAGCCGCCATCTTTATGCTAAGCTAAGCTAAACAGAAGTTGTGGAGCGAGCCGAATTCATGTTACAATAACAGTGGAAGTTAATCAATATTACATGGAAGAGGGTGATTTTACAAGCGTGATGCTCTAATCCGCTGTACATTGCACCTTTATGAGCCACAATACTGCAAAGAGCTGAGGCAGATGTAGGAACAGAAGCCCGAGGAGAAGCCGGAGCCTGGGCGTCGGCTGGGTAGAGGAGCCGGGTGAAGACGCAGCAACCATCGGCCTCTGCTGCGTAGAGAAGCTTGTACAGACTACTGCCTGTATTCTCGCTGTGTGCTTGCTTTATTACATTTTTGCATCAGATAAGGATATGGGCGTTTGTTTGGTGAAGGTTTCTATGCAAGAGAGGAACTTTGCGCGCGTTTGGAACGTTTATTTCACGGACATGTTTCGGTTTACGAGCAGACGCGCTGCGGAGTATATAAGCTTGGACGGACTCGCGCCGTTTGCTTTCGGTTTAACATTTCTGGATCAGATAAGGATATGAACGTTTGTTTTGTGAATGTTTCTGGTCGCGTGCTTATTTCAAAGACGTGTTTCGGTTTACGAGCACAAGCTCCAAGAGCTGAGGCAGCGCGTATGTGGAGATATTGTGCAGGGGACGCGTTTGTGTGGTGGAGGATGGAGGGATAAACGGACGTCTGACTAAAGTGAGTGTTTATATTTTCTTTGTTATACTAACGTGGCATTTATGTACACAATAGCATATCTGAGCGGTGTTTTATATGTCTATATTGTGAGACCAGTGAGGCCAATAATAACACAAATGTAATTACAGTAAACAAGAGACAAAAAGAAAATTGGTAAAACTAAATAAACATTTAAAAGGCATACCCTTTTTTAACTAATTGAAAAGACATTTGTACTGCGGATCTGAAACCGCACGTTACTGTTTGAATAAGACTTTGCTACACACCAGGCCAGAGTGTTATTGTGTGTAACACAATGTAACATCACGTTTAAAAGTAAATCATGATTGGTGTCTGTCAGACACAGTGGTGGTGGCTATTTTCTTTGTTTTACTAACGTGGCATTTATGTAGATAATAGCATGTCTGAGCCGTGTTCCGATTAATGGGAGTGGCTTGCAGAGCTGTGCATTGTGGTGCATAGTGGCAGTTGTAGTTTTTCATACAAATGTGCTCTAAAGTCACATTTTGTCTTTTCTCTGTCAAATAGGCACAAAATTCTACATTTATGTTACATTTTGACTACAAATATGACTCACTTTCCATAAAGATTAATGTTCCTATCGGTGAAATGGCCCTTTAACTCTTTCCCCGTCAGCGTTTTTTTTTTTTTCTTTAAGTTGCCACCCAGTTTTAGTTTAATGCCTTACAGAAAAATTATCTTCTTTAAATAAACATAAAATATCAAATGAAAGAAAAGACCACCCGCTTTCCAACAACAACAATAAAAAAAGTTTCATCCTACCTTCATTTGTTCTCTTACGTTTTCTCTTTATTGACAAAATGACTCAACAATATTTATTGACATTTATCTGGATATTGCCATAATTGTGCAAATGTAGAAAAATTAAAATATGATTAAAGACTGTGTTGTTTATTTTCATAAATCAGTACGCACACAGCAAAATCACCGGTGTTAAAATAACACCCACGGTGTCAAATTTAACACCGGCAAAGTGTGTATATGTGTCCACACTACACTGTGTTAATTTAGTCAAAAGTGTAGTGTTAATTTAACAACACCCATTATATGTTAATTTAACACTCAATATTGTTAAATTTTACACTTTGTTCAACAACATTCATTGTTGTTTCCACACTACACTGGTGTTGGCACAGAAATACAGTGTTAAAAATTAACACTCCTAATTTAAGGTCAACACCAGTGTAATGTGAATTCAACAATGTTAAGTGTTAAAATACTGATTAATAGCCACTTTTGTTGCTAATGGGTTGTTTCTATAAAAGAAAAATGACAAGAAATATTGCAAAACCTCTCTTTATTAAAGTAAATCACATTTAATATTTACATTGATACACACAACACTTTGCATTTAACACTGCTTATTTAAATACCTCAGCTACAATTAGAAACAGAATACAGTATGGAATAATGAAAGTTATCTTATACCACAGCGCAGTGACATGAAAACCACTTATTATAAAAGGTCTTTAATATATCAAATAACAGTTAAAATAATTAGCCACCCTGCTCAAAACTTGAACATTAAAATACATGCAATTACCTTATCGGCAAGCAGAAAGGCTTATCCTTCACAATACTAAAGATTTATCCATAACAAAACAGACATTTCAATTCAAAAGACGTTTCATTTTTCTTAAACACGTTCCAACCTGGTATTTAGTTCTGTAGTTGTTTTACTGTACAGTAGTGGAAGGCTGCATCAGTGGTCTTCATCATGGAGGGAATGGCTTTTTGGTCCAGAATGATGCAAAAATTCTGGATGCAACTTTTGTTCCCAACGCAGAGCAGGCAGGGCTGTGCTGATTCATCCCCCTCAAAGCATGGATTGATGCTCATCACCTAAGTGTTTTAAAAGAGTGTATTTGATGAATGTATTTGATGTGTATTTATGAACTTGTATGCATTTCCATGGGGTGAACAATGCAAGCAAACTAACTGCTGAATAAACAACTAGAACAAAATACCAAAAAAACGTACACAGCACAATCAGTAGCTTCAGTTGCACATTGACCCTCTCCAGTCTTTCCTCCTTTCACAAATGAAGGCAAGAAGTGAATGAGCCAGGGAAGAGCTGCCACATCACTGTCCCGTCCTAGCAAAACAGAATTTAAACACCATGAGTATACAGTTAAACTTTAAAACCGTAAAAGTAGCAAACCCATGTACACTTACCATATTTAAACTCCTGTTGACCAGACAGAGGGTCATCCATATCTTCATCAGGATATAGGCTGCAATTATCCTTTAATTGTTGTATGTTGGCTATTTTGCAATACATCACCTCAGCATATTTCTGCAGATTGTCAAAGACAAAAGGGTCAAGAAAATACCAAAAAGGATGCAGTTTTAACCGTTATTTGAATCAAAATCATCTCAGTATAATCATGTTAGAGACAGTGTACAGTACTAATGTACTCTGTGTACTCACATAACTAGTTGGTAAGCTCTTATCCTCCAAACTGGGTTAAGGAATAACAGTTCCAGAATTCACGGGTATGCCGTATTCAAATATAGTCTGGTAGGGTCCTATCACAAAAAAATGACAATAAAGACTCTGAAAACTCAACATTCTTTTTATATTAAAAACAGCACTCAAGACAATATGAATCTTCAATTATACATTTTCAAAATAGTAATCAATTTGATTGCTATTTAATATGACGTCAATAGCAAAACGATGTATGAGAAGATAATATATTTTTATTAAAGTTGGCAGCAGGTCATGTAACTTTCTTGCCTGATTAATAACCATAATATGTACAAAACTACATATACTAAAAAGATTGGTTAACTGTTCAGTTATATCAAATAAAATGATTTATATGTATAAATGAAACTTACCTTCTTTAATGAATTTATATAAGTATTAGCAGTCGTTTCTCATTGGAAGTCATCCATGTCAGGTCTTCTTTAATAAACTGCCCTTAAAACAGCATCTCTTCTGAATGATTTGAAGCACTCAGTGTGTACTTTCACCAAACTAGCATCTATAATGACAGAAAAACAAATGTTTGCCATACACGTTTTACACTTTCGTATGTATTTGCTATTTGCATCTGTCTGACATCTAGCGCCACGAAAAGCTTACAACACACAATGCATCCAATCTGTGCATATTCTGAGGTAAAATTAATTGTTGGTTTGGCGATATTTTCCCTGTTTGCATACATCTAAAAAAAACACACATGACGATGCGGTTGCGGTTTTCTCCGTGTTTTTCAGTAATTTGAATAATTAACCGATATCCGTGCACTCACGTGCATGTAAACGACCTCGTTAACTCACGGTATCTAGCCTATATGATTACCTCATAACGAGCATCATATGGTGAATAAACGAGCTTTCATTTAACTTAATTTCATACCTTCAATTTGTAGTGCATGTCGCGTTTTATCAGGGTTCAACCTTTCGTTCATATCTCCTGTTAATATTATCCTTCTTGGTTAAAACTTTTAGCTAGCAGTTTAACTTTATACCAAACTAACAAGGGAACAACGTAACACAAGGTAGCTCTGATTAAACTGAACCAAATAACGAACAAAGGGGAAATAAAATGGGAAAAATATCTTATTTAGGTTTTTTGGCATATGGCTGCGTAGAGTCAGACAGAGAAATAACAGTTTAATTTAACTAAACCAAGTGAATATGAGATTTACCTGCTCTCTTCAGTCCTCCTTTGAAAGAAAATGGCGGTAAAATCCCTGACAGGATATGTTTAGTGGAGGCGTGGCTTGATTTACACCGCTCAGTGTGAAATCTGGTAACACCCTTGTTTTACACTGACACTGTCGTGGATATAACACTGGCCCAGCAATGGCAGTGTTATTTTATTACCAGATAGTGTTAAAACAGCATCAACACTGTGTATTTAACACCATCCCTGAAATTTTAACACTGGTGATTTTGCTGTGCAGCAACAGTGGCGCAGTGATACTTGTGATGCGGTCTGAACCGTGGGTTTACCGGGGTATTTTATCACGGCTTAGAATGCGTTTCAACCAATCAGAATGAAGAACCAGACGAGCCGTTTTATAACATTTAATAACATCACATTTGTCCCAAATTGTTAACGATTAACATAGGCTGCTTACGCATATTCTGGATCATAAAATAGACTCTGACTAAGCTCACGCTAATTAACGTGCACGTGCGGTGTGCGATACCTGCGAGTAGTCATACACACGACCCCGCGCAGCACTTCTTGCCCGGTGTGCAACCCCCTTAAAGCACCGGCTAGCCTTTTAAGGTATGTGCAAGCAAATACAAAAATTAAAAGACAGTCAATGCTAATGTAAACCCTGGTTGGATAAGGATTTAAAGTTGGATATGAAGATGAAATCTGACGCATTTAGCTTCAGTGTTAAAACTGATCAAATAATTGCTGTCTGTGGTTCTATATGGGCTATAATGGCAATCATTTTTTAAAAATGATATGGGGAAAAAGAACTATAAATTAGTGCATTTTTGGAACTGTGAACTAGTTCAAAATTTTTTAGATATGAACTATGAACTGAACTAGTTCATTTAAAAATTTGTGAACTGAAATTAGTTCATGTAGGAAGTGAACTTTCCCAACACTGGGCACCATTGACTTCTATAGTAGGAAAAATACTATGAAAGTCAAAGGTTCTCCAAAATTCTCTCAAAATATTTTTCTTTGTGTTCATCAAAACAAAGACATTTATGCAGATTTTGGAACAACATGCGGGTAAGTAAATGACAGAATGTTCGTTTTTGGGTAAACTAACACTTGAACATTTCTCATTAATGTGATGACATGGAGGACATGTGATCCATTTAACTAAATGTATAATGCTTTGATTTTAGGAAATCCTCCCTAGTTTGTTTCTTGGACCCTATTCAGCTGCAATGAAGAGCAAGGTATTGTAGAAATAACTTAAAGATGAAAATGGACTATTTTGATCAAATAACAATTTTTTTGTCTTTTAGCTCTCAGTGCTGGAGAAGCAGGGAATAACTCACATTGTGTGTGTGAGACAAGACATTGAGGCCAACTTCATAAAGCCAAACTTTCCCCTTAAATTTAGGTAATGTTTTATTAGTCTATTGTTATGTGTAATTCACTAAAAAAAGGTTGACTGATTTTCTTATTTTATTGTTTACAGGTACCTTGTTTTAGATATAGCAGATAACCCTGTGGAAAATATAATTAGATATTTCCCAATGGTAAGATTGCCTTTCATGAAAAATTCAACATAATTAATAAGGTTTTTATTGGTGCTTCTTTTGTATAATTATGCATGTGTACCCATTTTTCTGTGTCTCTCTATAGACAAAAGAATTTATTGATGGATGTTTAGAGACAGGAGGTAATATATTTATTTTGGCACTGATTGATAGTATATGGGTCAGTGACAAAAACAGTTTGGCAAGATGATACATTTTTTTTTAAAACTTGTGTTAAAAGCATGCATCAGGTTTATTTCAATGCACAGTGTATGTATGTTAATTTTATCCAATAAAAAATGCATTTGTACCATTTTTATGAAAGTTAAGACTGAGTGGACCTGAAAATGTCAAATGGTGTAACCACCAATTGTGCCAAAGAATGAGAAATATTAAATATTTTGTCCACCTTGATGGCGTATAAGTGTAATCATCAAAAAAACATTTTAAAATATAATTTTATTAGTTGTTTCTAAATGTAAATTTTAATGCGTTTTTGTAATATTTGTCCTGACATATGCTGAAAACAGCTCTGTTTTCTAAATAATCTTTGACAAATTATGTAAAAATGTATGTAAAAAATCATATTAGACCAAACTAGATGATTATATTTTATTCCAATTTTTTATGAATATATTTATATTTTAATAAAAAAACTACTAGTTACACCAATTGACACAGATCGGTTACACCACATTGACATTTTTGCTATTATCTCCCAAATATTCTATTAAAATGAAATAAAACCAGAAATTTTACACTCAAAAAAGAGAATGTATGCAAGTAATCTGCTAATTTATTTTGAAATTTTAACCCTTTTATATTTAATTTATCCATACGGACACAAAATAATTGACATCACGTCATTGACCCATATAATAACACTCCATGTTGTACCATATTTCACCATATACATTGCGTTGCAGGGAAGGTACTTGTTCATGGAAATGCAGGGATATCAAGAAGGTATGTTTTGTAACAAAACAAATCCAAAATCTTTCCATAATACTGTTTTATGGGAACACAATGTGATTTGCTTAATTAAAATAAAACACTGAACAACTTTGCCATTTATTTTCCAGTGCTGCCTTAGTTATTGCCTACCTTATGGAAACATTTGGTGTAAAATACAGGTAATAGCCAAAAATCTGTTCAAACGTGGCTAAAAATGTTAATATAAAAAGTATGTACTCTTGGAACTGATTGGTGTTGTGTTATTTGATCACAGAGATGCCTTTAGTCATGTACAGGAGAGACGATTTTGCATTAATCCCAACGTAGGCTTCGTTCATCAGCTCCAGGTAATCTCTGAAAAATAACCTCAACATTGAAGGGAAAGGTCACCCAAAAATAAAAATTCTGAACTTGTTTCACACCTGTGTACATTTTTAATAGAAGAACAGATTTTAAGCAATGTTTGTAACCATTTAGTTTTAGAGCACCATTGACTTCCATGATATTTAATCTACTTCTATCGTAAATTAGATGATAAATTGGACAATAGTGTTCCTGCTTGATTACAAATGTCTTCATTTGTGTTCAGCTTAACAAAGACATTTTGAAGCTGTTTACACCTGGTATTAAGAAACGTTTTGATCAGTTGGATCATAAATGGATGACAGTAAATACAGGTGTAAATGGAGTGTAAAACATTTTGAGCTTGTCCACTTACGACCACATTCGGAAGTAGTAGATAACGCCTTTGAGGTGAAGACGCGTATGTCGGATGTGTTCGAGCAGCCACTTAGGATCTAATGTAATGTACAGAGCGCAATGTTATGTATATTATATGGCGCTTTTCCATTGCATAGTACCCCACGGTTTAGTTTAGTTTGGGTCTGGTCAGCTCACCTCACTTTGGCGTGGTTAGCTCTACCATCGAGTTTGGTATCACTTCGCAGTGGGAGGGATTATAGGCGTGTCGTTATATTTGGGCTGCATACTGCTGTGACATCATACAAGTGAGAGCGTCCTTGTACATTCCCATACATTTATTTATTTCTCAGTCCGCCACAAAATTCAAATTGGCCACCACAAGTAGATGTTTGCACATCGCGTTTATCACTAACGTTACCGCTGTTTCTTTTTAAACACCGCGGCGTCAGTCGACGGCGCTCCGCTGAGCCTCATTGAAGTTGCATTTAAGCATATAATGCTGACGTGCTCGTCGCGAATGTTCCGCCACAAACTGCAAGTTTGGGAAAAAACTGTTATGATGTTCCTGATTCTCAACCTGTGGATGTTTTTCATCGCTAAAAAGGAGTTTGGGAACTTATAGCAAAACACAGATGACAAATTTTTTTTCTTGAGACAGCGCAAGCTAGCACAGGTAAAGCTAATCTTCTTTATAGCGATGACGCTGTAGTGACAATTTTCTCAGACCAATCAGTGATCTACTGTGTTTTCGCCTCACGTTTGGTATCAGCTCGGGTTGCTTGGAACCCCAACAAAGGTGGTACGAAAAAAAGTATTGGGTACTACGTACTGCACCCAACGGAAAAGCTCCCTAAAGTAAGCTGACCCAAACTAAACCAAACCGTGGGGTACTATGCAATGGAAAAGCGCCATTATAGAGATACTTCTAAAAATTACACAATGCACCTTTAAGGATGGGTATGATGATGACCGAATTTACTTTTTGGGCAAACTATATATATAATTCTCATTTTTATATATATATACTAATAAATGGATGTTCTTTCTGGTAACTTGAAGGAATATGAAGCAATATATCTTGCCAAGTTAACCATCAAGATGATGTCACCCATTCAGTTGGGCAGGTCTTACTCCATCCAAGCTGGGATGCCAGGTGAGGGACATTCAATGGCTATTTTGTATTGGAATTAGTTTATGAATTACTTGGCTTGCACGGTATTGGGGCAAACTGACATTTTTCGGATATTTGTTGTTTCACCTCCCCCACCTCTACAATGTGTGTATAGGTGCACGGGAACAATCCTTCCTGGAATGCGTTAGACTTTCATTTGCAAAGACGTGAAACAAAAATTGCTGCAAAAGATGCTTTCCAACAGCTGTTTTAGCATTCGCTGTAAACTTGTGGACCTATTTTTCCAAACGCCTCACACCCGTATATTCTTCCGATGAGAACTTGAATAATAGACGCTCCAGCCCAGGTGGTGGCGATAACCACCTTTGCCAATTCCAAGAATACAAACAACGTTCCCGTCGTGGAGTAATACCGTACCTCACATCTAATACAAGTCAATGGAGATGGCAAAAACTACGATAAAACCTGTTGGAGGGCGTCTTTTGCAGCGATTTTTGTGTGAGCATATCGGTGAGCGCCCCTGACCACTCGGTGGGTTTCGCGTCTTTGTAGGCGAGAGTTTGGTGCATTTTGGGAAGGATTGTTCCAGTGCACCTATGCAGCCATTGTAGGGGTGGGAGGTGAAACAACAAACACCCCAAAATTCTCGGGGCAGCCGCATATGTCGAGATTTCAGTGGGAACCGTTCTATTTCATCATAAACAATCTGAAAACAGGGCTTTAAGTGTAAAATACCGAACTTGTCCTTTAATGGTGGTAAATGATTGAGATGATGTACTAAGGCAATCTGTCATTTGTGCAGTTGTAATGTTCAAATCGAAGCTCATAATACAAACTAGATGTCTCGCATTTTTGTTGTCCCCCAGGAAGTCTAAAGCGAACACTAGAGGAGGACGAAGACTTCGGGAGTATGCAAGTCACAGCAGCACAAAACGGATAGGCTTTACTAAAAAGCGCTTAACCGCAGCAGACTTTCTTTATAATTTTTTTTATTGGGATTAAAAGTGTAAATATTTGTACAGGGGGGTCGGGAGGGAGTGACTGCTCCTTGTTATTCTTGGAGTTAGGGAAGATTTGATATTTTTTTCTTTTTTTGAGCTGTATGCACTGAAATGTTTTGCAGTTTTATAGTATTTAAAGCATTTTGCATTTGCAGCGGGACAGTATTGCAATAATGCACTTTTGATACTTGAACTACTGTTGCTGATACGATGGGGGCATCCGAGAAATTGGACTGTCACTGCCGTAATAAATGAATTGGTGGAACGAAACAGTCTTCAGGTGGAAATGAATTAAGTTTGAAATATTTTTGCCATAGAATTAACATCCCACTGCTCAATAAAAGATGGCTACTCACTTTGTGTTTTTAGTGTTATTAATGCATGGAATAAGGATCTGTCACAATCATAATAAGATCAGGGAACTACTTAAATTTTTTATTAAATCTTAAAGAGCACATATTTTATTGCTAAAAACCATGTTATTTTGTGTATTTTGTATAATACAATGTGTTTGTGTGGTTTATAGTAAAAAAAAAAACATTATTTTCCATGTAGCGTACATTTTGTATCTCTAGATTTCACTCTCGGATTTTGGTCAAAACTCATCGATTTGAAAAGCTCTGTGTCCCTGATTGGCCTGAATACCCCTGACGTGAGCAGGAAATGTGACGCTCCTTACCATGTTTTAAAGATTTGCTCACAATGCAACGCTAACAGTTAACTTACACGCATTAAGGAATTCTGATAATGTCGGTCGTGTCTACATCACCAATCCCAGGAACTAAACTGTTGCCTACAATCCGAGTGTTTGTTGTACTCCAAGAAACGATATTTACGTTGGAGACGATAACTTGCATCATCGTTTACTTTGGGGTTTGTACCTTTTGCATATCGTTAAAATGTACTAATACACACTTACACACCAAAGGAAATGTAAAAATGTGAATCAGACAATAGGTGCTCTTTTATGGCCTAGCCCACCGCCCCTTTATCACTGCATTTCGAGTCATTAAAATGTATAATCAGATTTGATTTAAAATTTATTTAAATACAATACAACAGTAAAGTAACAGTTTAAACCCATTCACCATCTTGTCATTGGTTTTATTAACAGGTTTAAAAAAATCACTATCAAATATTAAGTTGTTGATTGACAGATGAGTGCTATCCAACTGAATGCCCCTTTTTGCAATCGATAAAGGTATAAAAATAAATGCATTTATTGTATAAAGATGAACTTGTTGCATTAGGATAAAATTTGCAACAAAATAATTTATTTGCCTTCATTCTGGTTTTGCACATAACTCCTCACTGGTGGCTTAAACTAAAGCCAACTTCTTGTGACAAATACAAAAGTATAATAAATAAATGTAAACTTTTATATCATTGTTCTCTACATTAAAGCCAAGTACCTGGAGGACAGAAAAATATGAGATTCAATGCACTTAAATAACTTATAATATGTGATTAAGTTTCAGTATATTTCAAAGGACATATAGCATAACAGTAAGAGTAAAACCTTCACCATGCAGTTTGTAAATAGCATATTATTAAAACTATTTCAAAAGTGAATACATCACCTTACAAAAAGATAATCTCTGTATTAAATTATCATGGTAAATTATTCAAGTATATATGATAAACCAATTGTGTCTTTTCTCTTTGACAGGCCATAGTGATTTGTACAATACATGATCAGATTATACTTCTGCTTCTCTTGCAAATTCCAATAAAAAAAAAAGTGAACATGTTAATGTAAGTGCTTGACATTGACTGCTGAAGTTAAGACAGAACATTCATTAAAATCAATTTTGTTCTGTTACAGTAAACTTAAAATGCTCATTACATAATATTTATTTATTGTGACTGAGACCTGTCAAGACTTATTGTTTTTCCTTTTTTTTTTTTGCTGGCTGAAAGGTGCAACTTTGAGGTAGTCTGATTTAACCATTTTAGAGAAAGACCTCACAACAGCTCGCAATTCTTCAGCGAACATTCTTCAACAATGTTCTAGATCCGTCTGGGTTCAGTCAAAGAAACGGCACTGCATGTAAGTTTCATGTGATGCCGAGTAGCCCAACTTCTTATAGAATTCCACATTGTTTGCTGCACACTCCAGAGTTACTTTGTAGCACTGTAATTTTTTGCTGAGGAGGGTCAATGTCGATACCAACCTATAAAACGCAAATAACTGTTGGTCGAAATGTACATGCATTTTTGTAATAAGCAAAAGAAATAAAATGTGAATAATCTGATTCTAACAGAATTGAAGTGGAGTATGTGTAAAATTGTTGATCGATATCAGAATTAGGGATGCGTAACAAATAATCGCGATTAATTTATAGCTGAATAAAAGTTTTTGTTTACATCATATATATGTGTGTGATCTATGTATAATAATCATGTATATAGAAATATGCACATGTGCATGTATAATTTTAAGAAAAAATATATATTTATATATAATATAAATTATACATAAATATACAAATGTATATACACATGTGAACTTTTCTTAAATATATACATTCATGTGTGTGCATTTATCTATGCAAGGTTTTTATGCACAGTTCACACACAAATAATGTAAACAAAAATTTTTTATTCTGCTATATATTATTCGCGATTATTACACGGCTCTCTGGAATGCTTGATTCTGATTGGTCAGTTGAGACATTTGCAGGTTCGTTCTTTTCGAATAATAACCGCTCCAAAATAATAACGCATAGCCGGACTACTTGCACGAGTAATATCGCTCCGCGCCAATAAAGATCAATAAAGATTACTGTCTGTGTGGCGCCATCTTGTGACAAACACTCGACAACCACGACAAGAGACAGACAGCTTACTGAGACTGAACTTGACAAAATAGAGCATGACAGCTACGAAGCACACAAACAAAAAATACAGAATGGGGATTAAAACTTCGCAAAGAGAAAAAATGGAGACAAGTATGAAGCAGAGGATCTTTATAAGGTATTACGATCATTTTATGCATCTGTGCAAAGTTTCGCGGAAGGATAAAAATGTTACAATATGCCAATAAAATGTTTCAAATTCATATTCATGTCCAGTTTTTTTTCTTATGTGGCAAGTAGCCGTGTAATAAGCGGGATAATGTAGAGGCAGCCGGTAGTTATTGGGAAATAAGCCCCTTCAGTGTGATACAAGACCCTCCGCTTCGCGTCGGGTCCTGATCACACTGTCGGGGCTTATTTCCCAATAACTACCGGCTGCCTCTACATTATCCCTTACTTAATCGTTATGCATCCCTAATCAGAATAGATTCCCATCACAAAAAGAGAGACAATCCAAACTCACAATTTTCCGAGCTGTTTTCCTCTGCAAACATCACTTACAACCACTTCCTCCACACGTCCTCTCTGCCAGAACGAAAATGTTATATAATTGGTCACAGGATGACAGTTAAAACTGTAAAATATCTAACAGTAAAATTATGTATTAATAAGCCATGTACCTTTGCACAAGCATGGATGAATTTGTGTTCGATGATAAGCGTTGCGGTGGCAACAATCTGTCCAAGATTTGTGTCTTCCACCACTATAACATAATAGTCTCCAGTTCTCTTCATATGTTCAAATTTTGCTTTGAAAATAAGACCTCAATAAGAATATATACAAAATGTATAACTAGAAACATCATTAGCAGCTGTATCTTTGTGCCATTATGTATAAGTTGTCCACCAAAGGGGAACCAACTGTTGCGAAGTTGGGGGTTTCCTGCAGAATCTGATTATTTAAAACTGTTGACATGAATGTTTTTATCACAGACTAAATGTGGATGGATTTTGTGTTCATTTTATTTATGAAAGTAAAGTTTTGGTATTTGGAAAAAGCTAATTGGGATAGATTTTATTTTTACACAAATCTGTGCGCCCACAACCATACTACTGTATATTTATAAGGGCTGTCAAAAGATAAATCGCGATTAAGTGCATACAAAATAAAAGTTTGTTTTTGCATAATATATATGTGTGTGTGTGTACTATTTGTAATTATTATGTATATGTAAATACACACATACATGTATACATTTAATATATATATATATATATATATATATATATATATATATATATATATATATATATATATATATATATATATATATATATATATATATATATATATATATATATATATATATATATATATATATATATATATATATATATATATATATATGAAGAGTTTGGTTCCAAAACGAAATAAATCCATTTTGACAAATTTCGGTAAAACGTGTTTTCTATACCAAGAAAGTGACAAGATGAAAACCAGTATTTTCTGTTACAAACTTTCACATAGCACTTTAGGTTATAAAAACATAAAAAATTCAATCCATAACTTGATTTTCAAAGATTTATTATAAAAACAAATTCTTTTTTCCACAAAATACAATAAATCCATGACAGTTTTTTTATTTCAAAATGCTATAAATCTATTAAATCAATGTATAAATGTGCATTCATCTTTACCATTTTATATTTATTTAGTTGACTAGTGGTATACAATGACTAAAAAAATAAACATTAATGGCATTAACCAAAACACTTACTTTGTTATATTAAGAACACTGTCATTGCTGCGGTTACTTGACGTCGTCTCTTTACATTTTTCACTGCGATCAGCTGTAAAATGTTTTGGTCCTACTCGATTTTCGTTGACTTTGAGTAAAATAATGTAAAGTTTTTCATAAGATCCTCTGGGGTCAATGTGTTAGCATGAGAAGCTTGATGCTGTCTGGAGAACAAGCACCCGAGTGCCTCTCGCGGAAATTATTAGATGTTGATGGCTTACGTTTCTTTCCCGTCACAGAAAACCATCACAGTTTTATCAATGCAATTAAAGTATTATTTTGTTTTGTTTGTTGATCACGAAGTACAAAGGAGATGAGGAAAACTAGGACTCCGTGTACTCAGCGCGTCCGCCATTGCTTGTTTACATTGCGTGACTGGTGGGCTGTAATTTCAGAAATGGATTTATTGCGTTCTGTAAAAAATGAGGAGTGGCGTTTATCGCATTTTGGGAAAAAAGGGAGAAAAGATGACAGAATAACACGGCGGATATTGGATTTTGCGTAAAATTAAGAATTTACTTTTAACTACTGACCTGATATAATACTGATTTTGGCAGTAACTAATTTTTTTTAAAAATGGCGTTTATTGCGTTTTGAAACCAAACTCTTCATATATATATATATTTTTTTTTTCAATATATCATCAATCTACATAAATAAATATAAATATATACAAATTTTATGTTTTTAAATACATACATGCATGTGTGTGTGTTTATAAATACAAAAGAATTACACAGTGTAAACACAAATATTATGCTCTTATTTTGTATGCGATTAATCTTTTGACAGCCCTAATATTTATCAATGTAACATGCTGCTGTGTAAACCCAAATATTTTAACTGCTTACACAATAATCCGAGATGAAAGCGTTACCGAACACCACATTAAAAATGTACTGTATTTTTAAAAAATTGTAATACTGAGTTAGTACTACCAAAGGCTAAACAGTGAAAAACTGTGAGTGACGTATGCATCAGGACCGTTCTAAAATGGTGAACGCGCCTACATTTATGGAGTGGTCGAATGTCGTATCTAGTTAGTCAAAATATTGAAGTCAATAAGTACAAAAAGACTCGATTACAAACAGTGAGTTGTTAGCTATGTATTTTATAAATCTGAATAGGGGCCATTCTTCCCGGACGCGTCCTGGCCAGGACGAAATGCGCTCTATAGTACAGTTTGTCCATTTAGGGCTACTGTAGAAACATGGCAGCGACTTTCATGAAGATAAAAACCGCTTATTCTAAGGTAATAAAAACAATACAATTCATTCACACCCCCCTGATAATACAGTTATGTATATTATATTACATTTCTGTCAAGAGATCCTTTTAAACATTACACAGCGCACCTTTAAATCAAGTAGTAATGAAGAATGGTGTGCTATACCTTTGAACTGCTCTTCTGTCACATCTCCAGCTTCTGTGAGCTGTGATAAGACTTTGTAAAAGCCTGCAAAAAAGCAAAAGTCAAACATATGCCCATGTTTTGAACTACTATGATCATGATTGAAAAGTTAACCTGTACCTCTGTCTAGGTCAGCAGTACAGAGGGGTCGGAGCACCAGACAATCACCAGGCTGCAAGGGGGAGATTTGGGGGGAGAAGGAGACGGTGTTGCTGCTCCAGTCCAGCTCTTGGAGAAGAGATGGATCAAACAGCGGACTCTCGTCGAGCAACATTCTAGACGTCCTGGCGTGAAATAATACAGGCATGTACAATAAAGTTATAAAACTTTATCAGGGATTATCAGTTTATACAACTATCAGAGATGAAGCATTTCTATCAATACATGTGTGTTACAGGCAACAATTTATTTGGACTTTGATTGTCCAAACATTTACATTTCAAAGTCAAAGTTGTGCCCAGCCTACAGCCCTGGGTGTAGGGGTCTGTACCCGAAATGACGAAACTTGCAATGAAGTAATCGAAACCATCACAGAAACAGGGTTATAATGGATGTTTTAATGAAAACTCTATTTCCCGGACAGGGCTTATCCTAGTCCCAGACTAATGCATGTTTGAGATGCTTTAATTTAAAATCACCTTGTCCTGTTCAATTTTAACATATATCAGTGACATTTTTTGTCCCAAGATGCACACCTGTAGTGTTTTTTGTAAGGCATGTTTGTAAAAACTTCTTAAATTATGAATAAGGCCTAGTCTTGGACTAAACCCTGTCCGGGAAACCGCCCCTTTGGGCCTCTACTGGTAATAGTTGGGTTCTATTGATGCCAGATGGGAACCAATAGATCACCATTATATTCTACTGAAAAACACCCAAAACACACATTAAATAAAGGAATTTTGTAATAGTTTTAATGGTATATGCTATTTGTTATAAAAACCATTACATTTATATAAGACACACCTTGTACATATACTGACTAAATTAACTGTAGTATATTACTAACATTGGCTAACAAAATTAATATACACAGTTCAACTCAGGTTTCGTATCCCTGTACTAAATCAGATAACACAGATAACATCAAAGCAAGTTATAGCAGTTCCTAATACAAGCAACATTTAAACGACAAAGGTCAAAATACAGTGAATAAAAGTTAGCACGTGCCGGACTCTTAATCGTTTAAAGTAAACGTTCAACCCTTATTTTAAGCTACCATTTCTTTTTCTGAGACCCAACTCGATTTACAATAAAGCTCTAATTCATCAAATGCAATCCATATGTACAGTTTACTCTTAATCAGTCTTACAATCAAAGTATTCATATAACTAAGATCAGTTTTACTTAAAACAATGATTTACTTACGGAGACATGTGAATATGGATTGCTTTCGCTTCTTTTAAAATGTTTGAATGGATCCTGGAAACTCTGAATACAGTAACAGGGATACTCAATATTCCAGCATGACACACTTCCTTCTGCGTTATTATTTTCCCCACCCGAATTACGACCGGTCCCTCCTTTCACCCAGTCACCGTCTGTTCTGATTGGTGCATCAAAATGAACGGCGTTTACGATATCCAATCATAGCCATAGGTAAGTAGCGTACACCAATCGTTGGGAAGAGTGATAAAAATGGGGCGGGACTTCGTCTCCTCCCTCTATGTGCATTCGTGGAGTATGACGTGGCACGCACAACATGCGATGCCGCAAGAAACGACAGCCGGATGACGTCAAAGTACCGCGAGAACGATTAGAGAAATCATACGAAGTCTAGTTTCGTCTCGTTCTCGCGGTACTTTGACGTCATCCGGCTGTCGGTTCTTGCGGCGCCTCATAAAGTCGAACAAGCCTTTTGGGTTCGGTCAATGGATTGACGTTTGCGGATGTCTGGGAGAAATTATCGTTTCGCAAGAAAATATCCAGATTACAAACTGGTTCTTCTGAAGTTTCATACGTTTTTGTTTTCGTTTTGCGGTTGAATACGAACAATTGCTTTCATCAGATTTGACGAGACTGTTAAGACAGATAAAAATTTAATGCACGTGTTCACGCGCTTACAAAAGTTACCATGGTAACCACGATCTTTAACAAATAACATACAATTAATATATTTTATTAGAAATAATTTAATTTAAAATAGCTAAGTTATTATACAGTTGAATATAGTTGTGTTTTGATGTATTAATTCAGTGGTTTTCAAACTGGGTGCCGCGAGATGGTGCCAGGGGGGCCCCAGTTTTATGACATTTTATGAAATACATTAATTTATCATGAATTCTGTGTAATTAAACCTAAAAAAATAAGGCTACTAACAAAAAGCACTACTTTTTTGTATAATTTAATGTTTTTTTAATTAAAATGTTGAGTTTTAGAACAGTTTTTTGTCACAAATTTTCTTGGGGGGGGCTGCACGCTGAAAAAGTTTGGAGACCACTGTATTACTTAGTTTTGTTTGTTAAAAGAGAACAGTGATTTTATTCCTGGAGCAGTCAGTAATGTTACATGAATACATCCCTTTCCTAATAAATGCAATGGTTGTCATCAGTGGTAATGTGTGTGCGTATTGTGTAAAAGTTTAGTCCATTATATAACAAGAATGCTTTATTTTTATAGTGTGTTAAATGTCAGTGTAACTATCAGGTGCGTACATCTAATAAAATAAGGATGCATCAGAGACAAAGCGCTTGTGACAACACGTTATCTCTATAATGCATCTCCTATTACGGCTTAAAAAGGCATCCTTAATAAGCTCAATAACTTTGAAAAGGGAAGCAGGGAGACAGCAGAAAAGGAAAGCAGGGAGACAGCAGGTATTGAATGAAGCTTGCGGGAAATTGGGAGGCTGAGAGCACAAAAAATGCCTGCAGAAAGCTGATATACTGGTTCACATGACTACGCCATGGATCATTACACTGAGTGGATAATACAAATCACAGAAATCCTGTCTTGTCTAATGGTTTTACATAGAGGCAGAAAATGAGACAGCAGATATTGGTCTTTTCATATTTTTTTAATGTAAAAGATTACATTTACAGACATTGAGCATTGTAATATCGATGGCCTATTCATAATCATTGATGTATTGTAATGCCATGTATGTAACTATTTTTTGCACAGTAGGCTATGCATAAAACAGCTCTATAAGAACCTTATAATTTATGCATGGACAAACTGCTTTTAATTAATGTTGCCAATTAATTACAAACATTTAAAGGCCATTCAACCCTTTAATTTTTTAACACTATGTATTTTTAAATATACTATATGTATAATATTAAATCTCTTATAAAACATTAACAATATACTTCACAATAGTATGTTTTATTCTAAAAGTATGGTGCAATCTACACTCTCCCAAAACCACATTGGCACCCCATCACAGTAAAGCTGGGCGCAGGGCACATCGGCTGCACCAGCAGTTAAAGCAGCTGTCCAGAAACAGATACAGATCAATGGAGAGAACATGAACGCCAGAGCCATGGAGCCAGAGACTTCCTGTTGATTTAATTACAGACTTTCCATCACTCAAAGAGCCACCATTCTCAACCAACATCAGTGCATCTATTCTTGAACGATGGTCATGCGATATTATCGTCCAGACGCTCTGTGAACCGGTGCAGACAATGGAGCCATTATAACCTGAGGACCTACCAGTCTGTTTACTAAAAGCCTTAAACTTCTACATTACCATAAACAAGTCATTGGGGAGGTGTTGAGAACGTACGCTAAAAGAAAGGTGCTCGTAAAATGGGCGAGGCTCGTATGGCCCTGTGTGTAACAGTTTGACAACACGATCCAATAAAATATTCATCATATCCTTGGTTGCTTTGCAATGTAGCAGATCGATAGCACGGTAATAGCTGGCATATATGAGATCTATTTGCCATGGTTCCCTTCCTTTGATAAACTGTGCCATGTTAATGGGCATACTGAGTTACCATCCTCATGCACACGGAAATGATTTCTTGCAGATATGCTACGTATTGCATACAGGAGCTTGTTCTCCCAGTTGTGTGATCTTGTTACTTCTTCCAGCTCAACGTGTTTTGGTTTTGCGTGCATGTGGTCGGGGAGAATCCAGATTTAGTATTTGACAGAAGCTGTGGCATTCTGGGAAATCGCAGAGGAGAATGAAAAGGTTAGAGGGCAAATGATGCTGCTCTTCTCAAAGATGAAGATCAGTAAGAAAGGGTTCTCTTTAAATGCATGTAAATCACAGTTAACATTCTGATCTGATCTTTTAAAGACATCTGAGTATTTATACATGCAGTGCAAGCCTGAACAACCCATCATGTGATCTTGAAATCACTTATGCCGTTACATATTGATTTGCACTACCATTTTAACAAATCACCGTTTTATCCCTCACTTTCCTGGATTGTCCTGGTTGACCCACGTCAAGAGAGGTCAAAATAAAATAAAAAGACATACAATAGACACTGAACAATCCTTCCTTGCGGTTGCCCTTCCTTTTTATTACATTAGGCACATTTAAAGGGATAGTTCACCCAAAAATGAAAATTCTGTCATTATTTACTTATCCTCATGTTGTTACAAACCTGTATAAAAAAAGAGATTTTGAGGAATGTTTGTAACCAAATCGTTTCGTAAGCTCCATTCACTTCCATAGTATCATTTTTTCCTACTATGGAAGTGAATGTAGCTTACGAAACGATTTGGTTAAAACATTCTGCAAAATATCTTCCTCAGAACAAAGAAATGAGCAAGTAAATTAAGAATTTTCATTTTTGGGTGTACTATCCCTTTAATGCCCCCAACAGCGGATCTGTTTCTAAATTATGATATCCACCCCCACCACCAAGCCTGAATATGATAACATTCTTACTCTAATAAATAATTCATTGTTATAAAGTATGCTCGCGACATTAAAAAATGAGAGTAGCATATATTAAAACTTGAGAATGACATCACCTAATGACCGTACCATACAGCCGTAATGAGTTATTGAATTTATTTGTAATCCATTTAGCAGACCGGATGCACATCCCTCTGATACTACTTTTGATATTTGACACTTTCCGGGTGGAAATTGGGAACGGACCTGAATGGGTGTCAAAAATTGCTTTTCTGCCTGGCAAATCTTCTGTGGCGGAAGTTCTTAGGTTAAAGAAGGACACTGATCAATAAATCAATGAAGCGAAGCTTTCAATGTCTGCTAGGACATTTCCCGTTTCCTTCCTAACAAGGTTGCCCTCGTAAATAGATGTCCGTTATTATTGACTAATTAGATCTTAGAGCTCATTGATTCATTGACGGTAAGTCAAAGTGTAGATACATTTCAAAATATTTATTTTTTGGCATATTTTTCCTTTAAGAGCATACAGCATATGTAGACTGATATAATAGCTTAAACCCATCTCAAATTCTCAATGTCATTTTTTTTTAGTACAGCAAATTCATTGTCGGATATGATACAGCGTGGGTTAACTGCCCATTGACAAAAGTACACTCTTCCGTCCAGTGAAGGGCATGTATTCCTCAGAGGAATTGATACTGGAGAGGTTTTATATAGGAGAGATGAGCTCCCCCCATTCAGTTCATGCTGAGCTCTCAATGCACGAACTTCAGACATGGAAAAACTGACCACTGCTTTGTGAGGATTAAGATTTTTCCTGAACATTTTGAAGGTACGATGCATGAATATCTTTCATTAAATAAATAAATATGCAAGGATAATAAGCTATATATATATATAGTTGCTAGTTTATATAGATATACTAGACTGTTACATGTTGCTGCAAAATTATTGTCAATTTTGGCTTAGATTTTCGTATTTCGTAAGTTTTAGTTTTATCCATCTTATCTGTACTTATCAAAACTCTTCCTACACACTTCTTGTGAAATGATACATGCACCTCTTAAAGAGATAGTTCACACAAAAATAAAAATGCTGTCATCATTTACTCACTTTCATGTTGTTACAAACCTGTATAAATTTCTTTGTTCTGATGAACACAAAGGAAGATATTTTGAGGAATGTTCATAAGCCCCATTCACTTCCATAGTATTCTTTTTCCTACTATGGAAGTAAATGGGGCTTACGATCGATTTGGTTACATATTTTCCTTCGTGTTCATCAGAACAAAGAAATGTATACATTATAGTTTGTAACAATTTGAGAGTGAAAAAATTATGACAACATTTTCAATTTTGAGTGAACTATGCCTTTAAGGAGATTATGCAGTCAGATTTGTATTCATGTTACTTGCATAAATCATTTTATGTGGCAGCATGATCAGATACAACTCATGTCAAAAAACTTTAAGGGGAAAAAATGGGCCCCATTCACTAAGCATGCGTACGCACAAATTTTTTTGGACATTTTAACTTACAAATCATGATTCAACAAAAACTTTCGTACAAAAATGTATTCTAACATCTGTTTACGTTTGTAAGAACTTAGACCACACGTGCGCAATAATCATAAACAAGGAAAAATAACCCTATATATCTGTGTTATATATCTGTTCTTACGTTTTTGAATACATTTAAAATAAATTTTAGTACGTTTTTGTTGAATCATGATTTGTAAGTTAAAACGTCCGTATGCACATTTTACGAACAAATTTGTGCGTACGCATGCTTAGTGAATTGGACCCATTGTTTTTTGGGGGGTTTACATTTCCACTTTTTTATGTTGAGTAGGTGTCAATCTTGTTGTTGATTATATGAAGTCCATTTAACATTAAATTAAAAAATAACTTATACAGAAACATTTTTAACATTTTAAGGTTTTTAAGGTCACAGGTATGACCTATTTTTGGTTCCCCAATAAAGCATTCTGTCAAAAGGTTCTTAAAAGAACCATTTTTCTTATAATTTTATTGTCTATAAAACCTTTTCACTACAAAGAACCTTGGGTTCCTCGGTTGTTATTAGTTCCTCGCTGAAGCAAACAGCCAAAAATTGATTTACTGCATCGTGTACCTTTATTTTTTTTAAAGTTCACAGTTAACAGTAAACTAGTCCCAATGTGAGTTATTATTTATTAGTATTGTTGTATTATTCAATATATTGTTCGTCCCAATCTTATTTTATTTCCATATTCTGTGCAGCAATTGTCTTGATAAAGGACCTGCAGCAATGTCAGAAAGGAAGCCCAAAAACTCGGACACACGTCCCAAGAATCTTCGGAGCTGGAGTGCCGATAGTTACATCCGCAGCATCAAAAAACGCTCAAGAGGGTCCCGCCACGAGACAGCGCCCAAAGGGGAAGAAGGGGAGGGAATGGAGGATCAGAGCATGCGCTCGGTCTCTTGTCCCCGGAGACGCAGGGAAAGAAAGTGCAGTTGCACGATCCCGGGAGAACCCGAATCGGACTCACCTTGCAGAAAAGCTATGACTCGTCGATCACTGAGACAGAAGTTTCAGGACGCTGTCGGCCAGTGTCTTCCTCTTCGCAGTCATCACCACCACCATCATCATCATCACCAGTCTGGTTCTTCACGTCCGTTCTCCGTCCTTCTTTGGTCCAAACGAAAGATTCACGTTTCCGAGCTCATGGAGGACAAGTGTCCCTTCTCCCCAAAGTCCGAAATAGCTCAATGTTGGCATCTGATCAAGAAACACGGCACTCAGATCAAACCTCCTTTAAGCATCGCAGCAGAACCCAAAGGGCCCCGTACGACTTCCTCTCCTCCACCACTTATTTCCTGGGAGGAGATCAGTTCCAATGGAGCTTCTAGCTTGGATGACTGGGATCCATCTTTTTTACACGGGGACAGCCAGTGTTGTTCCCACACTGATTATATCTTAGTACCTGATCTTCTTCAGATCAACAACAGCCCCTGTTACTGGGGCGTCCTGGACCGTTTTGAAGCCGAGCAGCTTTTGGAGGGGCAACCCGAGGGGACATTTCTGCTCCGAGACTCTGCTCAGGATGAATACCTCTTCTCGGTTAGCTTCAGGCGCTACAGTCGCTCCCTCCATGCTCGAATAGAGCAAAACGGGAAGCGCTTTAGCTTTGATGGCCGTGACCCGTGCATGTACAGAGACTCGAGTGTCACCGGCCTGCTCAAGCATTATAGCGACCCTTCCGCCTGTCTGTTTTTTGAGCCCCTTCTTTCTCGCCCTCTACCTAGGAACTTTCCTTTTTCTCTACAGCACATGTGCAGGGCGGTTATCTGTAGTCGTACAACATATCAGGGCATCGATGTCCTGCCATTACCCCAAAGTTTGAGAGAATATGTTAGGCAGTATCACTATAGATGTAATGGTGCCTGTGCTATTTAAATGCTGTCACAACAATGAGACAAAATTACGTGCTGCTACTTTTGAATGGTCCTAAAAAAACGTTTACTGTGGATGAAGTTATCATGTAAGGCAAAGGCCTGCTATATAGCTCATCTATCTCAGTCTGCAAAACAAACCAAAGACATGCAAGCAGATTTGTATTTTTTACCATATATTTGATTTGATTGTCTTATTCTGCTTACGTCAGACCATCATCTGTTCATATATTGTTTTGTAACTTTTTGTGTGCAATATAGACTTTCATACACCAGATATTCATGTAAGACAGGAAATTAATGCCAGTTTCATCTTATGGTAGTCCGTCATGTTGTAGTATAACCATGTTCCACTAGATGGCAGAGTTGTAAAACTTGCTTCACATATTCAAATGGTGAAATATGGACACATCTTGAACTTTTGAAGTTACCAATGCTGCAAAACTGAAACATCTTATCTGTGAGTATTATTTGATAGATCTCTCATTATCATAATCAATTTAACTGTGGTAGCTACCCATTGTTAATAAACAAAAGCAATAGGAGACTTATTTGTTTTGTGTTTCACAGATGGGCGTTGGAAGACAAAAAATGTGGGTGGGTCAATAGGGGTTCAGTCTATGATGATTCCCCTGTTCCCTCATCGTGGGATTAACAAAATAATGTTCGCCATTCCAAGATTTATTTGAAGTGTTTGTGAAATAAAATGAAGGCCAATTTAAAATATAGCTCAGTGTTGCAGGGGGGCGCGTTAGCCTATAAAATGTTTCACACCAGTTGACACATCCTTAAGACACCACAGGCCTATATTTCAGTATTCATACCTGTGTAGCTAATGGACTTTAGCTTAATCTAATGTGACAAAACTAATCTTACATGTCAGTAGAAATTCAAGCAAATTTGGAGAATTACTAAATGCATTTCTTGTGAGTAAATAAAAAATCAACTCGGCGCAGTAACACCCTCCCTCTCCCATTATGAGAGGGAGAAGGGTAGCGGACTTTTCAGGCGAGTCGAAGTACTCCCAAAAGAGCTATTACGCCATAAAATATAGTTCCTCTTTTAAATCCGCTTAGAAAAGCGCTACGTTGTATTTTGTACCACCAAACTTGCTCGTATAACTACTCGTCTTAAATAGGAAAAACGTTGATGTGTTTGGTCACTTCTAACTTTATCTCTAAATGGTACCATTAAATGAATAGGGCTAAGCTAAATGCTATCGAAGCGTCGCCAAAGAGTATAGAAGCCTTCTATACTCTTTGGCGTCGCAGCGCGCTCCGGCGCTTACGTGCACGCACACAGATGATATGGGATGTATCAACAATTCTTAGTTAAGGTAATAACATATTTTAATATGAAAATGAGTAGACTATTCCTTTAAGAAAACAGTGTAGCTATTAGCATATACAAAACAACGTATTAAGCATAAATAACTTTACCATGCGCAACGCAGCACAATGTCACTTTTGTCACAATTGAAGTTACATGATATAAATTGGTACATTGTTATACTATATAAATTAGGCAGATGAGATGGTGGGTCTGCAGCAAAAGTTATGCATTTTCACAGAACTGACCTGAAAGTGATGCACATGTTTTATTTTGACTGTTCTTTTCCATTTGGAGACAGAATGCTGTGTCTTCCCAGGCATAGCTGTCCATCAATTGTGATTAAATAAGAAGAATGTGGTGGGCCAGATTAAACAAGATTTTCATTTCAATCAATATAAAAGTATTAAATGCAATAAAAAAGTAATTGACGTAATAAACATATGTGTAAATTTACATGCATCATTTATTAAGCATTATATAAAATCCCGCAATATTTTTTTTATAACTTTCATAACGTGTTATTATCCCTGCATTTAAAGAGTAACTAAACCCTGAACAAACTTTTTTAGTTAATGATCTGTAAGAATGGGGCTTTATTGTTGCTGTTCATTGATTTTAGTACGTTTTTTGACATTTGGACAATATATGGTGTAAAAATGTCTGAGTGCTGCCCTCTTCAGGTTGAACGGTGGCTACTGCAGTTGAATTTTCCTATTGGATATAGAGACAGAGCGCAGCGCGTCATAACCTGAAAACCACGCCCACCGGGGGGAACAATCCAACCGTCTCATTTACATTTATTTATTTATTTATTCATTCATTTACTAATTTACAGATACAACTTAAAAACAGAATAATACCTAAAAGCTGTTGTGTGACAAGGTGTACAGCTAATAAGCCAAAAAACCCAGAAATAAGTTTTTATAAGCTGTCGAGCCGTAAAATCCAGCCTTTAAGGAGAAAAAAGTGGCCCACTTTTCTTGCATTTTTCAAATATTGCCAGTGGGTGGAGACAGGCTCTGACCAGGGGTTTAGTTACGCTTTAAAATGCAGGCTGGAGCAGGAAGTTGACCCTTTCTTTCGCGAGCTCTCGCGAGGCCGTTCTTACGTCACGTGACCTCAATTTTCAGAGAACCTTTCAACGTTTTCTCCGCATTTAACATTATTATTAACATATAAATCATATGATTTGTAAACATTACGTCTCTGTTCATTTATAATATGTTTTTTTTTATATAATTGGCGGGTTTAAGTTAAAGCGAGTTTGTCTGTCAGTGTGTTCGTCACGATGTTGGTAAGTAACGTTATTAAATATAAGTTAGCCTTTTGTCATTTCTGTGTTGTTAGAAATAAGAATTAATTTACAGATATAAATAATTTTACAGCTAATACAACCGACACAATAAATTAATTCAGTTATCAAACCACTCCACTATAAACTTGAAGGCTGCTTTTGTGAAAATACGTTAATTCGTCTATGTAACGTTAACTTACTCCAAGCAAGTAGGGGCGGCAAGAGACATTTTATTAAATTTATTACATTTTATTATTAATGTTAAGTTAAACAGGGGCTGGCCTAGCTCACCCCACCAAAATTTAAGTTACGTTCAACGTGTCTTGTCTTCAGGATTTGCAGCGGCCTGGTTGATATTGGCTTGATAAACTCTGATAAAATGTTTAAAACATATAAGGCAATCTATCTTAAGATAAACGACAGACATAACATATGTAGGTTAGTTACCTTAACATTGATTAGTCAGCGTTGATGCTTCATCTGTTGGTTTTGGTAAATCACAAAAGTTCGAAGATCGAGGTGAAAAAGAGAAAAAAAATCGGTCTGCGATAGTTTGACACGACGATACACCAAAGTCTCAAAATCATCATGATATACACCAAACACAACTGGATTAGAGCAGCCCTTAAACACATCTCCATAGTGTCCGCCTGTATGTGGCACTGCGCAAACCACTATGACATCAAAGTACCTTTTTAAGGTACTTTAAGGTAAACTTTTCCTTGGCTTTTGAATGACTCTCGCGGTACTTCGATGTCATGTTATACTGTTGGTCTAAATGAAAAGCTCATAAAATGCGTTTCATATACAGGTCCAGTGTTTCAAGACCAGAAACTTTTTTCGAAGTTTTCTGCTGCTTCAAACAAAGGCGGTCTTAGTAAAGGGTAACATAAAACGTTCACAGTAAATAATATAAATAATCTGTTGAAATGCATGAACGTGTTAATGCATGGGTTAGGGCCGCACGATTAATCGTATTTTATCATGATAACGATATGTGCGCCCCACGATTAGTTAAAGACAATCGGCGCAATTAATGTGTAAAGACCAAGCACAAAGCAGAGGGTCTAGAATCAAGCAATGTGTTTGCTTGATATGGGCGGAGTCGGAGTAAACAGAGTGGATATTTGCAAGCGTGGGTCTGTGTATAAAGCACGGGATACACTGCACGATAATTGGCTGTCCCAGACGAAAGATTGCCATCGTGAAACTATCGTCGCAATTTCTGTGATCGTGGCTCTCTATCGGTAGTCCTATGTCGTACAGTGAGAGAGGTTCAAAGACGGCCGTTTTACCGGTCTATCCAAAGATAGCCTACGATAGTTTTCTGGCAGTGTCAGAAATTCGGCATGATCACCGCACAGTGTGTTTGCTGCTACGACGGGTGTGCCTCATAAGCCTTGAAAAGTGAAGCCTCTGGCTCTTTGATCGCCCCCTGGTGGCTGGCTGCAGTACAAGTCATAACCCCGCCCTCTCCATTCAAATGAATGGGACTATGCTCTAAATAAAAAAAAATATTTACACTTCCAATTAAAGTTTTCGAAAGATGGTTTTGGTCCTTTCAAGTAGTTGTTATCACGCTGATATATGTTCAAGTGTTAATTTTTGTGATAAGTTTCATTTTAGCTTGTAATTTGCTGCTATAGAAACGGGGCGTGTCGTTATGAATGGAGTGGTTGAATTGGCCGCTCGAGCGTTTGGGCGGAAGTTTGATACCGCGGCTCCGCCTCTGGCTTCACGGACGATTCCTTCTGCGCATGCCTTGGCTCCAAACTGACGTTTTTACGTAACATGGCGGCGACCGTGGTCGGACATTTTTGGCTTCAATTCATTACAATGGTGGGAGGCGACGTCGTGTCGTCCATCTTTTTTTACAGTCTATGTGCTACGACCTGCGCGCCGGTATTTGTTTACCACGACCGCATGCTGATGACGTTGCGCAACGTGTGACGCAGCCGCCGAAGCTTCTGTGTCATCATCGTACAGTCTACATGCCTCTCGTACCCGAGTTTAAACGATACATGTCGCACAGTGTGATAAGGTAATGATTTTATAAGAGGACAAAAATCGTGCAGTGTATTCCGGGCTTTAGAAGGCACTGAATTCATCAGAGAATATTGCAGTGTTTCCTTTTAACATTTGTAATTTCATGTTTTAAACAAAAAAAAAAATGTTTAGCTGTAAATAAAAAATGACATTGTACTTGAGTGTTTGCACAAACAAGTTTTATTACATGTTTTATTTGTATTTATAGACTTTCTTCTATGAGCTATTCACGATCCCTCGGACTAACTCCTCACAAGCGTCCCACTTGTGCTTCACAGGTTAGAGTTTTACCAGAGCCCTTATCATAACTAGTGCCAAGTTACAAACAAATTGAATGTGCATGTATTAATTCTCTGTCCCACTTGGCTGGAAATGCAGAAAACAAAGCTAGTTGAGGAGTTCCCTCCAGGAGGTCCATTGGATGCTCAAGGTGGTCCTTTGTTTGTGTCCCGCGGTTTGTCCACCCACCGAAGTAAGATTAAAATGTTGTAATACATATTTATTAAGATTTGAGGGCTTCACAATTGTTCTTTAACTTGTAATTTTTATTCTTGCTTATCAGGTTTTGCCATGCCCAATGGTCGAAGGCCAGGCCCGGGCAGGATTCAGTCTGCGAAAATCTTGCAGGTTTAAATTTGATCATAAATAGTTCAATTTTAGTTCAGTTTAATGATCATTTGTTAATTCTCAGTTTGTTATTTTTCCTGCAGACTGTTACTGTGACATATGAGGAGGTGGATGCGAGCTTTAGACAAAGACCTAATGCTCCGTGAGTTCAGCTGTTAACCTTTTGTTTTACTTAATCATTTGTAATATTTGTTTTAGCCATGTTTATGTAAATATGTAAACAGCAATTGGGTAGTCCCTGAAAATTTTTATATTTATTTATATATATATACACCAGTACGCCCCCTCATATGTCCAGTACCTGCCCGGGTTACACGACGACCCATTGCTGCTCGTCCACCGGCCCTGCACCCGCCCACTGCTAAGTCGGTCCAGCACTTGGCCAGTCCTGAGCCGGTACGGTCCTCAGAGGATATCTGTAAGTTATAAAAAAAATCTGCCCACGGCCGCCCCTCTGCCGGTCGCACCCGCAGCACGCAGGCACTCCTCTGGAGGTCCCGGTCGCGCCCGCTCCTCTGGGGGTCCCGCCCGCTACTCTCCCAGTCCGGCCCGCGCCTCTGGCAGTCGCGCCCCTCAGTCGGTCGTGCTGTCGGCCGGTCCTCAGCAGGTGCAGCCGTCGGCCACTCCGTTGCCGGTCTTGCTGATGGCCACTGCTAAGCCGGTCCAGCACTTGGCCGGTCCTGAC
Organism: Misgurnus anguillicaudatus; assembly: GCF_027580225.2. Lineage (NCBI taxonomy): Eukaryota > Metazoa > Chordata > Actinopteri > Cypriniformes > Cobitidae > Misgurnus > Misgurnus anguillicaudatus. The sequence goes on along the minus strand of NC_073343.2, from coordinate 2,047,850 downwards.
CTGGTGTGGTCCTCAGAGGATATCTGTAAGTTATTAAAAAATTCATTTAAATTTCAATCAGTTTTTCTTATATGCACAATTGTTCTTAAAATCGTAACTTTTAGTGTTACTGACATTTATTTTTATTCTTGCTTATCAGGTTCAGCTCAGCCTGAGCCTGTGTCCACGGCTGCACCTCTGCCAGTCCCGCCCTTGGCCGGCCCTCTGCCGGTCGCACCCACGGCTCGCAGCTGCTCCTCTGCAGGTGCTGCCGTCGGCCATTGCTGAGCTGGTCCAGAACTTCACTGGTCCTGAGCCGGGCCGGTCCTCAGAGGACATCTGTAAGTTATTAAAAAATTCATTTAAATTTCAATCAGTTTTTCTTATATGCACAATTGTTCTTAAAATCGTAACTTTTAGTGTTACTGACATTATTTTTATTCTCGGTTATCAGGTTCAGCTCAGCCTGAGACTGTGGCCGCGAGTGTGACCGGCAGAGGGCAGGTCCCGGTCGCGCACGCTTCTCTGGGGGCCGCGCCCGCTCCTCTGGGGGTCGCACTTGCTCCTCTGGCGGTCCTGCCCCTCAGCCAGTCGTGCCATTGGCCGGTCCTCAGCGGGTGCTGCCGACGGGTGCTGCCGACGGCCGCTGCGACCCACGGCCGATCCTGTGCAGGTCCCACCCGTGCCTCTGCCAGTCGCGCCCGCTCCTCTGCCGGCCCAGCCGGCTATTCTGGCCGTCCAGCCCGCACCTGCTCCTCTGCTGGTAGCGCCCATGCCTCTGGGGGTCGCACTTGCTCCTCTGGCGGTCCTGCCCCTCAGCCAGTCGTGCCGTCGGCCGGTCCTCAGCGGATGCTGCCGACAGCCGCTCTGTTGCTGGTCCTGCCGACAGCCACTGCGACCTTGCGGCCGATCCTGTGCAGGTCCCACCCGTGCCTCTGCAAGTCGCGCCCGTGCCTCTGCAAGTCGCGCCCGCTCCTCTGCCGGCCCAGCCGGCTATTCTGGCCATCCAGCCGACGGCCGCTCTGTTGCTGGTCCTGCCAACGGCCACTGCGACCCGCGGCCGATCCTGTGCAGGTCCCACCCGTGCCTCTGCCAGTCGCGCCCGCTCCTCTGCCGGCCCAGACGGCTATTCTGGCCATCTAGCCCGCACCTCCTCCTCTGCTGGTAGCGCCCATGCCTCTGGGGGTCGCACTTGCTCCTCTGGCGGTCCTGCCCCTCAGCCAGTCGTGCCGTCAGCCGGTCCTCAGCGGGTGCTGCCGACGGCCGCTCTGTTGCTGGTCCTGCCGACAGCCACTGCGACCCGCGGCCGATCCTGTGCAGGTCCCACCCGTGCCTTTGCCAGTCGCGCCCGCTCCTCTGCCGGCCCAGCCGGCTATTCTGGCCGTTCAGCCCGCACCTGCTCCTCTGCTGGTAGCGCCCATGCCTCTGGCGGCCCCGCCCCTCCGCCGTTTCTGCTGATGGCCGGACCGTTGCCGGTTATCTGTAAGTTATTTAAAAATGTATTTAAATTTCAAACAGTTTTTCTTATATGCACAAATGTTCCCAAAATCATAATTTTTAGTGTTACTGCCATTATTTTTATTCTTGCTTTATTCTTGCTCCTCTGCCAGTCCCACCTGCTCCACAGCAAGTCCCGCCATGGACCAATCAGCAGGTCTTAACGTGTCCCGGTCCTCTGCCGGTTCCACCGTGGGCTGCTCCGGCCACTTCTCTTTGTACTTCAGTAGCTCAGTAAGTTTAACAAATTCTAAAGTGTTTAGGTTGAACATTTGTAAAATAACGTTTTGCTTTAGGGATTTTACAAATAGCAAATGTTAAGTGTTGGAATATTTGCAGCAACAGCTCTTAACAATATTGTTTTATTTTATGTATTTATAGACCTTCCCTTCCACAAGTGCAGCCAGCACGTGCGTCCCTCAAGCGCCGTGCTGCTGTTATGTCACAGGTAAACATTTACCAGAGTCAGACATAACTAATGTCAATTAATATGTAAAATGTAGTGTGCTATGCATGCATTAAATCTCTTTTTTTTACAGCCACACACATTTGATGAGGGGGAGGTTGAAGCGAAAAAAGCCAGAATGACAATTAAAGGCAATTCTGTAGCTCAGTAAGTTTAACAAATTCTCTTTTTATAATGTTTAGCTGTGGTCATTTACAGTTATTATATAGAAAAGTTTTGCTTAGTGTTTGAATATTTGAACCAACAGGTCTTAACAATATTGTTTTATAGGCCTTCAACCTCAGTCTCAGAGGTAGAAATTTACCAGAACCCTACATATATCTACTGCCAATTTATGTGTAGTGTAATATACATGCATTAAATCTCTATTTGTTTAATTTGCAGCAAAAGAAGAAGAAAAAAAGAGAAAAGAGAAGGCAGCAAAGAATGAGAAGACAGGCGGCAAAGTCTATAGCTCAGTAAGTTTTAGCAAAATAACTTTAACATTTGTAACATGCTTTTTATAGGCAGCATTCGGTTAGTGTTTAAATATTTGCAGCAACAGCTCTTAAAAATATTGTTTTATTTTATGTATTTATAGACCTTCCTCTCCACAAGTGCAGCCAGCACCAGCATGTGCGCCCCACAAGCGCCATACTGATGCTATGTCGCAGGTAAAAATTTACCAGAGTCCTAAACAAAACTAATGTCAATCTATATGTAAAATGTAGTGTAATATACATGCATTCAATCTTTGTTCCTATTTACAGGAGATACAGACTAGAAAAAGGGCGAGAACTTTGCATCCAGCTCAGTATGTTTATCAAGTTCTCTCTGTTTTAACTTAAACATTTATAATGTAATGTTTAGCTGTTTCAACATTTTTAAAGACAGCTGTTGTTTAATGTCTGAATGTTTGTAAAAACAGGTCTTAATTATATTGTTTTATGTATTTATAGACCTTCATGTGCTGTGCTGTCCAGACCAGGGCCTTCATCTGTTCTTTCAGAGGTAGAAACTTACCTAAACTAGGGCCCCATAAAATCCGTTTTATTTTTTCCCAAATTCCGTTTTATTTTTTCCCAAATTCCGTTTTCTCCGTTTTAATTTTTGCAAATTCCGTTTTATCCGTTTTAATTTTTGGCAATTATATTTTTTAGCCTTTACAGTTATTTTAGTCATAAAAAGAGTGTGCCTTTAATGTTAATGATTAAAATGTAAATGATTTGGGGGAAAAAACTGGATAACAGGATTACTTATTGACTATAAAAGATGCATTTACACACGCACACACACACACAACTCAATTCAATGCATTGTTTAGTGTTGTTGCAGGAGGCTACAACAAGGTGTCAAAGCAGTGGTTCCTTCAGAAGTGCCTTAAACACATCAATCCAGCGGAACGCGATCCATATTTTAATACACAATCGCTTGAAATGCATGTAACTTTACAAACATACACAGGATAGTGATCTGACTTAGGACAGCATGAGCGCGCAGCTCTTTGCACGTGCGAGAGAAAGAGAGACAGAGAGCGGCGCCATGATGCAGATGATTATATTTTAAATGCGAGGGATAGTTAGTTTGCCTCAGCTCGCTTGAAATGCATAAAACTGAACAAATACATGAGGATTTGTGTTCGCACTTCGGACAGATGCGAGAGCTTGTGACAGTGAGACAGACGTGGATGAGAGAGTGCATGTATCTTTGCGCTCACCGTGAACAGAGTGTTGACAAAACTTCCAAAATAACAGTTCTCCGGTCACATAAAAGTCATGTGAGACCTTCGGAACTAAGTGCTTAGCGTCGAATTTCTTAATTTTTTCGCTGACGAAAGCAGAGTCGTGGAGAGCCGCTTCACCATGGTTTCAGTGTTTTGGAGGGGGTCTGAAATGACGGGAGGGGGCATGTGGCCCAGATTTACTCCCCCGGTCTGCATTTCCCCCAGACATACGTTCGTCTCCCACACAAAAACATAATTTTATTCAAAATATGTAAAATTCCGCGAAATTCCGCGTTAATACTAGATTCCGTGTTAATTAGCCAATTCCGCGATTCCGTCCGCGATTCCGTGAACGCGGAAATTATAGGGCCCTACTAAACTCTGTCAGTTCGGCCCGCGCCCGCACCTCTGGCAGTCGCGCCCCTCAGCCTGTCGTGCTGTCAGCCGGTCCTGAGCTGGTGTGGTCCTCAGAGGATATCTTTAAGTTATTAAAAAATTCATTTAAATTTCAATCAGTTGTTCTTATATGCACAATTGTTCTTAAAATCGTTACTATTAGTGTTACTGACATTATTTTTATTCTTGCTTATCAGGTTCAGCTCAGCCTGAGCCTGTGTCCACGGCTGCACCTCTGCCAGTCCCGCCCTTGGCCGGCCCTCTGCCGGTCACACCCGCGGCTCGCAGCTGCTCCTCTGCAGGTCCCGGTCGCGCCCGCTCCTCTGCCAGTCCGGCCCGCGCCCGCACCTCTGGCAGTCGCGCCCCTCAGCCGGTCATGCAGCCGTCGGCCGGTCCTCAGCGGGTGCAGCCGTCGGCCGCTCCGTTGCCGGTCTTGCCGACGGCCACTGCTAAGCCGGTCCAGCACTTGGCCGGTCCTGAGCTGGTATGGTCCTCAGAGGATATCTGTAAGTTATTAAAAAATTCATTTAAATTTCAATCAGTTTCTCTTATATGCACAATTGCTCTTAAAATCTTAATTTTAAGTGTTACTGCCATTTATTTTTATTCTTCCTTATCAGGTTCAGCTCAGCCTGAGCTTCCCCTCTGCCCATGGACGCACCTTTGCCAGTACCGCCCGCAGGTCCCAGTCGTACCCGCTCCTCTGGTGGTCCCGCCCCTCAGCCAGTCGTGCCGTCAGCCGGTCCTTTGCTGGTCCTGCCGACGGCCGCTCCGTTGCCGGTCCTGCAACAATGTTTTTTGACAAATAAAATCCACTACTATGAGATCACTGAGTATGGTCAGCTGCTGGTTTGTGTCCTGTTGTACACTGCCTCATACAACTTTAAAGCTTTATAATGCATCACACTGTGTAGTATGTAAATTTATAGGGATGGTTTCTCAGACAGGGATTAGACTAGTTCTAGACTAAAAAAATTAGGAGCTGTCCATACTGAAAACAACTTGCACTTACATGTCTTAAAGAGCCACACAGGTCGAAACTGAGCTGTATTGCAGAGTGTCATGTAGCTGTCCATCAATGTAAACAATGTGCAAAGTAGTTGAACCAAAAAGTGCACGATTAATAAAGTTATTGGCTTCTAAAGTAGGTAGTCAACTCTGAATCGCTGAAACGAGTCGTTATACGGATTGGATCTCCTGCCTGACTTTGTCCACGTCACACAAACACTTCCACGTCACACGAGATACTAATCTCTGCCTACAGCCTCGCCCGCGGGGGAAACGAAAACTATGACCCGCCCACAGCTAGTTAGTATGTGTAAACATCAAATCACGCTGTGTTTTCAGTTTGTGTTGTTTTCACTACCAAAGGAGACTTTTTCAAGGAGGGATATACTAAACGTGTCTAGCTGTGAAGAATCAGTGGTTAAAATTAATTTTTAACGGAGGGATTTAGACGTTTGGCAATGAAAGATGGTTCAGTACCCACTTTATTTGGAACAACATGCGTCTCCTAATCACAACCTGTAAGTATGATTATAGCATACATACTTGCTTAAATGTTTAAAATGTTTTTATTGCTTGGAATAATGATGAATGATGTCGTTGTTTATGTTCTATATACAGTCAGAGTCACGATAGCAAGCGGCTTATGCTGCACTTACGGTTTTGCTATGACGTAGCCTGGAAATGCGACCTCCGGAGGCTGCAGCCTTATTGAGAAACGACCATAGTCTGATTTAAATTCAGCATGGTTACTTTTACCTTTCCACTGTACAAGACAACGCAGAAAGGGGCTGTGTGGGGTGCCAACCATCTGTAGGTGCGTAATTATCTGATCCAATTCAAGCTTTGGATGCATTAAAGAAAATAAACTTATGCGACTACACCGCATGTGACGCGGCGACCGGAAGTGATGTATTTCAGTGTGTTCCAATCAAACTGTGCAAAGTTAAAATTATTAATTATGTTTTGTTTTACTTTATCAGTAACACTTGAATACTTTAATTACTGGTAAGTAAATTATTAACTATACATATATTCGTAGATTAAAGGTTCTCTCCCATGACAGATTTACGATTAAACTTCATTTTCATTACGACTGCCACTAGGGGGTGAACTCCCGACAGTTATATCTGTATGTAATGTACAATGAAAGGCTGTTTAATCTATATATCTATAAAATATTAAAGAAAGAAAACATGTAGTGCAATTTTAGTCATTAGGAGAAGACTGGCTATATGTTGTGTATACTTGACATGTAACAGTTAATGAAAGTTAAACAGTTATAAACAAAATATGTTTAGGAGTGTTGATATTTTACACTTTTACTATTAACATTTGGCTCTTACATGTTAAACTGCAATTGTTTTTAAATATTAATAAAGAAAATATGAATTTTCAGTAATTAAAAGGCTTTTAAATAAAATTTTTTTTGAAAATGCATGTTTTTCAAATATACTACAACAAAAGTAACAAAAACGACAACAACACACACACACACACACACACACACACACATATATGCAGGCATGAAAACGGGTCAGGGGTGAAAAAGGTGAGAAGGGTGCTCGAGGGGCGATGTGGCCTCTGATGGGGCCGCGAGGTGGGAGGACCCCCCAGAATAAATATTATGGCCTCATTAGGGAACATGCTGTAACTTAACTTATTTATTCTTCAGGCATGTGATTGGCCAAGGACAAAAAAGAAGGAAGGAACTCAACATCCCTCCATGTGCGCAGAAACAAAATGCACACTATAACATGCGCAAAAAATACATTATGACCATTATTTCAATTATTTAATTCTTTCAAATTTAAAATGTAAACATTTGACTAGTAACAGAAACCATGTTTAATTAAATGGGTTGATAAATGTGGAAAGCTGTAACAAGTAGCATTCCCATACTTTTTTAAATCTGCAATCATTTTATTTTGCCATAATCTGACCATCAGTCGCAAGGCCATACAATTTTAAGTTGGCCTTGAAATAGGGTGGACCTATACTTACTGTGCTATTACAATATAGTTTGTGCATATATCTCCTGTCAATCCCCAAAAAATATGCGTTTGCTTTGCGTGATTTTTGAAACGCGCGTTGGGCGTGGGCTTTTGAGTTTGTGCGCGTAAACTTCCTTATTAACTGTATTAGTAACAGTATGTTCTTATTACAGCATGTCATGCAATATTTTGCAGTTTCACCATATTTACATTTAAGTACTTACAGCCGTAGACCAATGTGACTTACAAGCGAGGAGTACGTCCATAATTTGTTCCAGTCCGTTCCAACAAAAAATCTTTTAGGTGTAGATATGTTGTTTTAACTGGTTGATGCCTTACAATTCCACAATGATAGTTTTACAGCGTTTTCTGTTGACTTTACGTCCCGAAGGCAGTCGCTCTACGCACCTTCAACAAGCTTGTATGACGAAGAATACAGAAATGCAGATGACATCACAGTAGCGCGAGAGCCGTTCGAAAGCAGACTTCCTTATGACTTCTCGATTCACTCTCGTGATACTTTGATGTCACCTGTCTGCCTGTCGGGTTTTGTAGCGCAGCATGAACTCAAACAAATCTAATGTAGTGGGATACATGTTGGATGACAGCGAAGGGCGCGTCTACAAACAACGCGCGCATGCCCCCCTCCCCCAAAAATTTTTTCTCATCGAATCTACATGATTCACGTGGGTCACCTTTTTTGGCTTCAAAACAGCGAATTTTGCCATAAGGTGAGGGATTTTCATGCCTGTATATGGTAAAAGTAAAAAATATATCAAAAGTAAAAATAGGGGTAAAAGTTTGGCCCGCGTCATATTTACGATTTTAAAATCTGGCCCCCAAAGAAAAGTAGTTGAAGACCCTTGGCTTACATAAATGCTTAAAACTGTTAGGCTGCGTTCACACGGTACCATAATACGGTTGTCAAACCCGTATTTGAGTCCTTAAGACGGTTCCGTTCACACGCAGTTCGGTTATTTACGGGTTTGACAACCGCATTCTATAACCGACCTCACACCCGTAACTTTTCGGGTTTCACAACCGTATTTACAGAGAAACTGTGCCGTGTGAACGGAATCGCACTGGACAACCAGTTGTCTGTCACGTCATTCGTTGCTCTTTGTGTTAAGATAACATTACAGTGCATGAACAGCAGAATTGCTCCATAAGGTTAATGCAGTGCTTCTCAATTATTTTCTGTCATGCCCCCCCTAGGAAGAAGTAAACATTTCGCGCCCCCCCCAACTCTCCGCCGCAACTGTAAATAGTATAATTTGTCTATAAAATTACACATCTGCAAAACATTGTATTCTTATTAACATTAAACAGGGAGCTACACTGCGACCAAAATGGTCGCATATGCGACCTTTTGAACTGCCGTTGCGACCCTAATTTTTAATGGGTCGCAAATGTGCTACCTAATGTTTTAGACAATATGCTATGATTTACTATGAGCATTTATTAAAACATAAATGTGGATTTTAAGAATACGTTTTATAACGTGCTCTGAGCCATCAACACGTTGGCTTCATTTTGCGTGAAAGCACGTCGTGTCCCTCCCCATCAGTGTGCGTTTGCGTGCTCAGCTGTTTCTCAATGAACTGGGTGCGACGCGACGCAAGCGCAGTGTCTTCCATGTTTCTGAACTTGAGCAGAGGTCTTTCTTCACTGAGGACGCGGGACCCGTATGGTTCCGGGTTTATATTTTAAATGGTCTGTCGGGTCCGGTTAGGTCCTAGTTTAATTACTTTGGGTCCCAAGTCTGATTAATATTGAGTTTATAACCCGAGTCGATCGGAAAACGGCCATGAGCGCTACCGCGCTAAAGCTCGAGTGCAGTTTAGCGTGCCTTCGGTTTCTATGGCGATGGTTCTTGTTACGACCACGCGCTGCGTTTTCTTTCTCACATGTTTTTAATAATCTTATTATTAATAAACCATATCTTTTCTAAAACCATATCCATATTAAGTTTGCACAGATTGTAGCAAAAAAGCAGTGCTAATGTCAAGCCCATTGCACTAAACGAGCAAAGCAATGTAAAGTTTGTCACCGGACAGCAAGTAGATTTGAAAATAAAATAAGTGGAATAATATTATTGAAATAATAAGTGGATTAAGCTTTTTAAATCGGCAAGAGAGAAATAGAAAGATAGAGCAGAAGAAGCAGTAAAAGTGCCTATTTAATATAAATTATTACCATTATAACATCAGTCATAACATCAGTCACATTTATAATCTATAGACCTGCACTGTCTATTAATATACTATACATAGTATTGTATTATATTGAGTTTGATAAATGGGGTCTAATTGCTTCATATATCAGTGCAAAAACAGTAAGTGTTTTCGTGGTGCTTTGACAAACAGTGTCAGCTTTGTTAATGTCAAAGAAAGTTTGGAGTGTTTAGATTAATGAAATATAATGTGAAATTAATATTAATTTTCAATAAATCAAAGTATTGTGTTGTGTCACACATTATTAGTTCTTTGTCATATGTATAGTAGACCATTATTTGTCAGTGGGTAATGATTGCCCTTTTTACCGGTTACCACCACCAAGTAAATTTCAGATCTGTGGGAAACACTGACTGCAACGTTTAAGAAAACAAGGCGGCATGTGGTTTAAAAGATGGCAAGTAAAATAAAAAGCATATCTGTATGCAATACAGTTTCATTATTGTTCATTATTAACCAGAGCGCCTTAATAGAACTTGAAAAAAATATGTGCGACCAAATCATATTTTGCGCCAGTAACTGAAAAAGTTGGTAGCGCAAGTGCCACCAGTGGAAAAGGGTAGTGTAGTTCCCTGTTAAAGAAAAATAAATATCGATCAACTTACAACAAAGAATAACTTTATTAACATTGTTTTTTAGTCTGTAACAGAAAAGACTTAAAATGCATCAATTTGCCTGTAATAAAAAACTCAAGCGGCTTATCAGCGTGATTGGGGTGTAATGTCTTTAAGTGACGGTGCAAAAACAATCACTTTCTGAAAAAGTATTTTCCCCGGGGTCTCGCGCGCCGCCCCTGGTGTCGCTTCGAGCCCCCCCTGGGGGTCCCGCCCCACTATTTGAGAAGCACTGGGTTAATGTGATATTATATTACCTACATAGACGCCACAGAACATATTACATTACGCATAAAATTGCGTGCAGCCCAGTAAGTGATTATATATAAGTTTAAACCTTAAAAGTGGATGATTAATATAATGTTACGTGTAAAATAAAAAGGATACAAAAATAAGCTGTTAATTCACTTATCTTTTATCTTCAGTGAAGCAATAAAGAAGATATTTTTTTGCAGGATATTGAACGTTATTAACAACATTATTAGTGTCCATACAGAACTGTGGCAACATATAAAGTGTGCTTTTTACACTCCCGCTCTTTAGGTGGCGCTAAGAGGCTGGTTTTGCCTGTGGTTGGTAAACCATAATCTCTGCACCACCTACAGAGCGGGAGCGTAAGCGCACTTCCTATTTGGCTGGGTAATGCTTTAAATAAAATTCAGTTTCTTGCAAAAACGGATCGATTTGCTTCACAAGTCATTATGATTACTTTTGTATCTGCTTTGGTAAAATGTGCAGTTGCTGAAACTGATTTTATGTTCATTCATTTTGGAAATTAAAACTTACATAAGGAACCACCTTTGTTTATTTTTTTACTCTGCACAATGGTAAGCGTTAAACCAGCCAGCTGTTTTTGTTAATTACATAAATAAAGTTTTGCCCATTGCATAAATAATACTTTTTTAAATATTTTTGTCCGTCACTATGGTTACAGGCGCCGCGTGTAACTAGAATACGGGTTTGAGGTCGGTTGCTCGTTCATACAGGCAGTGTTCTATTTGTGTCCTTAATTTGCTGTGTGAACAGGACACTTCCAAACTCACACCTGTAAGTAAATAAACACGGTTGTCACTCCCGCAATTTTGTCGTGTGAACGCACCCTTAGTTTCTATCGTCTTTTATATAGCTTGGATTAATGATGAATGATGTCGTTGTTTAAACTCTATATACTGTCTGAGTCACATTAGCAAGCGGCTTATGCTGCACTTACGGTTTTGCTATGACCCGGTTAGTTTACATAAATGTTTAAATGATTGTAACATTGTTAGTTTCTGTCGTCGTTTTTATTGCTTGGATTAATGATGAATGATGTCGTTGTTTAAACTCTATATACTGTCAGAGAGTCACGTTAGCAAGCGGCTAACGCATGCTCACTTACGGTTTTGCTATGACTCGGTAAGCTTACATAAATGCTTAAATGAGTGTAAAATGTTAGTTTCTATCACCGTTTTTATTGATTGGATTAATGATGAATGATGTGTAATGTATTGATGTCGATAATGTCTTCTCAGTAAATCATGTTAGCACTAGGTCAATACTAGGGGTGGGCGATAAACCAGTAGACATAATTAACCGGTAGAAATTTGTCAACCGGTAGAGATTTTGGACTATCCTTTCTATCGAGGTTACGCGCCCACGTTGCGCATGTCCACGTGGTTGCGAAAACGTAACATTTGTACATGTATTTAAGCACTGCAGTTTTGAAACAAGTTATTTTAAGCCATTGAAACACAGACAACAGATCTGTAATTATTTATTATCATTCTCATATCATTCACTGTTTATCTTCAGAGAGCTTAAGTTTTGTTTATTTTTATCTTCTTTCTATGCTTGTATATGTTTTTTGTGAGAATTATGAACATTTCTATGGTATTAAAGATTTAAACCTTATTAAAACATTAAAAAAACTCTACCGTGATACATATCGTTATCATGATTTAAAATTAATCCTTTCATGATAGAAGATTTTGGTCATATCGCCCACCCCTACTCAATACATGTTGCACTATTGTTGGTCTGTGCCACTGATCTGTGCGAAGACTATTGTCAGTTGACCAATCAGAGCAGAGTAGGCTACTGAAAGGTGGGGTTTAGGCAGACTGAGTCGTTGAACGGCTTCACACGAATCGTTTGGAGATCTCTGAGAAATAGGCAATTTTAAATTGTAAAAGTGTTTTTTGACCTTGCATGCATTTAAACCGGTTGTCCGGGACTTATAAAGAGTGATAGGATGCTTAAAATTGTCATCTTACTGGGTCTTTAAAATACATCCAAATGCACACAAGTAATGTTTTTAGAAAGACATGTTTGTTAAAACTAGTTATATTTCCTAATTAAACTAAGGCCTAGTCCTGGCTTAAAGGCGGAGTACACAATGTTTGAAAGCCGTTAGGTGTGTTCGACTTCATGCGGCGCTGCGCAGACCGATCAGCAGCTGACTTGAAGCAGTGCATTCCGGTTAGTAATTTTGTCCGACTTAAGCTGGTGCTGCAGGCACGTGACTGTGTCATATGGTTTTTAAGTACCACGAGAGCGGTTCGAGATCAGCCGCCTGAGTTAGCCAGCGCAGTTCGCGAAGAGGAGCTGCACGGGCTGTAATGACGACACAGCTGTTTCACGATTGGTCGGATTCACCACATGACAACAATCACGTGTATTTTATTTTCACGCCCTCAGTTCCACAAATGCTCACAAATCTGTATTTTTATAACAGTTAAAGCTATTTTCATGTAGTTGCGATGTTATATTGTGTCATCTTCATCAAAATAAAATGGATGAAAAACGTAGACCCCACTCCATTGGTATTTAAATAATATATGCTTATGTTGAACTTTATTCTTGTAAAAACAGATGCTGTAAGCCTCTTCAGTTCCACTCATGCTCATACACGGACATTCAAAACAGTATAATTCACTTTTTATGTAGTTTACATGTTACAAATCATGTTTATTGCGATAAAGCAAGCAAACGGCACGTGATCAGCCATGCCTGACGTAAATGCAGCAAACTACGGGAACCACAGCGCGTCCGACTTCACGTCGCCGTTTTCAGCTCCTCCCCGCCTGCACGCGGCTAATCTCGCCGATCGGTTACATCCAGCCACAGCCGATGTCGAACACACCTAATGTTGATATTTGAAATCACCTAAACAAACACGCCCCTACCCCAATAGAATCTTCTGGATCTTCTTTTAAAAGACCCGCCCCACACATACGCAACCCGGCAAGGATGTCGGTTAGTAGACACACTCCTTACTGCTGATTGGCTATAAGTGTGTTTTGGTAGTCGGCCCGTCTCCTTTTCCAAAGCGTTTTTCAAACATTGTGCACTCCGCTTTTAAGATAATCCCTGTCCGGGAAACCACATCATAATGTTTATGCATGTTTATAATGTACAACTGACTGTGTACTGTGTATATATCATCTTGTGCCTGTTTGATTTATAAATACTAAAAAAAGACCACTTTCCATTATTATTAATATTTAAAAGCATTAATATATGCATTTTATTGAAAGTTATTAATAAATAATTTATTGCATTTAAAGCGACACCATGTCGTTTTTCAACCTTCATAATACATTTTCAAGACCCTTGTGATAGTACATCGACTTTAAATAGGTTGAATGACATGTCTACCATAGCCTGACGAGGTCTGTATCGCTTTTACTCGTACTTTAAAACTTAGGGTTTCGGGTAGTAACCAGAGCACAAAAAAAAAAAACTACAAAATTCGACTGCTTTACGGCACACAATTTTTTTAACATGAATTTTGCTGGAGGTTACTTAAGGAGTGTAGAGAGCAATTTCTATTATGTGACTGTGGCACCGTGTTAGTGTCACGGACCTATGATATGGGCGACCCGGGTTCGATTCCCCTTTAAGGCATTTTTTTATATAAACTCTTGATTCATACATAAATGCGATCTTTCTAAATGACGGCGATTATCTTGCATATAGTTCCCTGTATTCAGATGCTGCATTCACGTGTTCACATATTTACTTTTCTTTTACTGTCTATGGTATTTACATTACAATCCAGGATGCTATAGCAGTCAAACTTGCTCAAACTCACACAGTGTAAAACCAAACCCTATTCATTCACCAATCAGATCCGAGCGTTTCTCTCTTCTCTCTACCTCATTTGCTGCGTTCCGCTGTATCTCGCGTGACGTATTACAAAGCGGCAGACCAAAACACATTGGTTTACTTGGATTTGGAGCGACAATTTTCAAACAAAAGAGAGGAAAAACGAGTGCCATTGGGGAAAATCCTGGTGGCGAGGGAGAGAGAGAGACGATGCAGCAATATTTGTTTCGAAAAAGGCAAGGAAATACTTCTGGTTGTTTCTCAATTGGAAGGCTGCAGCATCCGGAGGTCAAATATGCAGGCTGCATACGTCATCAAGCCTGGTTTATTAAGATAAATTGAGCATTACATTCGCAAGTCATAAGCATACTGCAACAATTTACGATTAACTAAGTATAATAGTCAACTTTATAATTGTTAATATTCTGAAATAAGACAGTCTTGATAACGTATGCAGCTTAGAAATTCGTCATCCGGAGGCTGCAACCTTCAGATTGAGAAATGGCTTTCCTCATCAGAAAGTTGTAACATGACTGCGTTTCTCCCTGATGCCTCAAAATGTGGATCGTTTAGGGGTGGTTTCCTGGACAGGGATTAGCTTAAACCAGGACTAGGCCTTAGTTTAATTATGAAATATAACTAGTTATAACAAACATGACTTACTAAAAACATTACTTGTGTGCATTTTGAGACAAACAAAGGGCACTGATGCATTTTTAAATATGTCCGTGCAAGTTGTTTTCAGTTTGGACAGCTCTTACATTTATTTTAGTGTAGGACTAGTCTAATCCCTGTCTGGAAAATCGTCCCCATGCGTTTTAAAGGTTTAGTTTAGTTTTAAGGTTGGCCAGTTCTTTTCCTATGCGACAGTGCTGCGGCGCTTGTGGCCTCTAGGGGCGCTAGGCGTGAAAAATACATGGCCAAAAAGTTCTGCGGTGTGCCTTTAATTGAATACAGAATCACAGAGCCAAAAACACGCCATCCATACATTTTATGCATAAATATGCACTAACGCCAGCACTTTTAATCTCTAATTACACAATAACGGATGAATTTGCATTAAGAAAATGAAATATACCATTAAAAGGCTGTTCATTGTTTGTTATGTGTTGCTAACATTATCCACTAGGGCCGCTTCTCAACCCGTCATAAAGTCTTATTTCAGAATATTAACATTGAAATTAAATTTTGAATTAAAATATTGATTATTATTCTTAGCAGGGCTCCAGACTGCCCCCAAATGGTGGCATTTTGCCACCAAAATGTGAGAGTGTGCCACTGAATTTTACATCCAGTCGCACATGTGCGACAAGTAAATTTGACCTTTTTTTTGTAATGTGACAGTGAATTTGAAACAGCACATTGTACTTTCTGCATCTATCATCTAAGTATTTATTAGGAAATTTGTAGAAATGTGATTATTTGTTTAGCATGTTGATTTACGGTGTGTGCCCCCAAATTTTTTGGTTGCGCCCCTAAAATTTTCAGTTGGGGGCCACTGTGCTCCTAGTGAAAAATGTTAGTCTGGAGCCCTGCTTAGTTAATCATAAATTGTTGTATTATGATTATGACTTGCGAATGTAATGCTCAGTTACTTAAATAAACCAGGCTTGATGACGTATGCGACCTCCGGAGGTTACAGACTGAAGGGCTCTGATTCTACCGCTATTCATTTAACCGTTACTCCTGAAGCATTTGCACTATCAAAAAAAGTTTAAATTGTTTCTAAAAGACGACAATTGCACTTTTTTGAAATATATGGTTTATTACGGTACTTTCTTGATTCCCGCCGCCAATCACTGCTGTTTGTGAAGAGCTGAAGGGAAAGCGCGTTAGGTTCGGTTCGAGTGCATTTGCAGCAGAGACTGAGAGCAGCTTAAAGTCAATGGAGTAAACGCGCTTTGAGCAGTGAGGTAAACAAAAGCCTCCAAAGTGAAAACTGTGTAATACTAAACAGGGAACTACACTAACCTTTTCCACAGGTGGCACTTGCGCTACAAACTTTTTCAGTTACTGGCGCAAAATATGATTTGGTCGCACATATTTTTTTCAAGTTATATTAAGGCGCTCTGGATAATAATGAACAATAATGAAACTGTATTGCATACAGATATGCTTTTTATTTTACTTGCCATCTTTTAAACCACATGCCTTCTTGTTTCCCACAGATCTGAAATTTACTTGGTGGTGAAAAGGGCAATTATTACCCACTGACAAATAATGGTCTACTATACATGTGAAGTAGAACTAATAATGTGTGACACAACACAATACTTTGATTTATTGAAAATTAATATTAATTTCACATTATATTTCATTAATCTAACCACCCCAAACTTTCTTTGCCATTAACAAAGCTGACACTGTTTGTCAAAGCACCACGAAAACACTTACTGTTTTTGCACTGATATATGAAGCAATTAGACTCCTTTTATCAAACTCAATATAATACAATACTATGTGTATAGTATATTAATAGACAGTGCAGGTCTATAGATTATAAATGTGACTGATGTTATGACTGATGTTATAATGGTAATAATTACTATTAGATAGAGCAGAAGCAGTAAATGTGCCTATCTTTCTATTTCTCTCTTGCAGATTTAAAAAGCTTAATCCACTAATTTTTTCAGATTTAAAAGTCTACTTGCTGTCCCGGTGACAGACTTTACATTGCTTTGCTCGTTCAGTGCAATTGGCTTGACATTAGCATTGCTCTTTGCTACAATCTCTGTCCAAACTTAATATGGATATGGTTTTAGAAAAGATATGGTTTATTAATAATAAGATTATTAAAAAAATGTGAGAAAGCAAATGCAGCGCGTGGTCGTAACAAGAACCGTCGCCATAGAAACCGAAGGCACGCTAAACTGCACTCGAGCTTTAGCGCGGTAGCGCTCATGGCCGTTTCCCGATCGACTCGGGTTATAAACACAACATTAATCAGACATGGGACCCAAAGTAATTAAACTAGGACCTAACCGGACCCGACAGACCACTTAAAATATAAACCCGGAACCATACGGGTCCCGCGTCCTCAGTGAAGAAAGACCTCTGCTCAAGTTCAGACACATGGAAGACACTGCGCTTGCTTCGCGTCGCACCTAATTCATTGAGAAACAGCTGAGCACGCAAACGCACACTGATAGGGAGAGACACGACGTGCTTTCACCCAAAATGAAGCCAACGTGTTGATGGCTCAGAGCACGTTATAAAACGTATTCTTAAAATCCACATTTCTGTTTTAATAAATGCTCATAGTAAATCATAGCATATTGTCTAAAACATTAGGTAGCACATTTGCGACCCATTAAAAATTAGGGTCCCAACGGCAGTTCAAAAGGTCGCATATGCGACCATTTTGGTCGCAGTGTAGCTCCCTGCTAAAGTTGACTCGCTGTTGGTGGCACGTGACTCGACGGCCTGATTGTTTAAATTGAGGTTCAATAAAGCTGTTGCTTTTTTTCGTTTCTGGGTCCTACGATTTGTGTGGACTATGACAAAGTGCAGAAGGTTTCTTTTTTAAGACCCACCCATTAAACACTTTCTGCCTCTGCCACTGATTAGTTCTTCTGTGTTTTAAATTATTATTTTATTTTTTGTGGACAACGCTTTTCGGGAATGAACGGAAGTTAGAAATTTAAGACTTTGGTAAATTAAATTGAAGGCCTAGGATACAAATCTGGGTGTGTTTAAAACTTTTTAAGGCCTTATATGTAACATTCTGAATTTGAGACGTTTTAAGACCCCGCGGAAACCCTGATAAAAGTTTGCTGCACAATGGGTAACACTAAATCAGGCATGAAAACGGGTCAGGGGTGAAAAAGGTGAGAAGGGCACTCGAGGGGCGATGTGGCCGCGAGGTGGGAGGACCCCCCAGAATAAATATTATGGCCTCATTAGGGAACATGCTGTAACTTAACTTATTTATTCTTCAGGCATGTGATTGGCCAAGGACAAAAAAGAAGGAAGGAACGCAACATCCCTCCATGTGCGCAGAAACAAAATGCACACCATAACATACGCAAAATATGACCTTTATTTCATTATTATTATTATTATTTAATTCTTTCAAATTTAAAATGTAAACATTTAACGGTAACACTTTATTATAATGTTCATGATTTACCATTAGTTAATGTATTAACTAACATGAACAAACCATGAGCAATACATTTGTTATAGTATTTATTCATCTTTGTTAATGTTAGTTAATAGAAATAAAGCTGTTCATTGTTTGTTCATGTTAGTTCACGGTGCATTAACTAACGTTAACCAAATTTTAATAAAGTATTAGTAATTGTTGAAATTAACATTAATAAAGATTAATAAATGCTGCACAAGTGCAGTTCATCATTAGTTCATGTTAACTAATGTAGTTAACTAATGTTAATTAATGAACATTATAATAAAGTGTTACCCATTTAACTAGTGACAGAAACCATGTTTAATTAAATGGGTTGATAAATGTGGAAAGCTGTAACAAGTAGCATTCCCTTACTATTTTAAATCTGCAATAATTTTATTTTGCCATAATCTGACCATCAGTCGCAAGGCCATACAATTTTAAGTTGGCCTTGCAATAGGGTGGACCTGAAGGCCTACATCTAATTAAAAATGAATTAATTTAACAATATAGTACTGGTTAAATGAATTAAATTATGGTTTTTGAGTCATGGGTTGAATAATTTTCAGATAAGCAAAAAAGTGATGTGGGAAAATAAAATAAGAACAAATCAAGAGAGACATTACAAGCATATAAAATAGAAAAGAACAAAGTTACAAATAAAGTAAGATCTAACAGTATTGATTAGGTTGAAAAAACAGTATCAAATTAACATAACACTGTTTTTATTCTATAAATTAAATATAATTGATCTTTTTAAAGCTATAAAAGTGATTTTCCTTATTTCTTTTGTAGATTAACATAATGACTCAAACATATGCATTTCTTATGAGATGAACTGTCCCTTTAACAACGGAGAAGCGATCAGTGACACATGATCAACTGCTCACTTATAATAAACGACTGTTTTTATGAGAATACTTGCAGAGACTGTGGTATTACAATATAGTTTGTGCGTATATCTCCTGTCAAGCCCCCAAAAATATGCGTTTGCTTTGCGTGATTTTTCAAAACGCGCGTTGGGCGTGGGCTTTTGAGTTTGTGCGCGTATGCGCACTGAAAACAGTTCACTTTAGCATCTTTGTCGCTCAAATAGTATAAAATCGCTTAAATGTTACTGTAAACTTTCTTATTAGCAGTATTGATAATAGTATGTTCTTATTACAGCATTTCATGCAATATTTTGCAGTTTCACCAAATTTACATTTAAGTACTTACAGCCGTATCAATGACTTACAAGCGAGGAGTACGTCCATAATTCGTTCCAATCCATTACAACAAAAATATTTTAGGTCACTTTGCAGTGTCAGTCTGTGTAGATATGTTGTTTTAATTGGTTGATGCCTTACAATTCCACAATGATAGTTTTACAGCGTTTTGTGTTGACTTTACGTCCCGAAGGCAGTCGCTCAACGCATCTTCAACAAGCTTGTATGACGAAGAACACAGTAGCGCGAGAGCCGATCGAAAGCAGACTTCCTTATGGCTTCTCGATTCACTCTCGTGATACTTTGATGTCACCTGCCTGCCTGTCGGGTTTTGCAACGCAGCATGAACTCAAACAATGTATGGGATACATGTTGGATGACAGCGAAGCGCACCCCCCCCCCAAAAAAAAATGTTTTCTCATCGAATCTACATGATTCACGTGGGTCACATTTTTTGGCTTCAAAACGGCGAATTTCGCAGAAAGGTGAGGGATTTTCATGCCTGCTAAATAGACACAACATCTAATCCATAGACCGTAAAAAAATATGGACGTAGTGCCTGTGACGTCACCCATTGGTGTGTGAAGATCGTTTTTGAATCTTAAAGTAGGCGTTGGTTGCCGTCGCGAATCACCCGCGGAAAACCAAAAATGGTTAAAGAGGCGGGACATGGGTGAAGCTGATGTGAAACCACGCCCGCCTAGCGCGAGTCTAGTGACAGCAGTGGCTGTTATAACCATCACTCAAGTGGCCACGCCCTTAATTATGCAGAAGTATAAGACTTAATATAAAAACGGATGAGTTACAAAAAAATTCACCCACCTCACAGTTGTCATGAAGGGCAAAATTAGCTAAATAAACCGGGGACACTTTTTGTACCAGGCTGTGGACACGTAGTTTTCTGCTGTGGAGTTGGGCATTTTTAACATGGGGGTCTGTGGGATTGGCTCCCTTTTGGAGCCGGTCTCGAGCGGCCAGTCGATGAATTGCAGTTTAAGTCACTTCCGTGTTGGCTTCATTAGAGAGATCGAAAGGTTGCCCCTCGATCTAATCATACAAAAAACGTAATGTAGTACCTATTATAACATGACATAGCCGTGTTTTTCAAAGGCCTTCTTCACCCCTGAACCATCCATGTTCATTGTTGCCATCAATCTGTTTGTAAGAACTCTGATGAAAGAAAAAAGACAACCAATTATACATGATAACAGTAATCGTATTTATGTGTTTGGTGATGGGAAAGATGTGGAACTCGGTCCATTGTTACACCAAACAGCACATAGGCTAACATAGAAGGAGAGGAAAAAAGCTGGATAAGCAAATCACAGGGAGAGATTCAGAGCCCCCACTCACCCTCGGGCCCCGCCGGACAACGTCACACAGGGAGAAAGATGCAAGAGTCACAACCCTGGCACGGACAACCCAGATAGTAGTCTCTGGAGGAGCATAAAGGAACACAATGGCTGAAACAAACAGAGACTCTTAAAAAACGATCTGACAAAGACAAGACGAGAGACAGGGTGTTAATAAAATTAGATGAAAATGACAATTATTAAGTTAAAAGTTATATAAAACATCACTTATTTTACCAAACAGGAATGTTTTTAATAAAATAAAGCTTTTTATCACTTTTAACTAACTTTTTAGCCCACAATGGCCAACTGAATTAACCAGTTTTACTAAATGATCATAGCTCGTTCACATCTTGCATTCTCTGTGGTTCATTTTAAATGATTCAATCAGGGTATATTCAGGAATCATAGATATGAATTACTAAATTTTTTACCACATTCACAAGATTTTTTACTACCAACACGACATATGACTGAAAAGTTCAATAGCTTAAATGAAGCGGTTCAAATGAATCATTCGTGTACGAGTCGTCGTTCTGAACAAACGTCGTACTGGCGAACTCGCTGCGTACAGTACAGTAATAGCTTAACTTACCGATTCAACGATCCAACTGCACTGATAAAGACATAACAACGATGTAGCCAACGTCATGTTAATTTCGCATCTAACTTTAGTGGACACATTTTTGAATAATAATGGGTTGTTGTGTTTTGTTGCATCGCATGCGGGAAAGAGATTCAAACGTTAGGGCAGTTTTATGAGTACGAACAAAAACTGTAAAACTAACATTACTCGCGACATTTAAAAATCGTAGACAATTAACTCTAACTCTGTTAAATTACCTCAGAATCCTTCACAGTAACGTTACATTAACAGCCGGGAAATTTCAATTCACAAAATACTCATTGCAACGTCAAATATTTAATCAAAACACAATCTTTTAAGTTTTTAAAATTACCAAATTATGTTTTATTTCATGAGATGTTTATTACTCACTTGATAAAAGCGCCAACCTTCTCGAGCTGCTTCGACTTCCCGCGCACACTGTCTGGCCTGACGTAATGACGTGCGTTTCAACGGTCATCAACGTCGTGAATCTTTCAAATATTTTATTTTTTATTTTTTTCGTGTATACATGTATAACATTGTCATACTAGGTTTGCATCAATTTACACACAAAAATAAATTAATTAATTGTTGTAGTCCATTATTTAGCTGCAGAGAAACCCAAGAATGTCAAAAAGCTATGGCGCCATCTACAGGTGGTATTAGGAATAGACAATATGAATGGGCATTGTAGGCCCTACATTTTTTATAATAAAAAAAATGAATTTCTGAAAAATAAATATGATTTTTTTTAAGAACCCTAGCATTGCATTTATCAGTTAAAGACAAGAAAATCTAAATCATTTTAAAATATGCAGCATGTTCACTATGAAAAATCTAACTAATGTAAATTTTCCATAAATTACCATGTAATTGTAATACTGTATGTATGCTTACATTATAGTTATAGGGTATTACAATTTAATTATCAATTACAACAAATGTATTTTAGTTATAACGTATATAATATCACTAAAAATAAAAAATGATTTAAAAAAAAAAGGACTTCATGTGGGGTTACAGCAAAAATGCTGCCCTTTTTACTTTTTTATTGTAATTAAGCAAATCAGTATATATTTTTTGTCAAATATAATAATTACTGTTCGCTTCTTATTTCATTATCAGTAATTTACATAAATGTTTTTGTTGTTGTTTATTTGTTTTACCCACAGAAGTTACACAAGTCCACTTTTATGCAGAAATCCAACAACATATGATTCAAAACATATGTGCAAAATGGGTGCAATTTGAGGGCCCAGATAATTTTTTTAAATTATTTTAAATTTATATTGATATCAATTTGATGTCAATTTGAAATCAACTGAACGCCTTTAACATGACGTTGATTTGACGTCAACTTAATGTCAAACATGTTGGCCCATATACTTACATAATCAATATAATACTGGAAGAAAGAATTATCTTATTGTTCTCCTTAACTCTTATACTGTAAAATTCATAAAACGCTTTTCATATACAGGTCCAGTGTTTCAAGACCAGAAACTTGTTTCGAAGTTTTCTGCGGCTTCAAAAGGCGGTCCTTAAAACAAGCAAAATTATCTGCCAATGGGGTGAGAAAAAAATAAGATTTATTTTTTCTTAAACGCTTAATTTAAGTAAAATTTACTCACCCCATTGGCAGATATTTTTGCTTGTTTTAAGCATAAATTCACTTAAATTGTATTTTTTTGTCTAAAAACTAGTATTATTTTCTTAGGTAATTTTGTTCATCAAGAAAATACATCTTGATTTAAGAATTTTTAGATTTTTTACTGAAAACAAGACAAAAATACTAAGTAAGAAAGTCATTTTTTACAGTGTATTTAGATTTTTTTTTTTTTTAATGAAGGAAACTCAAACATGCATTGTAGTCTGGGACTAAGATAAGCCCTGTGGAAAACCACCCCTAAATATCTACAGTATCTAACAGGTGGTAGAGTGCCTCTTGGCCTGTTTAATGAAAATATTGAATTGATGTCATTTCTTGACACTAAACATTTCTGTTGGTTTTCATAGTGAGATCCAAATAATTTTAATGTTGGAGCACACACGCACAAATATATTGAATGACATTTTATTCATTATGTTTAAACCCTTTGGGGCGATTTCCCGGACAGGGATTAGACTAGTCTGTCCAAATTGAGGCACTTTGTTTTGCCCCAAAATGCACACAAGTAATGTTTTAAGTAAGGCATGTTGTAACACTTTACAATAAGGTTCATTAGTTAACTACATTAGTTAACATGAACTAATAATGAACTGCACTTATAAAGCATTTATTAATCTTGGTAATATTACATTTAACAATTACTAAGACTTTATTAAAATCTTGTTAACATTAGTTAATGCAGTGTGAACTAACATGAACAAACAATTTAAAGATTTATTTCTATTAACTAACATTAACAAAAATTAATAAATACTGTAACAAATGTATTGCTGATGGTTTGTTCATGTTAGGTAATACATTAACTAATGTTTGTTAAAACTAGTTTATATATAATTATATATACTAGTTATATATTTTAAACTAAGGCCTAGTCCTGGTTTAAGCTAATCCCTTTCCGGGAAACCACCCCTTAGACCTTCAACAAATACATGAACAGTTTATATAAATAAAGTAGATTATTGTAAATAACTTGAAGATTTACTCATATATAAACACGTTTTTTTGGATAAACAAACAAATAAATATTGAAACATTTGAGCCATAAGAATAATTCAGATGTATGTAGGCCTAATATACATGTATGGTAATCAGCTGTGCATCTTGACATCAGAGGTGGGTAGTATTGAATTACATTTAAATTGTTATATTTTCTTGCGTAATTTTTTTACGTTTAAACATTAAGTTTTTGTAACTAGTACTTTTAGAGTATATTTAAAGATGGATACTTTTACTTAAGTACATTTCTAGTGGAAAAAACTGTACTTTTATTCTGCTACTGTCAAATGGTAATGATTAATAAATATCAATATAGCCACCTGAGTCCCAGCAATTCATTTTTGTCTTCTGTATAATGAACATGAGTTTCAGACCTCAAGCACATTTTGTTCAACCTATTTGAATCATACTGTTTGGTCCAGAGGACATCCTCTGGGTCTTATATGGGGACACAAACTTTTCAAAACAACAACAGTTGTGATTTTCACATTTTATAGCAACAAGGGAACTAAGTAATACTTTTCTGCAGAATATATATTTGATAATCATCTTTTTTTTCCAAAATGAGAGTCTAGACTGTATTTAGCTGTATTTCAAAAATGTAGACCATCATTTTGACCCTTACAAAGCAAAATTTTATTTGATGTCCTTTGTAGTGGACACCAGGATTTTGTTCTTATGTTTGGTTCACTTAATAGGTAATAACTTCTATGGCAGATGTTGAGAAGTTTTAAAATAAAAAAATTTTTAACACTTATACTGTAAAATACTTATATTCTGGTTCCAAAACATTTCCTGGAGTAGATACATTTTTCTTGTATTCTGTTGACTTTTCATGAAACAATTGTTTTATAGCCTAAGAGCTTTGTTTACCTTGTTTTGTTGTAGGAGCGCAACAGGCGAAAGTAGCGAAAACACGAAATGGAGTTTAAATTATATCGACTCTAATGAGCCAAATGGAATGAATTTGAGGAAGCAGCAGCGTGAAAGTCAATGACAGTAACTTAGTTTTGGTAAACCATTCTCTGCAAGCATGTGATAAAATAGGTAATTGAAATTTGGCTCCCCTTGTGATGTCAGAATGGGATAATACCACCCCTTCATCTGCACTATCCAACCACAGCACTGCCATTTAGTGCCGAGATCAGCTCATTTGCATTTTAAAGGACACACCCAAAACGGCACATTTTCACCTACAAAGTGTCAATTTTAACATGTTATAATAAATGATCTAGATGGTATTTTGAGCTAAAACTTCACATACGTATTCTGGGGACACCAAATATTTATTTGACATCTTAAAAAAGTCTTGTAAAAATGTGGTTTCCTAGTCTTATCTGTCCTCTGACAGTGTGGATTTGTCTGTTTTGATACTGTCTGGACTGTCAGCTCGATACATCAAGTAATTCAGTCCATCGTTGTTGAGCACAGGAGACAGTCCTGTTTCTACATCTTCATCTTCATCCACCCTTGTGCAGACCTCCTCCTCTGACAAAAACCAAAAACAGATACTATTAGTACAATATGCAAAATTGGTTAAGTTTGCAATGGAATTTAATCCAGAGGATTTTGAGAAACCTAATCATAATGTTTTTTATGTGAAAAGGAAAGCTTATATATTGACAATACGAAGTGGTTCTAAAGGGTATATAAAAGAAGAGATAGAAAACATTTCAACATGCTTGTTTCTTACCATCTTCTTGGTATGCTTGGTTTACATGACATGCAATCATATTTTTGCCTATTTGATCTGCTTCGTAATCTCGCAATCTATGCAGGGTTTCCTGTAGGTCCTGGAAGCTTGGCCTTTCATTTGGCCCCTTTTTCCAACAGTCCACATCAGATTGTACCTATAATATAATATAATAAAACAAAACATGATATAATACACACACAGTGGGGCGACAGTGGCTCAGTGGTTCATGTAGGTTGTCTACAAACCGGAAGGTTGGTGGTTCAATCCCCGGCTCCACCGGACCAAGTGTCGAGGTGTCCTTGAGCAAGACACCTAACCCCAGCTGCTCCCGACGAGCTGGATGGCGCCTTGCATGGCTGACACCGCCGTCGGTGTATGAATGTGTGCGTGAATGGGTGAATGTGAGGCCAACTTGTAAAGCGCTTTGGATGGCCATAGGTCTGTTAAAAGCGCTATATAAATGCAGTACATTTACATTACATTTACAACAATACAATACATGTTTAAAGCAATTGTTATGTCTTTGTTTTCAGTCAACACATTTAACAATTATTTATTGAACTCACAAACTCTTAGGACACCCTGTTGGTAAAGGCAGTCGTCCACCGGCATTAATGTAGCTTAAGACTTCATGGTTGGTGTATGTTGGATATGGAAGCTTTCCTAATGTCATAATCTCCCACAGGAGTACACCAAACGCCCTGAAAATATGTAAATAACATTTTCATGATAGGATATGAATACAAAAAAAAAAATTTAAATGGCAATATTTTCAGACATCTGAGTATTTGTTGAAAATTCCATCTGTTAAACTCTCTGGTGACATCCAGCGAACAGGAAATAAACCTTCACCCTTTTTCCTGTAGTAGTCATTCTTGTACACATCACGGGCCAATCCAAAGTCGCCTATTTTAATGACTCTGTTTAGGTCCGTATAGCTTTTTACTGAAACCAAACAGTTCCTTGAGGCAATATCTCTGTACACAAGAAATTAATACAGTGCACTATTGAATACAGTTCTATGTTTTCTAATGGAGAGCCTAGACAGCTTTAAATAAAAGCTCTTTAAAGCCGTCGTTCTCAAACTTTTTCAGCGGACAGCCCCCTTTGTGTACGGTGCATTCCTTCGCGGCCCCCCCAAAGAAAATGTATGACAAAAAACAGTTCTAAAACTTGACGTTTGAATTTAAAAAAACATTAAATTATACAAATTTTTTAGGTTTAATTTCACAGAATTCATGATAAATTAATGTATTTTATAAAATGTCATAAAACGGGGGCCCCCCTGGCACCATCTCGCAGCCCCCCTGGGGGCCCCGGACCCCAGTTTGAGAACCACTGCTTTAAAGGTGCAATGTGTAAATTTTAGCTGCATTTAGTGGTGAGGTTGCGAATTGCAACCAACGGCGTAGTCCACTGCTCACCTCTTGCTTTTGACACACATAGAAAAGCAACTGTAGCTGCCACCAGACAAACATGTCATCGTCAGAGACAACTTAGTAAAAAAATTGTCCGTTAAGGGCTTCTCTAGAAAAATGGTGGCACAAAATGGCGACTTCCATGTAGGGGGACCCTCTTTGTATGTAAGTAAGAGGTCCTCGTTCTAAGGTAATAAACACATAGCGGTTCATTGTGAGGGGTCTTTGTACACCCCTGATAGTGTAGTTTTGTATGTTGTTTTGCATTTCTGTTAAGAGATCCTTCTAAAAATTACACACTGCACCTTTAAAGACTTCTGTCAGGCTGTATGGTTCTATAAAAAAAGTTTAATATCCACAAAAAAACCCAAATAAATAAAGGTGCTGAATGACGCTATACAAAAAAACATTTTGGGCTACATGGTTCATTAAATAACCTTAACATTTTTGTTTTACAAAAGATTCTTTGTAGTGAAGAAAGGTTATTTAGATTATAAATCAACAGATAGGATATAATGTTTTTTCTATAACATCACTGTCAAGAACCCTTATTTTTTTTAAAGGGGACATTTCACAAGACTTTTATCGGATGTCAAATAAATCTTTGGTGTCTCCAGAGTAAATATTTGAAGTTTTAGCTTAACCCCCCCCCCTATTTCAATTTAGTTGCTACTTTAATGAGACTCTTACATTGGTAGGTCGAGCTCCCCTCAGGTAGGAACGGAGGTCTCCTCCCTCCATCAGCTCCAGAATGAGGTAATGAGGTTCATTCAGCAGGCAGACTCCAAGCAAACGCAGGATGTTAGTATGATTAAACTGGCTATCAAAAAAAAAATCATAAACATGCTCCAATATCTTATAGGCAATATGTGACTCTGTCTGTGAAATCCAGGCTAAAGACTCATAATCTAATGATAATAATAATAATAATAATAATAATAAGTTTATTTGAACATGTAATAAAAATACAAAAATATACATATATATAATAATAAAGTATTTATACTGTGTATGCATACATACAAAACAAACAAAAAAAATAAAAATAAAAATTACAGATAAATAAGGACATGTACTTCTCAGCACTTTCTACAAAAATTATTATAAATAATAAATAATTCAAAAACACAAATATATTCCCATGTTCAAAAGGAGTAGGAAGAAGTTCATAAACTTTTCAAATCCCACCCCCTTTCTCTAGTTTTATCAATTAGATAAATACACAAGGATTCCACACAATTCTTATTTACATAAATATTCACCTCATATCTACCTACCTACAGCTCACATATACCCATACATACATAGACCACAGACAGATGCAAACATGCATACACACCTACAACACTATTTTCATTTCTTTCAATATACCATGCTATAACCTCAAGTCCTTTTTATAGCCATTCAATACATGATTTTTAAATAATCTCTTGAATTTACTAATTGTTGTACATGATTTCATCAAGGCAAATATTAGTACCATTAAAATTAAAATTTGAGTATCTATATTGTTTAAAATTTTTGACGTGGCCTTACCCAGTATCCCTAATAGTTATATATTTACAGAAAGTATTTACGTTATGTAGCATGTTTGATGTAAAAAACTGTAAATCAAAAAAATGACTTGTGCCGTGTGTGCATTTTAGTGGCATCTGGTGGTGAGGTTGCAAATTGCACCCTCACTTACGAAGCACATAGAGAAGCTATGGTGGCTGTCACAGGATAAACATGTCATCGTCTGAGACAACGTAGTGACAAACGCGCTATGTAGAGCAGTTTGTTCGTTTGGGGCTACTGTAGAAACATGATGGCGCAAAATGTAAGGGAACCCTTGGTGTATATGAAGAGTTTCGTTGCAAAACGAGATAACCACCGTTTTTTTTAATTGTTCAGAAATCTTTTTTTTTGGTTGTGCATTCCAATTAATTTCAATTGTTAGATCTGGTCTCCACACCACAGAAAAAATATAACGATCCAGCCCCGGACACCAGATCACGTCAGAAAATATAAGTTTACTTTGGAAAAGTATCTGTCAGATACAAGGCTGATCAATTGTTGCATGAAGAGAGCATAAACAGAGGCGTAAACAGAGTCGTGAGACAGAGGTTTTAGATGATAAAATAGAACAGAGTTTTATTGATGGACAATAGTTTCAGTTGCATATGTCTCAATGTTCAAACCTCGTCTACCCAGGAATACAGCATGCACTTGTTAAAAGCTGAAAAAACGTATTCCGTTGTTCAGTTTCCTCCCTGAACGATCGCGTGACCTGCTTGATCGAGCAGTACTGACCAAACATATCGAAATGTATTAAAATCTCGATAGAAAATACAAAAACAACCTCCAACACATGAACTCAAATACAGCGGGATAGGACGCGTGCCTGCAAATATGGCGGATTATCCATATTGCAACACCGCGTGACGTCAACTCCACATTCCCTATACTATATTGCATTACTGTTAAAATATCCTTCTAAAATTTACACACTGCACCTTTAACTGTAATTTCACAGACTGGGTCACGTATAAAAAAAGTATGATTGTGATAATTTAATGTGATCCTGAGAGAAAATGTTTTTTTATACCTCATCAGATGAGCCTCCTTCAAGAATTCAACTTTCTCATTTTCACTGGCACCGCTGCGCAGCGTCTGTGAAGAGATAACTTCAAAACAGCACCAATTGTGTTTGCAGAAAGATTTATATTTTCTAAGGGGCCGATGTTGCGCCTAAAACACTAGAAATCGTTAGGTGCGTAGGTTCTTGTCACATGACCTGCAGTGCGCTTGCGGCATTCTGAAAAGTTGGGGTGTTTTTAGCTGTTGTGGTGCAGACGTGCCTGGAAAAAACGAGCGAGTTGCATCGTGTGCGCGCTGTGATCGCGTCGCTTCTATTACGATACGTTCGCGGGGCGTAAGCGTTAACACTTTTCATTTACTTTAAATGGGCGACGTCATGTGTTGCCGAACTGATTTGTGGATCCATCGTCGTTGCGTCACTGCCGTTGCTCGCGGCAGAAGTTGAACGCTTCTCAACTTTTCAAGCACCAATGCATGCGTCAGCCAATCAGATCACCTTATTTAAATAACCTAGTGCGAACCAGCCATTTACGTTTATGCAAGACCAGAGCATTTGTTGCGGCCACTGTGATTGGCTGTTGTCCATGCATCAGACAAGCCTTCTGTCAAGCGTTAACGCTTTTGCCCCGTGTAAAAGTACCGTTATGAGCGCACATACAATTTAAATAACAAACTTGAGCGCACAAAAGACGCGATATGTGAACGGCCCCTGAAGAAGTATACTTGGTCCATTACAGAAGTTAGGAATTAACCTTTTAAACTAAACTAATTAAGGGGCGGTTTCCTAGACCGGGTTTATCCTAGTCCCAGGCTAAAATGCATGTTTGAAGTGCCTTATTTGCATCGGCAAATAGAAATGCAAAGTAATAAAACTTCCCACTCCTAAATCACAATGCTCAGGACACTCAAATGAACAGCAATATTTGTCAGCATCACCGAGTATTTACACATGCTGACGGAAGTCAACCTAAGACTTATTTATAAGATTTACACTATGCAATATTTGCCAGTGCAAAGAGAAAATGAAAATGCTAATTCTGGAGATTGAAAGGCATTCATCAACCAACATACCGGACATTTAGAGAAGCCTATATAAACATCCCTAAAGTATCCCTGAAGTATTCAGATGTACCTTAACAGCCACTCTCATCTCTGGCATGACTCCAGCAGTGAGTTGGCTGCCAACTGTGATAGCTTCATAAAACCTTTCCAAACGCTCCACTTCCCAACAACCTCTGGAGCTTCAGACAGTCCCTGGGAAACACAGGGATGGACTCGATCTCTCTTTGGGCGGGTATGGCACTGGAGACATTTATTTCAAGATAAATACACTTGCAATTAGAAAAAATAATATAAAACCTTAGACACCGGATGTGACATTCTTGCTCACCTGACGGCATAGCAAGCGTTCCCAAGACCAACCAAACCTCGGATATACTCCAACTCCTCATCGCTGTGGATATGCACACCGGTTTGTGTAGATGTCCCATGATCCTTTTTATTTTGACGTCTGTGCCAAACTACAGAAAAACAATGATGATAACATGCAGTTTAAGTCTAGTAAAGTGTACATTCTTTTTTCTAAACTTGTATCACTTTTATACACTTTTATACAGACTGCAGACAGGATGATAATAATAAGTGCAATACTGACACACACTGCTATGATTACAATAACCAACGTCATGTCAGATTGTTTTGAAGAGCCTGTTGGGTTACAGAGTTAGATTACACACATAGTCCTATTTGAGCTTTCTTTGTTTTGATATTATTGTTGCATATATAAAGTGATTTATAGTACATATTATAAATGTATACAAATACAATAATAATCAAGCATCCTTACCCTTTCCTGGAGTATAGAGAACTGTACTTGTTGATTCCCCTTTATCCCAGTATGAAAATGGAGTAATGGTGACGTTAAATTCAGTGTCCGGCTTAAATCTGGTCACATTTATGACTGGCTCAGAAATTGTATTGGCAGGGTGACAATATCTGCTTGGGTAGTTCTGTAAAAAAGGAATCAAAAAGGCGATTATTAATACGCTTCTCTTTAAAAACACTCTTATATCTTATTAAGAAAAGTGATGTACATTTTGAAGTCGTTTCACATTTTGTGACAGTCCATTAGACACCACACAATAAAACACATTCCCAAAGTCAGTATTAATGGCATCCCAGAGTATCTGGAAAAATGTGTGATTGCCTTCAAGATGAACAGAGGTTTTGGGAACTGCAGGTGGAATAACTACAGGAGGAGACAGGAACCCATCTGCAACACACACAGACACATGAAAGTGCTCACTTTAAACTGTATGAAGGTTTGGCAGATGATGACTTAAAGGATTAGTCAATTTTCTTAAAAAAAAATCCAGATAATTTACTCACCACCATGTCATCCAAAATGTTGATGTCTTTCTTTGTTCAATCGAGAAGAAATTATGTTAGTTGAGGAAAACATTCCAGGAATTTTTTTCATTTTAATGGACTTTAATGGACCCCAACACGTAACAGTTTTAATGCAGTTTAAAATTGCAGTTTCAAAGGACTCTAAATGATTCCAAACAAGGCATAAGGGTCTTATCTAGCGAAACAATAGTCATTTTTGACAAGAAAAATAAAAAATATGCACTTTTAAACCACAACTTTTTGTCTATAGCCGCAAATGTCAAAATTTCAGTCAATACAAAATAGCCATTGAATGTCCCTCACCTGGCATCCCAGCTTGGATGGAGTAAGACCTGCCCAACTGAATGGGTGACATCATCTTGATGGTTAACTTGGCAAGATATATTGCTTCATATTCCTTCAAGTTACCAGAAAAAACATCCATTTATTAGTGTATATATATATATATAAATGAGAATTATTAAAGGGATAGTTTGCCCAAAAAGTAAATTCGGTCATCATCATAGCCACCCTTAAAGGTGCATTGTGTAATTTTTAGAAGTATCTCTATAATGGCGCTTTTCCATTGCATAGTACCCCACGGTTTGGTTTAGTTTGGGTCAGCTTACTTTAGGGAGCTTTTCCGTTGGGTGCAGTACGTAGTACCCGATACTTTTTTTCGTACCACCTTGGTTGGGGTTCCAAGCAACCCGAGCTGATACCAAACGTGACGCGAAAACACAGTAGATCACTGATTGGTCTGAGAAAATCGTCACTACAGCGTCATCGCTATAAAGAAGATTAGCTTTACCTGTGCTAGCTTGCGCTGTCTCAAGAAAAAAATTGTCATCTGTGTTTTGCTATAAGTTCCCAAACTCCTTTTTAGCGATGAAAAACATCCACAGGTTGAGAATCAGGAACATCATAACAGTTTTTTCTAAACTTGCAGTTTGTGGCGGAACATTCGCGACGAGCACGTTAGCATTATATGCTTAAATGCAACTTCAATGAGGCTCAGCGGAGCGCCGTCGACTGACGCCGCGGTGTTTAAAAAGAAACTGTCATGTGAGACAGCGGTAACGTTAGTGATAAACGCGATGTGCAAACATCTACTTGTGGTGGCCAATTTGAATTTTGTGGCGGACTGAGAAATAAATAAATGTATGGGAATGTACAAGGACGCTCTCACTTGTATGATGTCACAGCAGTATGCAGCCCAAATATAACGACACGCCTATAATCCCTCCCACTGCGAAGTGATACCAAACTCGATGGTAGAGCTAACCACGCCAAAGTGAGGTGAGCTGACCAGACCCAAACTAAACTAAACCGTGGGGTACTATGCAATGGAAAAGCGCCATATAATATACATAACATTGCGCTCTGTACATTACATTAGATCCTAAGTGGCTGCTCGAACACATCCGACATACGCGTCTACACCTCAAAGGCGTTATCTACTACTTCCGAATGTGGTCGTAAGTGGACAAGCTCAAAATGTTTTACACTCCATTTACACCTGTATTTACTGTCATCCATTTATGATCCAACTGATCAAAACGTTTCTTAATACCAGGTGTAAACAGCTTCAAAATGTCTTTGTTAAGCTGAACACAAATGAAGACATTTGTAATCAAGCAGGAACACTATTGTCCAATTTATCATCTAATTTACGATAGAAGTAGATTAAATATCATGGAAGTCAATGGTGCTCTAAAACTAAATGGTTACAAACATTGCTTAAAATCTGTTCTTCTATTAAAAATGTACACAGGTGTGAAACAAGTTCAGAATTTTTATTTTTGGGTGACCTTTCCCTTCAATGTTGAGGTTATTTTTCAGAGATTACCTGGAGCTGATGAACGAAGCCTACGTTGGGATTAATGCAAAATCGTCTCTCCTGTACATGACTAAAGGCATCTCTGTGATCAAATAACACAACACCAATCAGTTCCAAGAGTACATACTTTTTATATTAACATTTTTAGCCACGTTTGAACAGATTTTTGGCTATTACCTGTATTTTACACCAAATGTTTCCATAAGGTAGGCAATAACTAAGGCAGCACTGGAAAATAAATGGCAAAGTTGTTCAGTGTTTTATTTTAATTAAGCAAATCACATTGTGTTCCCATAAAACAGTATTATGGAAAGATTTTGGATTTGTTTTGTTACAAAACATACCTTCTTGATATCCCTGCATTTCCATGAACAAGTACCTTCCCTGCAACGCAATGTATATGGTGAAATATGGTACAACATGGAGTGTTATTATATAGGTCAATGACGTGATGTCAATTATTTTGTGTCCGTATGGATAAATTAAATATAAAAGGGTTAAAATTTCAAAATAAATTTGCAGATTACTTGCATACATTCTCTTTTTTGAGTGTAAAATTTCTGGTTTTATTTCATTTTAAAAGAATATTTGGGAGATAATAGCAAAAATGTCAATGTGGTGTAACCGATCTGTGTCAATTGGTGTAACTAGTAGTTTTTTTTTTATTAAAATATAAATATATTCATAAAAAATGTGGAATAAAATATAATCATCTAGTTTGGTCTAATATGATTTTTTTCATACATTTTTACATCATTTGTCAAAGATTATTTAGAAAACAGAGCGGTTTTCAGCATATGTCAGGACAAATATTACAAAAACGCATTAAAATTTACATTTAGAAACAACTAATAAAATTCTATTTTAAAATGTTTTTTTGATGATTACACTTATACGCCATCAAGGTGGACAAAATATTTAATATTTCTCATTCTTTGGCACAATTGGTGGTTACACCATTTGACATTTTCAGGTCCACTCAGTCTTAACTTTCATAAAAATGGTACAAATGCATTTTTATTGAATAAAATTAACATACATACACTGTGCATTGAAATAAACCTGATGCATGCTTTTAACACAAGTTTTAAAAAAAAATTTATCATCTTGCCAAACTGTTTTTGTCACTGACCCATATACTATCAATCAGTGCCAAAATAAATATATTACCTCCTGTCTCTAAACATCCATCAATAAATTCTTTTGTCTATAGAGAGACACAGAAAAATGGGTACACAGCATAATTATACAAAAGAAGCACCAATAAATTATGTTGCATTTTTCATGAAAGGCAATCTTACCATTGGGAAATATCTAATTATATTTTCCACAGGGTTATCTGCTATATCTAAAACAAGGTACCTGTAAACAATAAAATAAGAAAATCAGTCAACCTTTTTTTAGTGAATTACACATAACAATAGACTAATAAAACATTACCTAAATTTAAGGGGAAAGTTTGGCTTTATGAAGTTGGCCTCAATGTCTTGTCTCACACACACAATGTGAGTTATTCCCTGCTTCTCCAGCACTGAGAGCTAAAATTGTTATTTGATCAAAATAGTCCATTTTCATCTTTAAGTTATTTCTACAATACCTTGCTCTTCATTGCAGCTGAATAGGGTCCAAGAAACAAACTTGGGAGGATTTCCTAAAATCAAAGCATCATACATTTAGTTAAATGGATCACATGTCCTCCATGTCATCACATTAATGAGAAATGTTCAAGTGTTAGTTTACCCAAAAATGAACATTCTGTCATTTACTTACCCGCATGTTGTTCCAAAATCTGCATAAATGTCTTTGTTTTGATGAACACAAAGAAAAATATTTTGAGAGAATTTTGGAGCGCCTTTGACTTTCATAGTATTTTTCCTACTATAGAAGTCAATGGTGCCCAGTGTTGGGAAAGTTCACTTCCTACATGAACTAATTTCAGTTCACAAATTTTAAAATGAACTAGTTCAGTTCATAGTTCATATCTAAAAATTTTGAACTAGTTCACAGTTCCAAAAATGAACTAATTTATAGTTCTTTTTCCCCATATCATTTTTTAAACATTATTGCCATTATAGCCCATATAGAACCACAGACAGCAATTATTTGATCAGTTTTAACACTGAAGCTAAATGCGTCAGATTTCATCTTCATATCCAACCAGGGTTTACATTAGCATTGACTGTCTTTTAATTTTTTTATTTGCTTGCACATACCTTGAAAGGCTAGCTGGGTGCTTCAAGGGGGTCGCACACCGGGCAAGAAGTGCTGCGCGGGGTCGTGTGTATGACTACTCGCAGGTATCGCACACCGCACGTGCACGTTAATTAGCGTGAGCTTAGTCAGAGTCTATTTTATGATCCAGAATATGCGTAAGCAGCCTATGTTAATCGTTAACAATTTGGGACAAATGTGATGTTATTAAATGTTATAAAACGGCTCGTCTGGTTCTTCATTCTGATTGGTTGAAACGCATTCTAAGCCGTGATAAAATACCCCGGTAAACCCACGGTTCAGACCGCATCACAAGTATCACTGCGCCACTGTTGCTGCGTACTGATTTATGAAAATAAACAACACAGTCTTTAATCATATTTTAATTTTTCTACATTTCCACAATTATGGCGATATCCAGATAAATGTCAATAAATATTGTTGAGTCATTTTGTCAATAAAGAGAAAACGTTCTCTGGGTTGTTTGTCTTAAATTGATATTTCCGCTATTATCCACTAGATGGCAATCTTACACAACTTAAACACTGACGCATTCACTCGACACAACAGCGTTGTGGTGGATTTAGTGTGACGTGTACGTTTTGATGGCTCTGAATCTGATCTCTTACAAAAGTTCTTCACAAAAATGGAATTATCTCCTCTTTAAGCTGAACATTTGAGAGGTGATAACTGATAAGAGAACAAATGAAGGTAGGATGAAACTTTTTTTATTGTTGTTGTTGGAAAGCGGGTGGTCTTTTCCTTCATTTGATATTTTATGTTTATTTAAAGAAGATAATTTTTCTGTAAGGCATTAAACTAAAACTGGGTGGCAACTTAAAGAAAAGAAAAAAAACGCTGACGGGGAAAGAGTTAAGGATGCTTCCAAGCATATTTGATCATCACTTCAACAGTTGCATGATATAAATGTTAATGTATATTTTAGATGAATGTTGATTTATAAAAATAAACATCACAATCTTTAATCATATTTTCATTGTGTCTTTGCTGCGTCTGTGTTGGTTGTGAACTGCGCTCTGTTGCAGCCACACTTGATTCTGAGGAACTACTTTGTTTGGCGGAAGAGTAATATTTGTACTAATACAATTACAACTTATTTGTGTTTCATTTGTGAAACCCTGCTATGCATTTGAAGTAACCGTTTTATAAACGCAATAAACCCCGCGAAGCAGTGGGGTTACAGTGCATTTTATAACAGCTTCGCGTCGTGCCTAACAACGCCCCTTAGCTGTTATAAAATGCACTGGTAACCCGCTGCTTCTTGGGGCTTATTGTTTTATTTAACTATGTGAGTGGCATGCTGTGGCGCGGCAGGGATTTCAGTGCGTCACCTCCATGCTGCTTTTTGTTTTGATGAAGCATGCAGCAATGAAACACTGATGTTTTTCCGCTACAAATTAAGGCTTGTTTACAGTGTGTTTTAGCCGGGTTTTCGCCTGGAAGACTCTGGCACCCTATTGAATGACGTTACACTGAGAAAGCGCGCCATTCACAAACACCAGAATGAACGAGTTTACAGTAATGTTCATCAGGCAGAAATACAGTACGTTCAGTTCAATTCAAAACTTTCGTTCAATGAACTCATTCAGTCACAACACTGGTGATGCCCAAACTTGCTTGATTACAAACATCCCTCAAAATATCTTCTGTTGGGTTCAGCAGAACAAAGACATTTATGCAGATTTTTGGTTAACTATTCCTTTAAGAGAATTTAATACACCTAATACATTGAAAACAAGTATAATTCAATTGAGTAAAGAACAGGTTCATACTGATACCAGCTAAACAAAAGAAAGCAGTTTGTATTACTATGCCTCAAATGAACATAATCTCACAATGTATTTATGTTTTTTTTTTTGTAGATGGGCCATTCTACCGAATTGGTGCAAATTGACACTTCAAAACCTCTTGAAAAAAGTGTGTTTTTTCCTGCAAGCTTTGTAGTCATAAACATAGTAGAACATCTAAGGAACATTAATCTACTGATTGGACACTTTAGTTTCCTAGCATGTTTTTATACAGTTTCGAAATGTTTTCTCTCTCCCAAAATTTGTCACTACCGAAACACAACAACATTTGATATAAAAATTAGGTTTTTAATAGCCTATTCTGATTTTCTTTACATTAACCTTCTAAATATATTTTTTAAATTTTTTTAAAGACAGTGTCATGGGTATATTGGTTAGAAATATTATTTTAACAAAACTATAAGAGTGGTTCATCAAATTAAATGCATTTTGAAAGCAATATTTCTCTGTAATTGCCATACATGCACTGATACAGTTTTCAAATTCAAGGATTCATTAGTTTAAATTTTTATCTAACTAAATAAAATTATGTCATCTTTTCTGATAACAAAACCTATTTTATTTTTCCAGAACATTATTTGTTTCGGTCGTGACATCAAATGTTCGGTAGTGACGACCATATTGGATTGTCCATATTTTGTGTAAAAAAAAAAGTAATTAGTTAGTCAAAAATGGTTGGCATTATGCAGTCAAAACATACAGCACAAAGATTATCTAACGCAACACCACATAAAAGCACTTTGCACTGAAATTACGCTGAAGAGATGGCGGATAGTTCAGACCTTGAAGGGATGCAAGATGCTGTGTTGATTTCTCTTGAGAAAAAGATGATAATGTATGTCCATATAAAACTTCAGGCCCACAGTATAAACTACAGAATTTGGTGTGTGTGCACCCATGTCCATCTGTAATGTTGGTGTACACATGTGTGCCTGTTTTTCCATTACAAATTCTAACTTCTCTAAACCTCCTTAACTGATTCTCTTGTTGCTGAGTTTGACTTTTTTGAGTTTGAAGTAAACTTAATTATTTATTTGTTTTGAGGTAGGTTGAATAAATTTTCATATGAAAGAACTAGTGATAGACCGATATATCGGCCGATTTTTGCGAGTTTTATGTGTATTGGCATTGGCCGATTTGTGGCTGCTGTGTTCACAGAGTTTTTTCGGCATTATTTACACACAGAAATATAGTTTTTTAAGTTCAATAAATGTTACTTTTTTAAATTGAGACTTATAAAGATGACACGATGATGCCAAATGTTACAAGTACACTAAGTGAGCAAAAGAAGTATCGGCTCAAGAAAATAGGCTCTCTCAGTCTGTCCGCTCTACTTTCATCTTTCCGTCTATGCATGTTGGTGATTCCTCTCTCTCTGTAGCTATCTCTACAAATTAACCAAAGATATTTACATTTACATTATTAGTGTGAGCCTGCCCTGTCTACACTTAACAATGACATGTCAATTTACAATGATACTGATAAGTGCTATCTGTTATGTCATTTATATAAAGCAATCAGTCAAAGTCCCGCTAAATTAGCGCAGAAAGTTTTCCTAGAGACCAGAGGTAGAATCATATAGCCTTCATTTAAATCAATAATGAGTCAAGCTACTACTGTATGAATTAATTAAATTAATCTGGCCTAGTTCATTTTATCTTAGTTTGTAGTCCTAGTCAAATCACGTACAACATTACAGAAATATGACTAACAAATTATTTGTACTGAAAAATAATATATGTGCACTTGAAAGTTTCTATTTATTTATTAAAATAAAGAAATAAGTGTCATTTTGTCACTACCGAAACAATCACGTCACAACCGAAATGTCAACAAATGTTTCGGTTGTGACTGTTTCGGTAGTGACGATTTAAGCTAACTTTGATCCTACTGCTAAGATGCTAATCAGTACGTATTTAACTAGCACAGTTCTCAACATTGAAACATGAGTAAAACCTAAATGACCAGTAGAAAAAATAAAAAAAACTTAATTAATCATTGAAAACGTGTGATCGGTAGTGACATTCATAAATGTCACACACTGATTTCCAAACTTTTGATCACATTTACTTCAAAACCATGGGGCTGATCTAATCACCATGTCACCACAAGGGAGAGAGACACAGACAAAGTTTCTGGTTCAAAATGGAGGGGAGTGGCTTAAAGCATTATTATATTATTGACCAAACTATGCAATGTTTCGGTAGTGACGTGAACATGCGGGACAGTGTTTTTTTACATGATTTTACATGATTTTTTTACTGAAAATATTCAATAAATATAATTTGGGTTTTAATTAACAAAAGTATTCAAAATGATACTTCTTAAAACAATGATAAAAAAAATTACAAAAATTATTTCATATTTTTTTTCCTATGGTGAAATTCAGACCTTGGGGTTTGGGACAACCACCTCTCAATTGAAAGCACCATATAAATGATGATATTTTATATATAAAGCCTGCCGCTACCTCAAATATTACTTTGGGTTTTGATTGGTATTTGCTTGTATTTTTTTATTATCAAACATTTTCCTACATTAATGCTTTTTAAATTAGTTTTTTGGTTCCGGGACAGCAATTTGCACGAATTCGGTAGAATGGCCCAGATATGCAATTTTATGGAAAGCACTTGAGTTGGGTTTAAATGTGCTATATAAATAAATTAAATTATCTTAATTATCACTCACCTGCATCTCTCTTCTCATTGGATATGCCCAGTCCTGCAGAAATGTAATGGGGAAATTATATTATTGGTCTACAGACACTGAATTTAATACTAGTACTTTAGCAATCTCAGATTGCACAACTGCAGTCTGAAACAGAGAATACAATTCTTATGAACAGTATAACCGTGTATTTATTTATGGTCATGACCCTTAACTGTAAAAGTATAAATAATAACCAGGTCTGGTTGTCATTTGGTAAGATATATGTTATAAACCCAAGACTTTAACTTCTATGCTGTTGTTATTCTTCTGAAACTGGATAGCAAATGCTAACTACACACCGGTCATAACCACGAGTTTAACACTTCAATAATAATATTAAAATTATCCGCATTTATTTAATCATTTATATACATGTAACAAACATACACCGGTTCAAAATTCGCTGTACAGCAACTGATATTATTCAGTTGTACTGAGCACTAGCATTCGGCTAATTCGTGTGTTCGGCTTCGTGCGTACTGCGCAGACGATCGGCCTATGACATCAGAGTACCGCGAGACGATCTGTGACCACAGCTTTTGAATCGTTCTCGCGGTCCTGTGATGTCGTCTGCGCAGAGGCCATATGAAATTCATACATCTTTTTAACATACCAACTGCTCTTCTTTGGCGACTGGCAGGGACGGGAACTGAAGTTTATTCCCTTCGTCCATCCTGCGATCTTATTCCAGCCTTTATTACGCGTACGTCCACGGTGGCAGATTGAAAATAAAGACAAACTTAAGTGCAAAAAAAGTGGAGTTTGTGGAGGAGCTTCGCACTCGTACGCTCCATGATGCTTCCACCCAGGACGATCACGTGACACGCCAGCCACACACGTCCCTTAAAAGGGGCGTGTCTTACTTTTCAATGCGCTACGCTTTTTCAAACATTAAATTAAATCAGATTGTGATAAAACTTTGTATTAAATCACTAATTTTAAACAATGCAAATATAAACAATAAAATAAAAATTAAAAACGTGCAATTATTTCACACTAAACTACTTGTGCTCAGACTCCATAGAGACCCTTTCACAACTCACGTGATCAAACAGCCAGCGCGCGCATTTTGGCAACGGAAGTGGTGTTGTTCCCCAGTGGTTCTAACGTGTTAGCAACTCAGTAAGTTTATTAAAACGGTTTTCCAGCATCAAAATGTCTGGTTGTTGCGTTTGGTTGCACTATACGTATGTATCTGGCCACTTTATATTTGGCCATCTGCTAACGTCTTCTATCCACTCCACTATAGTAACGTTA
Source organism: Misgurnus anguillicaudatus (assembly GCF_027580225.2). Classification (NCBI taxonomy): domain Eukaryota; kingdom Metazoa; phylum Chordata; class Actinopteri; order Cypriniformes; family Cobitidae; genus Misgurnus; species Misgurnus anguillicaudatus. Next base: position 2,005,991 of record NC_073343.2, on the reverse strand, counting down.
CATGGGCGCAAGTACTTTTCAAACAGCTGAAGTTACGTCCAAACCCAGGCCAGTTCATATAAATATGTAAAGCTTTAAAATGTTTGTTCATGTTAGTGTTCATGTTAAAAGAGGTTTAAGCTAATCCCTTTCTGGAAAACCATCCCTAAGACTTTCAACAAATACATGAACAAGTTTTTATAAATAAAGTAGACTATTGTAAAGATTTACTATCATATAAACAAGTAATTTTGGATAAACAAACAAATAAATATTAAAACATTTGAGCCATAAGAATAATTCCGATGTATGTAGGCCTAATAATGGTTATCAGCTGTCCATCTTGACATCAGAGGTGGGTACCCAGCAAACATTGGTCCGACCGCAACGTCGTGTCCCTGGCCAAAAATAGTCGCGGTATGACGGCACAAATCGGTGAAAATATGTAACACGGAACATTTCATAAACATGCATTCAGATACATTTGTACATGTCTATAGTTCTATGGGGTTGCATGTATAATTGTTACTTTGACTTTTACTACGCGTGCTTCAATATTTATACCCTGTTGTGAATCGGTTGTAAGAGGTCGTCACTAGGTGACGTCTTTTACACGTGCATTTATAGTCCACCATGACCCTCTATAAAAAATCATAAACCTTCTATAAAGTCATTGTGAAATATGCAAATATGTGCTTACACCTTGGTTAATACTGCAATAATTAATTTAAGTGCAAAAAGTAGGTTTTTAAGAGGTTGTGAATAGACGTCCACTGACGTCTTTTACACGTCTAGACTAGACTAGTAGGAAAAAAACAGGATAATCTTTATGAAATACACGATTTGTATACAAAGTAAATATATTAACTTTATCTTGTTTAAATCAATTATAATCACAAAGTGCCCAGTGTGATTGCAAAGCCACACTGCATTTTAGTCATTATTTCAACCTGTTTTATTATTGAATGTATGCATATAAATGTAAAACAGATACATATCCGGTCACCATTTAGGTCTGAGTTGGATGTAATTTCAAAAATTGTGCTTCCAATATTATTTTAAGAAATATATTACAAAATCCCGCGATAGGACGAATCTCGCGAGATAGTGGTCACGTCACGCGTTCTTCCGGAAGTTCACATTCAAACACGAGGAGCGATTACGATGGAGTTTTGTCTATATATCATTCAAAATCTACTGTTGGGTAAGTACATTGTGTATTATTTGATTAACGTGCTTACGTTGTACTTGTTTGACACGAAGGCTCCGAAATAAACGTTGCAAGAATTGTCCACACTGATCATTGCAAAAATTAGCTAGAAGGCTAAAAGCTAACGTAACTTACTTTGAACTTATACATGGTAAGTATGTTTAAGGATACAGTCAAAGTAACTTATTAATGTAGCCTCTTGAAAGTCTCTTTCAGAAAGTAAATTATCTGAAAAATAAAAGTTATTTGGCATTAATGAAATTACAATAATTTGATTGCCTAAACATTGCACATGCAAAATATTAAATACTGTTTTGCATTAAAAGTTTAGCAGAAGTGTTTGTTTGATTAACTTCCTTTGCTTTTGTTTTGTACAAAGGAAAAGCAGAACCTCATCCAAATAAAAATAAACAAGCTGTTAAAGGCACTGTGTCCTACACAGACCCTCCAAAGTATAACCACCCAAAACCCAAGTCAGGTAAATGCCTCAGTTTGAAAATACATTAACAAATTGGAGTTGTTATTGTGGATTTAATATCATTAATTACAATTTCGTTTTTTTTACAGTTGAAGGTCAACACAAACCAAATAAAGATGTGCATTCTACAAACAAAAAAAAGGTATGGAAAACTGTATATATTAATTTTTGTAGATATGGCTTAAACAGTCTACACATTTGTTAATGTTCTAATGTTTTATATGTCCTTGTTTGTGCTAAAGATCAAGTTTTGTGTCCACCACATTTAGATGAGGCGTGCCCGACCCCTGAATTTGTCTACCCTACATTAAGTTGTAAGTTTTTGACTGCTTTGCTTAATACTACGAAAAAACATGATTCTTTCAAAAATGACTTTTATATATTTTGATATGAAACTCAAAAATGTAAATAAATTGTTTTGGAGTATTTTGTTTACACAGGCACACTTCGTGACAGTAAACATCGGTATCACAATGGTGTGATTGATCTAGCAGTGACACTATGAGACGTACGTGCTACTGATGCTTTTTTTCGGTGAATTCCCACACTATACAAACACATTGCTTGGCTCCTAAGTGAATACACTTTTGCCTTTATAATGTCATTCTCATTTTTAGGTAAAAATGTATTCCATGAGTCAGGGTTTTGCCTGAATGTCAACATAATATCCAAAAACTTTGATATAAAAAGTGATTTATTTTAATATTTTACACTACTATGTATTTTTTAAAATACATTGTGCATGTGTATGTTTATTGTACTTAATGAAGTTACATGCAAGGTGTCATTTGTTTCGCAGGGTCACAATGAACAGCCATCTTACAGACAATCGAAAGAGGCATAGTATTCTTTTCTTGTTTCTTGTCTATTGTCATACACCTAAAGAGGATTTTTGTAATCGTACAATTATGGTGTTATTCATTCATGAATGTGTCCTACCTTAAATAACTTATTCGTTTTCACTACTTTTGTTTTTAATGTCTATATAGTATTCTCTACAATCCCAAATTCTGGATTGACGCCCCAGTACCAGAGGGCACCCCAATCCCAGAGGGCACCCCAATCCCAGAGGGCACCCCAATCCCAGAGAGCATCCATCTGAAACCAGGTGATGGTAATTTACTACTAATCAAGGAACCGGCTTTACTGACGAGATGCGTATGATATCACATGCGATTTATCGTGCATCACAAGATTTTACATTAGTGACAACACAGCTAAGAGTATAAACATTTACATTTCTCTGAATCTGAGTTAATAGTTACAAATACAGAGCTTATAATATCTGTCATTGCTCAACCACAAAGACCTAAAAGTACAGCCAGCTGATTTCATAACTAATGCAGTATTACACTGTGAAGTGATTTACTGTTAATATTTTACACTACCATATAATTAACACTATTTGTACAGGTGAGGTAACACAACGAAAAAATTACCGGATGGAGACTACTTGATTCTTCACCTATGGCCTCAGCTTCAAATGCAAGAAGTAAGAAATGCTATATGACTGTGTATTTTGCATTATGATAATGAATACATCAAAGATGTTGATAACAAGTTGATCTGCGTAAATTGTGACATAAAGAATATGTATTTATATTTCCATCTATCTTTCTATAACATTATTTCCATTGTTTCCATTATTTCACATGTAGGTCCAGCAACTGTCTGAGTTGGTGGATATTTTGTCAGAGACTGCGTGAACAACGTTATGAACAGGTATGTATTTCTCTTGATTTATGTAATCCTGCATAATATTTAAGGAATATATATTGATTACCACCATAATTAACCCAGCTATTTATATTACTTCAATTCAGGATTTAATCCGTCACACATCACTTGTTCAGAAGTTTTAATGTTCGTAGTGATTTAAACAGTTAGCCATACTGAAAACAAGAAATCAAAACATAATTTCAGTGTAAGCCGTTACTTGTCACCCAAACGTATGGATGAGGATATAGTTCATAGCACTTGTTACATGGTAGATGAAACAAGTGAAGTTGTGAAGTGTTAACACATAGTGTATGTTTGGACATTGTATACAATTGCTCATTACTGTTAATTGTGATTTATTGACCTTTTAGGTTTTTTGTCTAAGGTGAAGTAATCTTACATTTCTTTCACAGAATGATGTCAAATTGTCTTATGGCAAAGTTCAATATGAGGGGTGGTGGACATCTGGAAAAGAAGTCTTTTAAAGGCACACCTTTGTATTATGTTATTCAAGGTAATTTGGGGAATGTTGATCTTAAAAAACTTGTTCTTGTATATTGATGTAATTTTTATTGTTATGCTTGATCTATTCAGGGGACATCACAGCTCACCTGTCTTTATCAGAAATATCCTGTTCATTTTTTGACAATTACACACCTAGTGATAAGGGTCTTTCTCAAGGGCACCACAGTGGTTTTGTAAAGGGAGGGGACAAATGCTGTTTCCCCCACAACTGATCTAACACTTATTTAAAGCAGAACATATTTTGTACAAAAATATATATAATATTAATATATCAGTTTAGCTGTAGACCATAAAGATTTTGAAAGTAAGTGCATGTCATTTACCTCCAAATTTTAATTGTATTTATTTTAAAAAGAAACATTCTTCTCTTCCTTCAGATGCTGTGAAGAGGTGGAGCCAAAATTCCACAGACTCGGAAATAGATGCAGCTATGGCAGATCACCTCAAGCACGCTCCAGGAAGAGCTGGGGGTGGTGGATACAAAAAAGCCAAACAGCTGTGATGTGTTAGAGAGAGTTCACCAAAAAATGAAAATTGTTATAATTTTCTTATCCACATGTTTCAAACATGTATACCTTTCTATTTTTTGCTGAACACAAAGATTGAAGAATGTTTGTAACTTCACAACCCATTAACTGTCAATTTTTTTTACAATTGTAGTAATGGGTTGTGAGATCTGCTTTGTTAAAAACATTCTTTCAAATATCTTTGTGTTCAGCAGAACATGGAGGGGTATACAGGTTTGAAACATGAGAGGGAATAAAAGACTAAATATAAATTTTTGGGTGAACTATCCCTTTATAGAAAGTGTTTTGAAATTGTTATTATAGTTAAATGGTTAAAAAAAATAAAAAGTGCTAAATCAGAACCTGCTTCTTTTTTGGCTATGGCCACAAATATTGTGTTCTTTAATGTGTTTGTGTAGTACACGTGGTTAAAACGGTTTATGGACGTTCAGGTCTGACTGGACCAATTTTGAACCGATTTTGAACCTTTGTGAATATGTGTTAAACCTCAATACAATTGATTGCCTTTCACGATGTTACACAATGGGTGTATATTCATTTTATATGCATACATTTAAACTATGCAGCAACACATTTAAACATCCAGAAGACGGCACATTTAGACGTCCAGGGACGGGCAGAAAAGACGTGTAATTCACGGCCAAATGACGTCAAAGACGTCCGCTCAACTTTAATTTAGGATATTTTTCAACCGTGATGGGACGTGACGAAGGGACGTCTTTTCAACGGTCATAATTCGTCCGCATGTTTGCTATATGGGGGCTTAAAACATATATTTAAACTATGCAGGAACACATTTAAACATCCAGAAGACGGCGCATTTAAACGTCCAGGGACGTGCAGAAAAGACGTGTAATTCACGGCCAGATGACGTCAAAGACGTCGGCTCAACTTTCATTTTGGATATATTTTTCAACGCGGACGGGACGTGACGAACGGACGTCTTTTCAACGGTCATCACACGTCCAAATGTTTGTTGGGTAGTATCGAACTACATTTACTTTGTTGCATTTACTTGAGTAAATATTTTTAGTAACTGGTACTGTCACGATCGGTATAATACCGGAAAGTGGAAAACAAAGGATGAACCAAACGCAAGAGATGTAAGAAAATATAACTATGTATTTTAATAAAACAGAACAAAACAAACCCACGTGGGGGTAAAACAGAGGATGAAATAATACTGTGATGGAACACAAAACACTAGAACAGAACTCAGGCACACGGAGAACATGAACACTGAAATTCAACAACGCACGCACACCACACAGAGGACACGAGGGCATAAAATAGACAGCACATCAATGGGGAACAGGTGAACATAATTAATCACGTAAGACACAAGTACATAAGGGAGTAGGGTAAAAGTGACGAGACACTGGGACATGATGTGAAAACACACGTGTTCCCACGTAAACACAATGCTGCCATAGCCTTGCCCTCTAACATTCAACCTGGATAATAACCAAGGTCAGGCAAGACCATGACAGCCACAAAACACTGGGAACACATGGAAGCCACACAACTATATGCCTCCATGTGCTCCCACACAGAACATAGTACTGTCATGGTCTTGCCAGATACACTCAGACCTGAGTCTAGTACAAAAGATCTGGCAAGCCCATGACAGGTACTTTCAGAGTATATATAAAGATGGATAATTTTACTTAAGTACATTTCTAGTGTAAAAACTTTACTTTTATTCTGCTACTGGCAAATGATAATAATGAATAAATATCAATATAGCCACCTGAGTCCCAGCAATTCATTTTTGTCTTCAGTAGTGAACATGAGTTTCAGACCTTTAAGTCAAGCTCAGTTTGTTCAAACTATTTCAATCATACTGTTCGGTCAAGAGGACATCCTATTGGGTCTTATGGGGAAACAAACTTTCTTTTCAAAATAACGACAGTTGTGATTTTCAAATGTTATGGCAACAAGGGAACTAAGTAATTCTTTTCTGCAGATTATATATTTGATAATTATCTTTTTTTTCAAAATGTGAGTCTAGACTTAAAATTTAGCAGTATTTAGAAAATGTAGGCTACAAACATAAACTATATAGACATAATATAGACATAAATATTGTGAGGCATCCTTCTTAAAAAACGGTTTAAATACTTGAATAAAGCCCAGACCTCAACTCAGCTGAATTGAAACCTCAAAGGTTTTTAACCAAACACTCATCACCTAAATCTATCAATGATTTGCACAGAGACGTACTGTATAATCATTTCGGAACTTAAAAATGCACTTCCAAAACTGTTGCAACAAAAATCAAAAAGACTCTTTGAAGTATATGGTATAGCATTTATATTAGTTTTTAAAGAATTACTGGAATAGATAAACATGTTAATTAGAAGGAGACGCCCCAATACTTGTCTAGTGTATTTGCCACAGACAGTGTACCGCAAGCCCTAAAGTGTGCTTCTTTGTAGATGTGACCGATCCATCATTTCCAGCTCCAGTGAGCATCCCTAATCCAGACCCTCATGCAGATGGTTGGAGTTTTGATTCATCTAAAGTAACATACAAGGTGAAAGAGCATTTGTTGACATAATTAAGAAGAAAACAAATGCATTGTTCATGGCATTTAAAGGGACACTTCACCCATTTACATTAAGCTTTGTATAGTTAGAAACCCAGTCATGTTTTTGAATGGTCGTGCATCATTCCCTCTGTTTCTGATTTCAGTGTTGCACTTCCTTCTTTCAATGATGTTAAAACCATCATTTTGCTTCATTGAAAGAAGGAAGTCCAATATCTTTGTTGAGGGGGTGAGACTACAAACTACTAATTTTCTCGGTCAAATAGGCAACAAATTCAAAATTTATGTTACATTTCGACTACAAATATGATCCACTTTTAATAAACATTAAAGGATTAGTCCATTTTCTTAAAAGAAAAATCCAGAAAATTTACTCACCACCATGTCATCCAAAATGTTGATGTCTTTCTTTGTTCAGTCGAGAAGAAATATTTCTTTTTTGAGGAAAACATTGCAGGATTTTTCTAATTTTAATGGACCAACATTTAATACTTAACACATAACAGTTTTTTTCAACGGAGTTTCAAAGGACTATAAACAATCTCAAACGAGGCATAAGGGTTTTATCTAGCAAAACGATTGTCATTTTTGACAATAAAAATGACAAATATACACTTTTAAAGCACAACTTCTTGTCTAGATCTGGTCGTGATGTGCTAGCGTGACCCGACGCAATACGTCATCACGTCAAGAGGTCAAAGAGGACGAACACGAAACTCCGCCTCAGTGTTTACATGTGTTGAGAAAGAGGACCGTTCCGACGTTGTTGTATATCAACTGATACTAATTAATGTCTTTGTGGCTGTTTATTGTTTACAATGGTCCGCAAATGTGCGTTTTATATATGTAACACGTGACCTCCCTATACGTCACTATGCATTTACGTTAGGTCGCGCTGGACCGGACCATGACGAAAAGTTGTGGTTTAAAAGTAAATATTTTTAATTTTTCTTGTCAAAAATGACAATCGTTTCGCTAGATAAGACCCTTATGCCTCGTTTGGGATTGTTTATAGTCCTTTGAAACTCCGTTGAAAAAAACTGTTAAGTGTTGAGTTAAGTATTAAATGTTGGGTTCTATTAAAGTCCATTAAAATTAGAAAAATCCTGCAATGTTTTCCTCAAAAAACATAATTTCTTCTTGACTGAACAAAGAAAGACATCAACATTTTGGATGACATGGTGGTGAATAAATTATCTGGATTTTTCTTTTAAGAAAATTGACTAATCCTTTAATGTTTCCATGGGTGAAATGGTCCTTTAAATACAACATAACACTGGGTAATAATACTACAATTTCTGTTTAATCCATAGAGCACTCATTTTCACTCTTGAGCATGGTGTGACCTGCAAGGTCGAATGCAGTGTAAGTTAAAAAAGTAACTAAATGTACTTATTTTGACAAAACACGTGATGCACATGCCATGGTTCACATTTTTGAAAACACGAGCAACACATGACACTCCGAACACATATTTTGAATTTGCGCCCCTGGAATGAGGAGTCACGAGCCGCCACTGTGATAGGTATATTTAAATGTTGTACAATATACATAAACTAAACTGGTGGACCTGTCATTATTACGATAAATATCGTCAATGTGTTTTAAAGTTATTATAAGTAAAGTGATACTTACTGTTCAGTGCAACAATTTAACAAGTTTATTGTTAAATTGTTACCCCTGCCCCCATTAAATATCTTTGTCACATCATTTTTAAGTGTTTGATAAACATATTTCTTGCAATTATCACTCAAATGTGGTGATGATGTATAGTATATTCTGTATTCTATATACAGTACCAGTCAAACGTTTGAACTTACTTCCAGTGTCCAAACCTTTGACTGTATACAGCACTATACTGTGGTATATTTGTACTGTACTGTCCTATAATTTACACATAAAGAATTTCGGTCTATATATCAATATCTGCCTTTTTTACTTCCTAATATCTGTATCGGCATCGGCCCCCCCAAAAAACCCTCATTGGTTGGGCTTTAGTTATGTTTAAAAGTTATATATAAAAACAACTAAATAACATCACAAAAATAGACAAAAATACTTTTTTATTTAAAATGTTTTATTAATCTCTTTTTTGGTAATTTTTCAGTATCTAAACAACCATCGCTGGATGTTGAACATGGAAGGTCAGGTTGTGTGTGAAAGAGAGCAGCCCAACTTTATCTCTGATCTTGAAGCGCTGATTGCCTCATTCTACAATTTTAACCTCCAGTATCAGGAAGAGTTGGCATACACCTTTGAGTTTGTTCAGAGGTTTGCCATTCATATGTTTTTTACATTTATATTTATTCACAAAGGTTAAATACAGTTTATTGATAACTTATCACATATTTTACATCATCAACGTCTTCAATAAACACATTAAATGGGTCACTTATATATAGTTACCAAGGTTTGGATTGAATCCCCACAATGCTTTTTTGTGAAAAGCTGAATTTGCTCTACATAAGCTGGGTGTCTAAAGAAGACAATATCATTAAAAACTGGGTGATGTATGAAAATAAAATCACACCTAAAACATTTGCATGTGCAGGATACAATTTGCGAGAGTGTACATGACATTACAAGTGTAAAAAGGTGTAAATTAAGTTGCAAGCAGAAGTTTTGCAACATTGTACAGTGTAATCGTAAGTGTGGGTCATGTCTTGTAAAACTGAAACTTTATTTTAAAGCTAAATAAGTATGAACTGTATTCATCTGACCTCATCTTAATCTAATATAAAATATTTAGGACACATTTAGTTGTGATATAGTTGTGATCCAGTGCACAATAAAGATCAGATTTTTTTCTACAAATTCTGATTTGGGCATTAACAACATGAAGTAAAAAAGGTATTTTGGATTTATATTTTGATATACTATGCTTAATAATTGTTTAATGTGGGTTGCAGCCCTAACATTCAGATTTCCGTTTTGACTAGAACGTTTTTTTTTAACAGACCATTGATCTTCCCCTGTTACTTCTGTTTACACCAAATAATACAATTAAATTGCACAATTAATGAATAAATATTTAATAATTACTGTGTAAGTAAGAAGACAACATCCAAAAGTTCATCAAACTTTTATTTTTAATATGCAGCCTTGGCTGAGCACCTGAAAGTATACACAAGTTTGTTATTTTTTTATAGCAGAATATAGTTTAAGGTGGAAAGTTTGGTTTGTTTGCAAGTTTTGTCAGTGAAATGCAATGTATTTTGTGTTAAAATAAATAAAAGTGACAACACAAGTTGTGTAAAAGTAACACGAAGTGTGTTGTTCCAATAATAACACTAATTGTGTTGTGTTTAACACATTCGTTTTTTAGAGTGTAGACATCAAAATAATAGTAATTTTTGTTTTTTGTATTTTTCCCTCCTGGCTTTCATTTTTTTCCTTCTTTTTTTTTTTGCATAATTTTAAAATAAATATTTTAAAACCTTTCCATTCTTTGAAAGTTATAAGAGCATTGTTTATGTTCTGATAATTCTTAAAGGAACAGTATGTAGGATTCTGGCCAAAACTGGTATTGCAATCACAAAACTTGTGGCTAAAACTGGTACTGCAATCACCCAACTGGTGGCCAATACACAAAATGACAACATAAACATCAGTTGAGGGCTGCAACTCCACTTTTTAAATGACAATATCCTGTCCAGACCACTGTTGTCAGTGTTATAAGTATTTGAAATGAAAATGTTTTGTTAATGTCTAGTGACATATCAGAGCTATTTTATGATTAATTGATATAAATTTCTTACATACTGTTCCTTGAACTGTTCTGTTAACTGTCAAGTGCATTTATTTCATACAGCAGATATTTCAGCCAACATGTTTATATAAGGCAGTTTTATGGTTTTTGCCTGTAAAAAATAAACGTTTTAAATTTTGTATGTGTGTATTATGTATTTACTTTCCATTTGAGACTTTTAATAAAAACAATATTTACAATTTATTGCAATAACACATGTAATGACTCTCTTATAATTAAGTGGCATATCAGTAGAATACAGAACTTGGTTATAGTTTTGTAAAAATACAGTAATTTGCTGGCATTACAGCTGCCATTATGTAAATTTACAGTGTAAAGTTTTATAGAACATACTGTAAAAAATAAATTGCAGCATGATACTGTATCTGGTAATTACAGGTCAAGTCTGTAAAAGTTGTCTACAGTTGTAAAAATACAGAATGTGGCTGGAAACCCAATTTACAAGGAAAAGTTTTACAGGGAGAAGACGGCCACATACTCTGCACCCCTATACATACACACACTAATAAACTAATTCAGTCACACACTCTTTCAGATGTCTGCGCTCCGGTGGCTTGCGGTGGCTTCATCATCAGCGCCACAAGAGCAGCAGAGTCGTTGGCAAACTTCAGAAATCGACTGAAGACATATCACTTTTATTTACACCTGAGCCTGCATTGCCACCACTTACTTTTTCTCTTATTCTGTTCTTTCATAATGTTTCCTTTATATAAAAAATAACCATGTACTGGGTTAGGTTAACCGAGACAAGATTCAGAGCAATTATGTACTGCTGCCCTTTTGTTGATGTGATTGCTTCCACATCATTTGTAAATCCCTTTGGATTAAACCGTCTGCTGAATGTAAATGTACTTATGTCACATGTTACATATGGCTAATATTTATGTTTTTACATCATAGGCCTAGCTTTGGGTCGAAGGAGATTTTAAAGGGGAATGTCTTTATAGACAAGTTTCAGTTTTTTAACACTGAACAAAATATTAATTTTAATTAATATTGGAAGAAAATACAACCAACAGAAAATGTAGAATTGAATCAAAATGTAAAATAAATATTAACTTAAAAATTAAAATAAAATAAAAAACATTTAAAACAAGAGTGAGTGCTTCTGGACCAGTGTTGTTTACATCTGGCAAAATGGTCTATAGTTTTTCCTCTGTATAATGTTAATAGATCTATCTTGATGTCTATTTTGTGCTTATTATGTTTTTAACAAAATTGTATACTTTTTTTGTCTAATTAATGGGTTAAATATTCTGTTTGACGTTTTAAACTATTTCTATGGCACAGAGGGTGATGTCACAGTAGAAGTGACGCTAATGGAACTGTGTGTGTGTGTGTGTGTGATTATTTCGTCACTGCAAGAGGGCTATATAAGACCGCGCGAATTCCAGAAAATTTGTGGGTTTACAGTTAGGAGTTATACAGAGTGAGAATTTGAAGTTGGCGTGTTTTTTGGCCTGTTTTTGGCTTGATATTTGTGTGTTTTGGGCGTGTTATTTGTGTTTTTGGGCGTTTGTTCTTCTGCGTGTTTTGGTGGTGTTTGGTGTGTTTTGTTTTGTTTTATTTTTGTGTGTTGGTATCTTCTTCATGAAGATATATAGAAGGCCAAAAAAGCCCGCTGCGGTTAGCCGGCCATTCTTTGGCTGGCTAATCGCGCGGGTTTTTTTGGCCATGTACAATTGGCTGGTCTCTTTCTTGGGACGCCAGCCTAGTACCGAGCCATACTGCCGGGACCATAGCGGTGAACCGGAGGTCCACCGCGGACAATTCAGGAGGCGTCCTCGGATGCCAGCTGTGGAGCCCGCGGTGATGCCGGTTCACCGTATTTCGGACACCGCGAGAGAGACCTGTAAGTAAACCCATTTCTTTGTTATTAACTATAGAGTCAAATGAGATGTGTTTATTATATTTGTGTTAATCAGAGTTCGACATGAACTGTGTAAGTGAGTCAGTATCTGTAACTAAAAAGTCGTTTAAAGTGTAAAACTCAGTTATCGTTTTGCTACTATACTAACGTTAACTTAAAAACTTGACAGTTACTTTAAAACCATGGGTAACGCTTCATATTAAGACCCGCAATGTACCGGGTAATTAAACATCATTTACAACGTACCTATTTGTAACAACAGAGTACCTTTATAGTACACAATACTTGTAGGTATAAGGGAACAATATGATACGTTTGGGGTAATAAGGTGGTAAAATATGGAAAATTATAAATTATTTATACTTGAAGTATTTTACCCTTACAAAAAGTCCTGTGTTAATCCTGTGATACTGCTTCGGTACAACAAGAAACTACCACACAAAAAATGATTGGAGCTAAATATGACAGGATTACCACAGCACTTTTTTGTTGTATTGTATCACACGAATTTACCATTAGATGCCATATGTGGTTTTTCTGTTGTATTGTGTGGTAAAACCAAAGCTTTTGGACAGAGTTAAATACCACAGGATTACCACAGAACATTTTTTGTAACTATTGTAATATTACTTGGTATGTATGACTAAGGGGCGATATTATTATAAATCAGCTGGACTTTTGCTATTTAAATCATATCAGTAATATAGGCTACTAAAAAGTGATGTGCTGTTATATTTTATTTGACGACGTGGCTCGTAGGCATCGACTGTATACAATATACTTTCTTCAGGTAAGTAGGGAATAAGAAAAATGTACAAAAAAATTATTAAATAATTTATACATCATTTCCCCAGATATTTGCCTAAGTCGTACATACCATGTAATATTACAATAGGTACACTGTAGTTATAAAATACTTTTAAATAATTTATAAAGTATAAATAATTGATAATTTTCCATATTCTTACCACCCTATTACCCCAAAATAAATCTATTGTTACCTTATACCTACAAGTATCGACTGTATACAATATACTTTCTTCAGGTAAGTAGGGAATAAGAAAAATGTACAAAAAAATTATTAAATAATTTATACATCATTTCCCCAGATATTTGCCTAAGTCGTACATACCATGTAATATTACAATAGGTACACTGTAGTTATAAAATACTTATATAAATAATTTATAAAGTATAAATAATTGATAATTTTCCATATTCTTACCACCCTATTACCCCAAAATAAATCTATTGTTACCTTATACCTACAAGTATGTACTTTAAAGTTACTCTGTTGTTACAAATAGCTATGCTTAATTATGCCGTACATTGCGGGTCGTAATATAAAGCGTTACCAAACTCCGTTGTTAATGTTGTTGACATTGCATGTTCTTCTCACACCTGACTTAATCTCAAATGGACACTTCTGGACAATATACTGGAAGAAAGAATGATCTTGTTGTTCTCCTTAACTCTTATACTGTAAAACTCATAAAATGCTTTTCATATACAGGTCCAGTGTTACAAGCCCAGAAACCTGTTTTGAAGTTTTCTGCGGCTTCAAACAAAGGCGGTCTCAGTAAAGGGTAAGATAAAACATTCACAGTAAATAATATAAAGAATCAGTTGAAATGCATGAACTTGTTAATGCAGGGGTACCCAAACTCTGTCCTGTGGGGCGGTTGTCCTACAGGGTTTAGCTCCAACTCGCCTCAGCTTGCCTGGCAGTTTCTAGTATGCTTAGTAAGATGTGTTTGATTAGGGTTGGAGCTAAACTCTGCAGGACACCCACCGAATTTGGGTACCCCTGTGTTATAATGTCAGTTGGCTTGTAATGATTCAGATGAGTGCTGAAGGAAACATTTGTCTATTGGTCTATTAGAAGGCACTAAATTCATCAGAGAATATTGCAATGTTTCCTTTTAACATTTGTAATTTCATGTTTTAAACAAAAAAATATGTTTAGCTGTAAATAAAAAATTACATTGTACTTGAGTGTTTGCACAAACAGATTTTATTACATGTTTTATTTGTATTTTTAGACCTTCTATGAGCTATCCAGGATCCCTGGGACTAACTCCTCACAAGCGTCCCACTTGTACTTCACAGGTTAGAGTTTTACCAGAGCCCTTATCATAACTAGTGCCAAGTTACAAAGAAATTGAATGTGCATGTATTAATTCTCTGTTTTCTGCATTTCCAGCCAAGTGGGACAAAGCTAGTTGAGGAGTTCCCTCCAGGAGGTCCGTTGGATGCTCGAGAAGGTCCTTTGTTGTCTCGCGGTTTGTCCACCCACCAAAGTAAGTTTGAAATGTTCTAATACATATTTATTAAGATTCGATGGATTCACAATTGTTCTTTAACTTGTAATTTTTATTCTTGCTTATCAGGGTTTGCCCAGCCGAGTGGTCGAAGGCCAGGCCCGGGCAGGATTCAGTCTGCGAAAATCTCGCAGGTTTAAATTTGATCATAACTAGTTCAATTTTAAGTTAAAAAGTAGTTTAATGATCATTTGTTAATTCTCAGTTTGTTATTTTTCCTGCAGACTGTAACTGTGACATATGAGGAGGTGGATGCGAGCTTTAGGCAGAGATCTAATGCTCCGTGAGTTCAGCTATTAACCTTTTGTTATACTTAATCATTTATAATATTTGTTTTAGCCATGTTTATGTAAATATGGTAACAGCAATTGGGTAGTCCCTGAATATTTTTATATTTATTTATATAGACCAGTACGCCCCCTCATATGTCCGGTACCTGCCCGGGTTACCAGACGACCCATGGCCGCTCGTCCGCCCGTCCGGTCCTCAGAGGACATCTGTAAGTTATTAAAAAATTCATTTAAATTTCAATCAGTTTTTTCTTATATGCACATTTGTTCTTAAAATCGTAACTTTTAGTCTTACTGACATTATTTTTATTCTTGCTTATCAGGTTTAGCTCAGCCTGAGATTGTGGCCGCGGGTGAGACCGGCAGAGGGCCGGCAGAGGGCCAGCAGGGGGAAGGTCGCGCACGCTCCTCTGGGGGCCGCGCCCGCTCCTCTGGCGGTCCTGGCCCTCAGCCGGTCGTGCCGTCGGCCGTCCCTCAGCGGGTGCTGCCGTCGGCCGGTCCTTTGCCGGTCCTGCCGACGGCCGCTCCGTTGATGGTCCTGCCGACGGCCACTGCGACCCGCGGCCGATCTTGTGAAGGCCCCACTAGTGCCCGGGTTACCAGACGACCCATGGCCGCTCGTCCGCCCGTCCGGTCCTCAGAGGACATCTGTAAGTTATTAAAAAATTCATTTAAATTTCAATCAATTTTTCTTATATGCACAATTGTTCTTAAAATCATATCTTTTAGTCTTACTAACATTATTTTTATTCTTGCTTATCAGGTTTAGCTCAGCCTGAGATTGTGGCCGCGGGTGCGACTGGCAGAGGGCCAGCAGAGGGCCGGCAGAGGGCAGGTCGCGCACGCTCCTCTGGGGGCCGCGCCCGCTCCTCTGGGGGCCGCGCCCGCTCCTGTGAGGGTCGCGCCCACTCCTCTGGCGGTCCTGGCCCTCAGCCGGTCGTGCAGTCGGCCGGCCCTCAGCGGGTTCTGCCGTCAGGGGGTCCTTTGCCGGTCCTGCCGACGGCCGCTCCGTTGATGGTCCCGCCGACGGCCACTGCGACCCGCGGCCGATCTTGTGAAGGCCCCACTAGTGCCCGGGTTACCAGACGACCCATGGCCGCTCGTCCGCCCGTCCGGTCCTCAGAGGACATCTGTAAGTTATTAAAAAATTCATTTAAATTTCAATCAATTTTTCTTATATGCACAATTGTTCTTAAAATCGTATCTTTTAGTCTTACTGACATTATTTTTATTCTTGCTTATCAGGTTTAGCTCAGCCTGAGATTGTGGCCGCGGGTGCGACTGGCAGAGGGCCAGCAGAGGGCCGGCAGAGGGCAGGTCGCGCACGCTCCTCTGGGGGCCGCGCCCGCTCCTCTGGGGGCCGCGCCCGCTCCTGTGAGGGTCGCGCCCACTCCTCTGGCGGTCCTGGCCCTCAGCCGGTCGTGCAGTCGGCCGGCCCTCAGCCGGTCGTGCAGTCGGCCGGCCCTCAGCGGGTTCTGCCGTCGGCCGGTCCTTTGCCGGTCCTGCCGACGGCCGCTCCGTTGCTGCTCCGGCCGACGGCCACTGCGACCCGCGGCCGATCCTGTGAAGGTCCCACCCGTGCCCGGGTTACCAGACGACCCATGGCCGCTCGTCCGCCCGTCCGGTCCTCAGAGGACATCTGTAAGTTATTAAAAAATTCATTTAAATTTTAATCCGTTTTTCTTATATGCACAATTGTTCTTAAAATCGTAACTTTTAGTCTTACTGACATTATTTTTATTCTTGCTTATCAGGTTTAGCTCAGCTTGAGATTGTGGCCGCGGGTGCGACCGGCAGAGGGCTGGCAGAGGGCCAGCAGGGGTCAGGTCGCGCACGCTCTTCTGGGGGCCGCACCCGCTCCTCTGGGGGCCGCGCCCGCTCTTGTGGGGGTCGCGCCCGCTCCTCTGGCGGTCCTGGCCCTCAGCCGGTCGTGCAGTCGGCCGGCCCTCAGCCGGTCGTGCAGTCGGCCGGCCCTCAGCGGGTTCTGCCGTCGGCCGGTCCTTTGCCGGTCCTGCCGACGTCCGCTCCGTTGCTGGGCCTGCCGACGGCCACTGCGACCCGCGGCCAATCCTGTGAAGGTCCCACCCGTGCCCGGGTTACCAGACGACCCATGGCCGCTCGTCCGCCCGTCCGGTCCTCAGAGGACATCTGTAAGTTATTAAAAAATTCATTTAAATTTCAATCCGTTTTTCTTATATGCACAATTGTTCTTAAAATCTTAACTTTAAGTCTTACTGACATTTTTATTCTTGCTTATCAGGTTTAGCTCAGCTTGAGATTGTGGCCGCGGGTGCGACCGGCAGAGGGCCGGCAGAGGGCCAGCAGAGGGCAGGTCCCGCACGGTCCTCTGTGGGCCGCACCGGCACCTCTGGGGGCCGCGCCCGCTCCTGTGGGGGTCGCGCCCGCTCCTCTGGCGGTCCTGGCCCTCAGCCGGTTATCTGTAAGTTATTTAAAAATGTATTTACATTTCAAACAGTTTTTCTTATATGCACAAATGTTCCCAAAATCATAATTTTTAGTGTTACTGCCATTATTTTTATTCTTGCTTTTATTCTTGCTCCTCTGCCAGTTCCACCGTGGGCTGCTCCGGCCACTTCCGGCCACATCCTCTGTACTTCAGTAGCTCAGTAAGTTTAACAAATTCTAAAGTGTTTAGGTTGAACATTTGTAAAATAACGTTTTGCTTTAGGGATTTTACAAATAGCAAATGTTAAGTGTTGGAATATTTGCAGCAACAGCTCTTAACAATATTGTTTTATTTTATGTATTTATAGACCTTCCCTTCCAAAAGTGCAGCCAGCACCAGCATGTGCGCCCCACAAGCGCCATGCTGGTGCTATGTCACAGGTACAAATTTGTCCTAAACAAAACTAATGTCAATCTATATGTAAAATGTAGTGTAATATACATGCATTCAATCTTTGTTTGTTTATATTTACAGGAGATACAGACGAGAAAAAGGGCAAGATTTATGCCTCCTGCTCAGTATGTTTATCAAGTTCTCTCTGTTTTAACTCAAACATTTATAATGTAATGTTTAGCTGTTTCAACATTTTTATAGACAGCAGTTGTTTAACGTCTGAATGTTTGTAAAAACAGGTCTTAATTATATTGTTTTATGTATTTATAGACCTTCCTCTACACAAGCTGTCCTTTCAGAGGTAGAAATTTACCTAAACATATCTACTGCCAATTTATATCTAATGTGTAGTGTAATATGCATGTATTACATCTCTATTCTCTTTTGTCTTTGCAGCAAAAAAGAAGAAAGAGAAGGAGGAGAAGGCAAAGGCAAAGGCGAAATCGGGCTATTCAGTAAGTCTCAGCAAGTCTAGCAAAATCTCAGTTTTAACAAAAGTTTAATGTTTGACTGTTTGCAGAAATGAAGAATATTGCTGGTCATTAAGAAATGTGTTTATGTATTTATAGACGTGCACTTCAAGCCCAGAGTGCATCTACTCTCCAGGCTTCGTCTAGCACTGCGGTCTCACAGGTAAAAATTTACCAGAGACCTGAATATAACAAGTGTCATGTTATATTTAATATGTAGAGTGACGTACATGCATTAAATCTCCATTTGTTTTATTTTCAGGCTTCAATAAGCAGTGCTATAGACAGCCTGGAGAGAAAGCTGTTTTGCTTGTCCGTTCACAAAAAATGAAGTTGAGGGCAGCAGCAGCAGCAGAAAGCTTCAATGAAGCCCCCCCGCCCCAAAAAATACAATTAAACAATTTAAGGACCTGAAACTTGAGATCATTGCTTTACAACTTTTTAAACTTATTACTCAGTTAGCTGGATTTCATTGTTATTTTTTGGGTTCTTTGATATATTTGTTTCTTAGAATCACATCCTGTAGTTGCTGTCAAGCAACAGATTCAAACGTTAAAACCTGTCCGGAATCAGGTTTAGTTCAACAATAATAACAGCTTATCAGTATCAGAGGTTATGGGGGAAGTCTGTCACATGCGTGTCCTCTCCATGTTATTAAGAGAAATCTGTTGAGGATGGTGTGATATGAGATTTCTGAATTCAACGTGTAAAATGAGAAAAAAGTTGAGAGAGAGAGAAATTTGATGAGAAAAAATGAAAAAGAAATTTGACTCAGACAAAAGGTCCTCCATTCTTTTATAATAGTAACATTAAAACAGGTTAGATTACAGATGAGTACAGTGTTCAAGCTTAAAATCAGGTAAACAATTCAAGATGTCAGGATCTACAGCCATACATTTTACATTACATTAACATTAACTCATTAGCAGATGTCATGAGTTGCAGGGTTTCTTCTCATGGTTCCCAAATGGCTACAGACAGACAGCTGTATATTCTGTTTGATAACCGTATATCCTCCAGCAATGAAGAAGCTCAAAGCTGGAAGTTTTATGTGAAGACGTGGCAGACAGAAATACTAATCGTGCATCATGAAGTGTTATACAGTAAATTATTAATGCGTTTTGTTCGTTGATTTATATGGATTCGTTTTAAATATTTAATTTTATTCATTTTTTTATTGTTTTGTTGAAAGATCAGTCTAAAGACTCGTATGTTTAACTAAGCGTTCACCTGATTTATTGCCTAAACATGTTTTCACTTCAATATAAGCTTGACCCAAACCAAACGCACATCTATCTTACTGTAAAAACTGTACATTATATCAGCACCCTTCAAACTAACTTGTTTTTTCTGCATTTCTCATCCTTTAGTTCCCAAAGAGACATGAAGAGACTGACAGATCCAGCTCCGGTTCAGTGTGATGCTCAATGATGACTGCAGCCATAGAGTCAACCAGAAGCAATGAAATCTGTGATGATCAAGCCTTTAACTTTGCATCCCATGATCTGCCGCCAATGAATGTGACGCCATTGCATTCATTTTGTCATCTTACATCCAGCTGAGAGGGACTTTCGGCCACATAAAAATATTCAGATAATCATCCCATCATATATTAATTCTCATGATGTATTTTAAGTACTAATGTAAAAATATGTTTATGGTTTTATTATTTTCACAGATAAGTGATGCGGTGTGAGGATGAGACCTTCCACATGCTCCTGAAGTGTGATGCAGAAACGAAATCGGAGGATTTATCTGTCTCTGACCACAACTACACCTCAAAATCACAGCTGAACCTGAAGCCACCTACATCTGATATGACACAACAGGGCTGTTTCCCAGATGGGCTTATTCTAGTACCAGACTAAAATGCAAATGTGAGCTGCCATCATTTTGTACTGACATCTCAACATATATCAGTGTTTTGTCTCAAGATGCACACCAGTATCGATTTTAATATATATATTTTTTAAACTACTTAAATTTGGTCACATATTAAAACATTTTATTTGATTAAGGGGCAGATTCCCAAAGAGGGATTAGATTAATCCAGAACTAGGTCTTAGTTATATTACGACATTTAAGTAGTTTTTACAAACATACCTGACAAAATAACAATACTGGGTGCATCTTAAAACAAAACATTGGCACTGATATATGTTAATGTCAATACAAGAGGTTTTTAAATATATTTAGATTTTTTTGTTAAACGAAGGCAACTCAAACATGCATTGTAGTCTGGGACTGAGATAAGCCCTGTATGGAAAACCACCCCTAAATATCTACAGTATCTAACAGGTGGTAAACTTGGCCTGTTTAATGAAAATATTGAATTGATGTTATTTCTTGACACTAAACATTTCTGTTGGTTTTCATAGTGAGATCCAAATAATTTTAATGTTGGAGCACACACGCACAAATATATTGAATGACATTTTATTCATTATGTTTAAACACTTTGGGGCGATTTCCCAGACAGGGATTAGACTAGTCCTAGTCTGTCCAAATTGAGGCACTTTGTTTTGCCCCAAAATGCACACAAGTAATGTTTTAAGTAGGGCATGTTGGTAACACTTTACAATATGGTTCATTAGTTAACTACATTAGTTAAACATGAACTAATAGTGAACTGCACTTATAAAGCATTTATTAATCTTGGTAATGTTAAATTCAACAATTACTAATACTTTATTAAAATCTTGTTAACGTTAGTCAATGCACTGTGAACTAACATGAACAAACAATTTAAAGATTTATTTCTATTAACTAACATTAACAAAATTTAATAAATACTAATACTGTAACAAATGTATTGCTGATGGGTTCATGTTAGGTAATACATTAACTAATGTTTGTTAAAACTAGTTATACATATATATAATTATATTATTATATATAATTATATATACTAGTTATATATATATATTTTAAACTAAGGCGGATACAAATAAATATTGAAACATTTGAGCCATAAGAATAATTCAGATGTATGTAGGCCTAATATACATGTATGGTAATCAGCTGTGCATCTTGACATCAGAGGTGGGTAGTATTGAATTACATTTAAATTGTTATATTTTCTTGCGTAATTTTTTTACGTTTAAACATTAAGTTTTTGTAACTAGTACTTTTAGAGTATATTTAAAGATGGATACTTTTACTTAAAGGTATTGCGGAGGATTTTCTATTTCCGGGTGGATCATCAACACTATTGGTCCTCCTAGTGGTCAATCAGGAGTGTTGTGCAATTGCATTTTTTAAAAACGTTGAGAAGGCGGTTCTTTTCTAAAATTCGAGAAAATCCTCCGCTATACCTTTAAGTACATTTCTAGTGGAAAAAAATGTACTTTTATTCTGCTACTGTCAAATGGTAATGATTAATAAATATCAATATAGCCACCTGAGTCCCAGCAATTCATTTTTGTCTTCTGTACAGTATAATGAACACGAGTTTCAGACCTCTAACTTAAGTCAAGCACAATTTGTTCAACCTATTTGAATCATACTGTTCGGTCCAGAGGACATCCTCTGGGTCTTATATGGGGACACAAACTTTCTTTTCAAAACAACACCAGGATTTTGTTCTTATGTTTGGTTCCCTTAATAGGTAGTAACTTCTATGGCAGATGTTGAGAAGTTTTTAAATAAAATAATTTTTAACACTTATACTGTAAAATACTTATATTCTGGGTCCAAAACATTTCCTGGAGTAGATACATTTTTCTTGTATTCTGTTGCCTTTATTGTTTTATAGCCTAAGAGCTTTGTTTACCTTGTTTTGTTGTAGCGCAACAGGCGAAAGTAGTGAAAACACGAAATGGAGTTAAAATAATATGGACTCATAGGCCAAATGGAATGGATTTGAGGAAGCAGCAGCGTGAAAGTCAAAACGCGGAACGGAGTTTAATTTATTAGATCATTTATTCTTAAAAAGTGCGTATATAATGACTCCGGTGCGCATTGTTCCAGCAAATCTCTGAAACTCTCACAAAATGTGAGTTAATAAAAACATCTCTATTGTGTGTTTGTGTTTTATGAGATGGTTTAAGGGTGTTGTTAATGTCAAGGGGTGAAACAATAAAGCAAGAAGCATATAGCCATCATATTTTAGGAAATTGGTAATCATCATCTCTTCTAAACTCAAGGATGTTAAATATTTATGTGCCTGCCATGATCAAATCTTCATTATGAAATTTTACCTTGAGAAATAGTTCATGCTTTTGTGCAATGCTCCACTAGTAGACACCATGAAATGTTACATTATAATTAAGACAATATTAACACAGACAAACACACACACAGAGAGAGAGAGAAAATGAGCTAAATGAGGGAGATATGATATGTCCCAATAGAGTCATTAGTTTTATCACAGTATTTGGCATTGCATTTCACCCTAAGCAGATACAAACGCTGCTTCCTACATTACACGAAGTGTAATTTGTCTATTCTCTGCTATAAGTTACATCAAACAAACCCCAGGCTGTGTTACATTATTAATGCCAGTGTCTCACATGAGGACAGTTTTGCCACAGGCAATGATGAAAATGATATAACATTTAGTTATCGTCTATAATAGACTTCCAATATTTATAAAGGTACAATGTTCAAATTAAAACAAGAGAGAATAATGCTCATTTATCAATTTTAGGGTCTTCTTTAAATTTAGAAGAATCTGAAGTATGGTATCGGAAACGTCACTCACGTCACACGCGGGGTGGGTTCAAAACGCGCGACTCGGCCAATAGCGTTGAAGAAAACTTAAAAGTTCGTCCCACTTTCCTACGTCATTTTTTTCAGCGCGGGAGATGCGAGCAAGCGCGTCGCATAATACTGAAAGTTGCCGCCAAACCTAAGCTGTAAGTACTGTTTTATGTAAACATTTATGGATCATTTATCGATGTATTGTTGTTCGATGATAAATGTGTAATCTGATGCGTAGCCAATTATAGACTCGTTTGAAACACGTGTTGTGTGCCGTTTGTTATTGTTAATATGCAGAGAAGGAAATGCGCTGCTAACGTTACATTTAAAGCTTCTTTATGCGTCAAATATTGATTTTAATAACTGTTTTTAAAGCGTTTCAGTGTAATTTGTTTGTAGAAAAGGTTGACTTTCCTCCGCTGTCTTGACAAATAAATCCATAAGACATTATGGAGTAAAATATTACTGAAACAAACCCACGTGACTAAAATGGTGTCAAGTGGAAGTTTATAAAAGCCATTTTCTTTTAGGTACATTACCAAGTAAACTTATAGTTATCGTAACTAGATATGTTGTGTGAGTATACTGGAATATATTGTTTGTTATTGTAAAATAACTATAGAAATAAGTGGTAACATATTTCTATAGTTATGTATTTAAATGCATGTTTATTGTGATATGTGATTTGATAATACACGTTGCTGCAGCCATAACTGACCTGAGAACAACATCATGCCGTGTGAAAGAAAGCCCATGAGATACGGTCATTCAGAGGGACTCACTGACGTTTGCTTTGATGATGAGGGAAAGTGAGTATTTCATTAAAGGGATGGTTCACTCAAAAATAAAAATTCTGTCACCATTTACTCATTGTCATATTGGCACAAAGTTTCTTTGTTCTGATGAACACAAGGGAAGATATTTTGAAGAATGTTTGTAAACCTATACCTTTCCATAGTATTATTTTTCCTACTATGGAAGTAAATAGGGCTCATGATCGGTTTGGTTACAGACATTCTTCAAAATATTTTCCTTTGTGTTCATCAGAATCAAGACATTTATACAGGTTTGTAACAACATGAGCGTGAGTAAATGATGACAGAAGTTTCATTTTTAGATGAACTATCCCTTTAAAGCTACATTTTAGTTTTAATTTTAAATCAGGAAATTTAAGTCAGAAGTTACTTAAATCTATCATTTGATCTTTTCCAGGTGTATTGTCACCTGTGGAAGTGATGGAGATGTTCGCATATGGGAAAGCCTTGATGATGATGATCCTAAATCTATAAATGTCGGAGAGAAGGCGTTTTCAGTAGCCCTGAAGGTTTGTTAACTGTTAATTCTTTAAAATAAGCACATTTTAATTGTAAGCGCTGTAGAAATTTGCAATGAAGCAATCATTTTCTAAATCAGTGCTTTTTTCCCCTAACAGAATGGAAAATTAATAACTGCAGTGTCCAACAACACAGTTCAGATTCACACTTTTCCAGAAGGAGATCCGGATGGAATTCTCACTCGATTCACCACAAACGCAAACCACGTCACATTCAACCCCAGCGGCTCACGAGTGGCTGTGGGCTCAAGGTTTGTTTTTAAGTTGCTATCAATTACATTTAGGCATTTAGCAGACACTTTTATCCAAGTGAGGAATGATGTGTTTGTGTAGCTCAGTTGGTAAAGCATTGCGTTAGCAGCGCCAAAAATTGTGGATTTGATTCCAGGGACCATTCATGATGTAACGAATACATTGTAATGCATTGCAAGTCGCTTTGAAAAAGCATCTGCCAAATGCATACATGTAATAGGGCTGCGACAACTAATCGATAAAAATCAAGTTTCATTATCGATTCTTTGGTCTGTGACATCACATGCTCCCACACCACGGTCGGACAGCGTGGACACGGGTCTGCTTCATGCAGTGGGAACTGTACACTTATAAATAAGGTCAGGCGCTGTTTCTTCATACGCTTTATCAGGCGCTGCTGCTTCTCACTGCGCAACCAGCTTGTTTAAAAGCATTCTGAAATAGGCTACATTTAAACTATTTCTGCAGGTTGATGTTTACGTGTGCAGCAGGCACTTATTTTGACAAGATGCATGATGCACGTGGTTTACATGATGCGCCGAACACATGTTGAAATGATGAACCACACACATGACTGGCTAAATACGTGTTGTGACGAACTTCGCATCCTGTGCCCTCAAAAATGAAGTCACTGTCTGCCAGTGTGGTAAATAAAGGTTTAAAGGTGCAATTTGTAAGATATTTGCAGTAAAATCTCCAAAAACCACTAGGCCAGTGTTATATATTTTGTCCAGCTGATTACTATCAATATCTGTAATTTTTTCTACTACTTGTAAATCGTGAGAAAATTTCCATTCAAAACATTGACACGGGGCAGTGCAGTCTCCTGTCAATGACGTTAATATCCATGTGACCCTTTGTCACCGCCTTTACTGACGTAACCCACATGAGAACAGTGGTCGAGCTCGAAAAAATAAAATGGCGACCAAGGAAGCGGCTGGAGCACAAATTTAGTGAAAATAAACGTATATTTTCACTTTTTAAGCATTTTAATTTCATTTCTAGCGAGAAATTAGTATTGTAGTTTTCAAATATGTGATTAGTTATCACAAAGGCGCTCTCTGTTTTTATTTCAAACACGCTGCCTTTGAAGTGCGTCGGAAAGCCTTTCTCTGAGCGGCCTTCAGGCCTCCGAGTCCGAAGTCATGTCCTCATGAGGCAGCGAGGCCACAAGTCCTCACAGTCCTCACTGCCTTGAGTTTTCGGACGCAGCCAGTGTCGTGGACAAATGCGGAACTATGCGCTTGCCTATGGACTTATGGATATCTCTGTACCGTCTGCCGCTGGTTGTGTCAGCTCCTGTAAGCGTACGGGCCAACCAAACGACCCAAGAAGAGTTTGGAACAAAACGAGGGAGGATCAATTTGGTGTTGCATTATCTGGATAGAGAGAGCTTCACGACAACATTTAACTAGACCGAGATTCTGATCCTGCTTGTGTTTTACGCGATGGGTGAGTTTTGATTCGTAACCCTTCAAAAAACGTATGCTATTATATTTATCACAACATTACTGTAATCAGCGCGTCTTCCCGCGGACGATATGCACATCAAAGGTATTGTGAGATTCTGATCCTGCTTGTGTTTTACGCGATGGGTGAGTTGTTTTGATTCGTAACCCTTCAAAAAACGTATGCTATTACATTGATCACAACATTAGTGTGTAGATTGTAATCAGCGCTTCTTCCCGCGGACGATATGCACATCAAGAGGTATTGTACAGCAATATAAATGGTCATTTTAAGACACTTCACAATAAGATTTGTACTGTCAATACATGATGTGAAAAATCATTGTAATTTGAAAACTTAATTCTGAGCTGTGTTTACCATCGAATTTGGACTAATACTGTAATATCAATATGACTAACAATTTCGTTTTGAACATCACATATAAACTTACATAATGAAATAAAGGATGTCATCAAACGCAACATTTATAAGACTTGATTACCTTATCCATCAACGTGATTTCTCGTTCTCGTTTGATTCATGGCTAAAGTTAAAGACTACAAATCCCATAAATCCACGCTGCTTCAGAGCGTCAGTAAACAACATCATTGTTTTTGTTTGATCTGGCGCCATCTTTCGGCACATAAATACAAATTGTATCTTTAATTTCATCCTTGAATAAGGTCATCAAGTTCTACACAGGGCTCCAGACTGCCACCAAATGGTGGCATTATGCCACCAAAATTTAACAGTGTGCCACTGAATGTTACATCCAGTTACCAGTAAATTTGACCTTTTTTTGTGATGTGACACTGAATTTGAAAACAGTACATTGTACTTTCTGCATCTATCATTAAAGTATTTATTAGTAATACAGTGGAAATTAGTAGAAATGTGTATATTTGGTTATCATGTTGATTTACAGTGTGTGCCCCTAAATTTTCTGGTTGTGCCCCTAAAATTTTCAGTTGGGGGCCACCGTGCTCTAGGGTAAAAAGTTAGTCTGGAGCCCTGCTACAGTGGAAGAATAAAATGAAGTTAATTAATCTGTGGGAAAATTCCCTCACCGGCACATCCCTGAAGACTTGTTTGTTTAAATTTTGACATTTAAAAATGGTTTTTATTTAAAGGCTTAAAGTTGGGATGCATAATGATTAATCGCAATTAATCTATAGCAGAATAAAAGTTTTTGTTTACATCATATATGTGTGTGACCTGTGTATAATAACTTTGTATAGATAAATAAACGCACACATGCATGTAAATATTTAAGAAATGTTTACTTGTGTGTGTGTGTGTGTGTGTGTGTGTGTATATACATTTGTATATTTATGAATAATTTATATAATAAATATAAATACTTAATATATAAATATATTTTTCTTAAAATTATACATGCATGTGTGCATATTTATATATAGATAATTATTATACACCGTTTACACACATATATGATGTAAACAAATACTTTTATTCTGCTATAGATTAATAGTTATGGATCCCTAGTTTAAAGTATTAAAAACAAAAATATTAGTAAAACTCTAGTAGTGTGTGACTTTTGCACTTTTAAAATTCCATGTTAATACCCTAATTTAGTGCCTTGATAAGTGAAAAATCGAATGATGTAATTTTGTTTTTATTCGATTAGTCGAAAAAGAATCACCCGATTAATCGATTATAAGAATAATTGTTAGTTGCAGCCCTAAAATGTAAACAGCGCCATCTAACTCTGTGTTTTGTATGTGATACATGTTTGTCACAATTTTGTAAATGAATATTATTTTAGTGCTACAGGGTGTCAGATATGACTCATAATAGCATCCCTTTGCTTTTGGCTGGCATCAGTGCAGAAAGCAAACCGCTTTGATCGTTCTGTGATTAGTTGTATTTGGAGTAAATGGCCGTTTGCTTGATATATGGATTGTTTGAAACTAACGCATCACGGGGACGAAGGCAGGAAGCATGTCATAGCATTGATTGAGCGGTTTTATCCTTTGGCGTCTGCTTGAATATTGATGCAGGTGTCGTTGGCAGCTGAGCCTCCAAACAGGTTATTTGATTTCTCTTCGGAAATGAGTTTTCATTTATTTTCCCGCTTCAGATCGGAACGGCCGAGCTGTTGCAGAAAATAGTGGCTGCTAATTTTGGCATTCTGCTTTCTAGTGACTTCCTGGTGAAGATAGTGGAGGTGACGGACAGCAGCCAGCAGAAGACACTGCGTGGTCATGATGCGCCTGTCCTCAGTGTGGCCTTTGACCCTTCTGATGAGTTCATTGTAAGTTTCATTGTACTTTGGAACGTCGGAATTGGGGTGAACGGTGCTCCCTTGCATCTTACCCCATCCACCCATTAACAGTATTTTGTATGTTCTCAGCATTTGTTGTACATTAACACGTATGATTTCACTTCCTGATAGGCTTCTTCCAGCTGTGATGGCTCAGTCACTGTGTGGTCTGTCGAATCACAGGTATGAGGCATTATTACTGAGTCATGATTGATTGATTGATACTTCTGAATGTAGATAAATGTTAATACGGCAGTACAAAATTTTGTGTAGTCGTGCGTAAAGGTTATTGTATGTTCTAGGCTCAGGTTGCTCAATGGAAAGTGCTACAGAAGTCAAGTGATGTGAGCAATGCTAAATCACTTTGCAGACTTGCCTGGCAGCCTCGATCTGGAAAGGTATTGAACATTTCACACACTTTTAAGAAACCTCAAATGTTTTATCTTGCTTTGCATATAACGGGTATCTCACACAGTGATCATAATACTGAGATTTAAAGAGAAGTTAAACCTATGTTAACATTTTGTGTCTGTCTTTGTAGCTGCTTGCTGTACCAGTGGACGCAACCGTGCAGCTGTATGACAAAAACACATGGGCACAAGTTGGCACGCTCTCAGATGATCTCAACACACAGGTCAGTGGACCAATAATCACACCCATTCATTCATTGTGTTGACCTATTTTATATATATATATATATATCAAGAGTTAAAGGATTAGTCAATTTTCTTAAAAAATCCAGATCATTTACTCACCACCATGTAATGCAAAATGTTGATGTCTTTCTTTGTTCAGTCGAGAAGAAATTATGTTTTTTGAGGAAAACATTCCAGGATTTTTCTCATTTTAATGGACTTTAATGGACCCCAACACTTAACAGTTTAAAATTGCAGTTTCAAAGGATCCCAAACAAGGCGTAAGGGTCTTATCTAGTGAAACGATATGCATTTTTGGCAAGAAAAATAAAAAAATATGCACTTTTAAACCACAACTTCTCGTCTTCCTCCGGCTGTGTAGCGCGACCTCACGTAATTGCGTAATGCCATGGAAAGGTCACGTGTTATATGAAACGCACATTTGGGGACCATTTTAAACATATATTTAGACATATAACAACGTCGGAGCGGTCCTCTTTCTCCACACTTGTAAACACTGGGGCGTAGTTTCGCATATGTCAACCGTGACCTCTTGACGTGACGACGCATAACGTGAGGCCGCGCTGGCGTGTCACACAGTGGGAGGAAGACGAGAAGTTATTAAAAGTGCATTTTTTTCTTGCCAAAAATGACAATCGCCCCGCCAGACAAGACCCTTATGCCTCGTTTGGGATCGTTTAGAGTCCTTTGAAACTGCAATTTTAAACTGCACTAAAACTGTTAAAGCAACACCAAAGAGTTTGTGTACCTTAAGATAACGTTTCCAAAAAAGTTTCAGTCGTTCATCCACTCTAAACAGGGTGAACGGCACTTTCACATTCGCTTTGCAGCCCTCTATCGGCCAAAACCGCACTAAAGATGTTTCCAACTGTCGTGTCGCGGTCCTGTAGTTCGAGTGAAAACTACAAAAACTTGCTTAACGGCAGACCTACAATCCAATCAGAGCCAGCTACGCTGCAGTATTTACGACAGTGGTAATGGACAATTACGCTTCTAACCTGTAGGGGGAGCAAAGAGCAAAAACTCTTTAGTGTTGCTTTAAGTGTTGGGGTCCATTAAAGTCCATTAAAATAAGAAAAATCCTGGAATGTTTTCCTCAAAAAACATAATTTCTTCTCGACTGAACAAAGAAAGACATCAACATTTTGGATGACATGGTGGTGAGTAAATTACCTAGATTTTTTTTTTTTCAGAAAATTGACTAATCCTTTAATTTAGGTATTAGTTACCCTTATTATAAAGAGTTACCAAAAGTGTAATAAGCAAGTTATTCCATGACTCTTTTTTTTTTTCTTTAGGTTGTTAATGTTGTGGTCTGGTCACCATGTGGGAAGTTTCTGGCTGCAGGAACGATTGGTGGAAACCTGTTAATCTGGGATGTAGAGGCCAAACTGTGTGTCGAGAGGTACAAGTCACATTTTTTCTGATGTCGTTGCAGCTTTAGTAATATATCATCAGAAATTTTTCACAGCAGGATACGGAATGAGACGATAGATATAGGTATGGTCTGGTACGAATCTAGATGATCTGTTAGAAATGTACACTGTGGTCAGACGTAAGCTTTACAACCAACGCTCATCTTGTACTGCTGTATATTTTTGCTGTATTTAACAAGGAAAACCCTCTCTTTGAATTTTTATTTTCATCATACTCTCTTTTAAAAAAGCTGTTTTTAACATGGCACGTGAGACTTTGACTTGCATGTAAACGTTTATTCCACATATCCAATCCGTATATCACCATTCATCCCAAAATTACAAGGATGTGTATATGGTCAGGTTCGCCCTGCTCTTATCCAAACCAGACAGAATGTGCATGTGGGTTTTTGTGCATTTTACCCGAGTAAGGGGAAAATGGATAAGGACTGTTTTTTATTTTATTAGATGTTAATCTCATTATTTAACAGACAGAAACACGAGAAAGGGTTCACGGTGTGTGGGATGGCATGGCATCCCTCAGGGGGGAGGATCGCTTACACTGACACCGAGGGCTGCCTCGGGCTCCTGGATGGAGTGTCTTCCTCCTCTTCCACCTCCTCATCGACCACTCCGAGCACCAAGGTCAGTCATCCTCTCATCACCTTTTCTTTCCTGCTTATACAGCACCAGAAATGACATCACTTACTGAATGTAAAGAGAGAGTTTTAATGAAGTGACCTTCCCAGGCCATTTTCTGCTTCTGGAATATTGGTTTTAATATAACTGGTGTAGTTTAGTCACTAAGTCTGGCGGAAGTTGATAGGATCTTTTAATGACATTTCGTTCCTGCATTTTAGTTGGTAGAGCATTGGTAAGGTCACGTGGGTTTGACCCTGACTGAATTGTGTGGATGCACTAAGTGTTATTGGTTATCGTGTCTGCATGTGTGATTTGTGAAATCTGTTTTTGTTTAATGTTTAGGCAACCGCAGCCAAAGAAACAAATGATTATGACGGCCTGTTTGATGAAGATGATGACCAGATGTTGGACGATGGCATGAGTGAGTCACGCTCTCCGGTGAAAAAAGCCTTAGTGGAGGATGATGATGATGATGATGACCTCATGCCTGCCACAGGCAGAGCACGAAACAGAGGAGCGTTTCTAGATGATGACAATTCTCAAGGTATGACAAAAAAAGTTACTTCTAAGTGGAAAAATATTTTGAATGAGTTTCAAAAAACCTTTAGAGTTGTGGTTACCACATAAATGTTTCCCAATTGCCAATAAAATTGATTTGAACAAATGCATATTGATCTATTTGTTAGAACTGCTAAAATATAGTGTAATTTATTCTGTTTATTATTACCAATTTTAATTGTCCACCATAAGTCAATTAATAAATGCATATTTACAGATGCAGGGTTAGCAAACCTGGATAAACTTCCAGATGATGATGGCAGCAGTGCAATTCTTCCTGCTGTGGCTCCTGTTGTGTCTCGTCCAGTTTATGAGGGTCCCATGCCAACACAACCCCAAAGGGCTTTCCAACCAGGATCTACACCTGTGCACCTCATGCATCGCTTTATGATGAGAAGAAACCAGAGCTGTTTCCAACTTTAAAAAATGTGCTACAAATTATTTTATCTGATAGGGTGTCATTATGGGGACATTTAATTTTTTCATTTTATTTAACGCTGGTTAAATTATTTGCCTAAAACATTTCCCTCACAATAATTCAATTTAATCATAAAAATGAACACACTGCATATGCAGTATATATGGTATGCATGTGTGTATGTGTAATGTAAAATTGTAATGGCATTTTTAAAGATTGCTTCGTTCTCGTTCAGATGTGGAACTCTGTGGGTATCGTTCGCGGCTATAACGATGACCAGGACAACGCCATTGATGTTGAGTTTCACGATACAGCAATACATCATGCCATGCACCTCACCAACACATTAGGCCACACTATGGCTGACCTTTCCCAGGAGGCTGTGCTGCTGGCCTGTGAGGGAACTGATGAGCTTGCTAGGTAAAACATTCACACAATGACGAAAGGTGGATTTTTTTCATGTTTCACAGGTGACACATTTTGTATCAGCTGTTCTTTGAACTTTGTTCTGTAGTATCGTTCCCCTTTGCCCTTAATTGCTTGTCTATCTCCGCTTGCAAGGCAAATTTATAATACTACACCACTGTTCTTCTACTTGTGATCCTTTTGATCTAATGAGTCAACTTATAACTCCAATAAAAGTCCAATAAAGTTTTCTACAGTGGGGCAAAAAAGTATCCAGTCAGCCACCAACTGTGCAAGCTCTCCCACCCAAAAAGACGAGAGAGGCCTGCAACTCCCGTCAAAGGCACACGTCAACTATGAGAGACAAAATGAGAAAAAAAATTCAGAAAATCACATTGTCTGATTTTTTAAGAATTTATATGTAAATTATGAAGAAAAATAAGTATTTGGTCAATAACAAAAGTTCATGTAAATACTTTGTTATATACCCTTTGTTGGCAATGACAGAGATCAAACGTTTTCTGTAAGTCTCCACAAGATTTTTACACACTGTTGCTGGTAGTTTGGCCCATTCCTACATGCAGATCTACTCTAGAACAGTGATGTTTTGGGACTGTCACTGGGCAACACGGATTTTCAACTCCCTCCAAAGATTTTCTATGGGGTTGAGATCTGGAGACTGGCTAGGCCACTCCAGGACCTTGAAATGCTTCTTACGAAACCACTTCTTTGTTGCCCGGGCGGTATGTTTGGGATCACTGCCATACTGAAAGATCCAGACACGTTTCATCTTCAATGCCCTTGCTGAAGAAAGGAGGTTTTCAGTCAAAATCTCATGATACATAGACCCATTCATTCTTTCCTTTACGCGGATCAGTCGTCCTGGTCCCTTTGCAGAAAAACAGCCCCAAAGCATGATGTTTCCACCCCCATGCTTCACAGTAGGTATAGTGTTCTTTGGATGCAACTCAGCATCTTTCTCCTCCAAACAGAAGAAGTTGAGTTTCTACCAAAAAGTTATGTTTTGGTTTCATCTGACCATATGACATTCTCCCAATCTTCTTCTGGATCATCCAAATGCTCTCTAGCAAACTTCAGACGGGTCCGGACATGTACTGGCTTAAGCAGGGGGACACGTCTGGCACTGCAGGATTTGAGTCCCTGGCTGCGTAGTGTGTTACTGATGGTAGCCGTTGTTACTTTGGTCCCGGCTCTCTGCAGGTCATTCACTAGGTCCCCCCATGTGGTTCTGGGATTTTTGCTCACCATTCTGGTGATCATTTTTACCCTACAGGATGAGATCTTGCGTGGAGCCCCAGATCGAGGGAGATTATCAGTGTTCTTGTATGTCTTCCATTTTCTAATAATTGCTCTCACAGTTGATTTCTTCACACCAAGCTGCTTACCTATTGCAGATTCAGTCTTCCCAGCCTGGTGCAGATCTACAATTTTGTTTCTGGTGTCCTTTGACAGCTCTTTGGTCTTGGCCATAGTTGACTTTGGAGTCTGACTGTTTTAGGTTGTGGACATGTGTCTTTTATACTGCTAACAAGTTCAAACAGGTGCCTTTAATACAAGTAACAAGTGGAGGACAGAGGATCCTCTTATAGAAGAAGTTACAGGTCTGTAAGAGCCAGAAATCTTGCTTTTTTGTTTTTGACCAAATACTTATTTTCCACGATCAATTGCAAATGGATTCTTGGAGAATCAGACAGTGTGATTTTCTGGAATTTTTTTCTCGTTTTGTCTCTCATAGTTGACGTGTACTTGTGATGAAAATTACAGGCCCCTCTCATCTTTTTAAGTGGGAGAACTTGCACAATTGGTGGCTGACTAAATACTTTTTTGCCCCACTGTATATCTCGTGTTGGGATAAGCATTGTGTTCGGATTCCAAATGTTAATTGGTTTAATTTACCAGGAAACAAGCATTTTGCATGTAAGTTAAAGCGTAAGGATTAAAGCATCTGTCAAATGCATAAATGTATAGCAATAGAGCATAAGCAGACATGCCTTTTACCATGGGTTTTAGGCACTCGTTGTGATTATCTGTTTCTCTTAACAGCAAGATCCAATGTTTGCATTTCTCCTGCTGGGACACGCATAAGGAGTGGATGGTGGACCTTCCCAAAGGAGAAGACGTTCGTGCATTGTGTATGGGTCAGGGCTGGGCTGCTGTGGCCACCAGTACCCTTATGGTTAGACTTTTCTCCATTGGTGGCGTGCAGAAGGAGATGTTCAGCCTGCCTGGAGCCGTGGTCTGCATGGCGGGTCACGGCGAGCAGCTCCTCATAGTCTATCATAGAGGTAGTTATAATACTTCTGCTTTCCTGGTACAAGCAAATCCTTAACCAGAAGTATTAAACTATGGCAGATGAGTTGTCAGGGAGATTTTGTAATCATAACAACTGACACAGTCTTATTTTACATGTCAATCCAGTTTAGACCTGTTTTGCTAAAATTGGTTGTTTTACTAAAATTGTTCTTTCATTTCTGCAAGTACTTCCTGCTCAGCTTACAGTGAAGTCTGTAATTAATTAATGTGATCTTTTTAATAGAAGTGGTTGAAATCTGTTGTCTTGTATGGTTTTAGGTACTGGTTTTGATGGAGATCAGTCTCTTGGGGTGCAGTTGCTTCAGCTTGGGCGGAAGAGAAAACAGGTCATCCATGGAGAACCGTTGCCTCTTTCACAGAAGTCTTACCTGGCATGGATGGGCTTTACTGCAGAGGGTGAGTCATTTATTGGGTATATACACACTTGCATCAATGCCTTTCCAGGCTTAAGGTCTTATAAGCATGGAAACCTTGTGTTTTTGGTGTTCTTTTTGTTGTAGCTTATTTACAATAGCAAAGGTTTTATTCCCAAGAAATAAAAAATGTACTTTGAATGCTTGGAATAAAAATGGCTGCCACGTGTAAATGTGCGAAACACCATCCTACGGTAGGAGACTTGGGGCAGTTGTCTTTAAAGGTCTTCTTAGTTCCAAAGAAATGTACCTGAACTGATATGACCCGAATCTCTTTTTACTCAAACCCAACTTCCCTAAATCATTTTTTTTTTTTTATAAAGAAAGACCTGACCCCAGTCCAACCCGACCCAGTGGCAATTTTTTTGTGTAAAAAATCAATGCTCACATGCAAGAGTTTGTGTCTTCTCATGTTCGTTCGGCAAAAACACATTGATTTTAAATTAACAGAGGCCACTAATATTATTCCCGGGTCGGACCTCGTGTTTTTGGATCTAAGTGTACTGTTAAAGTCTTGTAATTCCTTTAAAGCAGTGGTCTCAAACTCCCGTCCCTCAGGCCATTTGCGGCCCGCCCTCCTCCTCTTTGCGGCCCGGGTCACCTTTCAAAAATATAACATAATCTGGCCCACAGAAAGATTTTAATTCACTTTGTTTTATATTCGTTTGATTTTTGATTTAAACGTTCAAGTGTTTGTTCACATGTCGCGTCTAACAACGCGTTAAAACGAGTTAAAGGATTACTTTCCAAAGTGTTCGGGAGCGGAAGTTGCGCTCCGTGGCATGGGTCGCGTCACGCAGCCATAAACCTCGCGCACTCCGTGATGTCGAGGATAACGGAATGCTTAATCGGATTTTAATTCCTCAACTGAACCTTGCGTCAATCATACCATTGTCACCATGCGATCGGTTAATCTGGTTGGGACTTTGTAGTGTTTGTCCAGAGAAGATTTGTTACTTCCGGGTGAATACTCAGCTGTTTTTTAGAGAAGATCGAGCTGCGGTGGGGTTAGTTCACCTCAAGTTACAGCATCTAATGGAGACACCGCATATGTAGGCAGAGCGGTAGATGTAATGAAGTATAATATGTTATTATGTAGCTTACTATTCAATTCACATAGAGCAGTAGTATTATTTTTTTTCTGTCCAACTAGCTTACATAACATGGACTACCCATTCAAAAGTTATGGGATCACTTTCATTTATTAATATTTTTCCACATATAATAGAAAATTCATTAAAACTGAAATAACAAAGAACATAATGAAGTCAATACTATGACTGAAAACAATCCAAAATAAATCAAAACAGAAACACTTTTTTATAATAGTTTATAAATGTATATAGGAATTAAATGTGTTAGTTTAGTGCAAGGTTATAACAGGTCTTAGTTAAGATAAGGTTAAGAAAAGATTTACTTGGGCTATTTTTATAAAATAATGTATATTAAAAAGATAAAACCACTGCTTATATATTTTCAAGTATTATTATAAATTAAATAATAGAAATTAAACATGACATTTACAGAAATATTGTACTTTGTTGAATGTTAAAATAGCTCTTCGGACCCCCGATGAAATATCTGTCTTAGAAATGGCCCCAAGCCAGTTTGAGTTTGAGACCCCTGCTTTAAAGGAACACGCCGACTTTTTGGGACTTTAGCTTATTCACCGTATCCCCCAGCATTAGATAAGTCCATGAATACCTTTTTCATCTCCGTATGTGCTGTAACTGTCTGACGCACCCATTGCTACCCTAGCTTAGCACAAAGACTGGAAGTAAATGGCTCCAGCTAGCATACAGCTCCCAATACGTGACAAAATAATGACAATATTTTCCTATTTATACGTGATTTAAATAGTCAATAACAAATAACAATGTCATATGAGACAGACATCTTTTAACCTTATACATACTGGGAACTATATTTTCAGAAGGCGAAGCACTGCTACTTGGCGGAGTGATTAGCACAACACTTTCGCAAACTCTCTGCTCCTCACCATGGGGCTTCTCAGGTGCTGTGAGCAAATCACTCCGCCCAAGTAGCAGTGCTTAGCCTTCTGAGAATATAGTTCCCAGTATGTGTACTGTTAAAAGATGGCTGTGTCTCATATAATCTTGTTATTGGCTATGTTATACACTAAAATAAAAGTCTTTTTATGTGTTTAGAAAGGTTTTCCTTTGTTTTTGCAGGAACCCCATGCTGTATTGACTCTGAGGGGGTTGTACGTATGCTGAACAGAACTCTTGGAAACACATGGACACCTGTGTGTAACACCAGAGAAAGCTGCAAGAGCAAATCTGATCATTATTGGGTTGTTGGAATTCACGAGAGTCCGCAGCAGCTTAGGTACGCCTTTCTCTACTTATTACAAAATTCCCAGCTGGGTCTGTTTGGCTGCTTAGCAAGTTTAATTCAGATTGAAATTAAATGCCGGTAATCTCTCCCTCAGGTGTATCCCGTGTAAAGGTTCCCGTTTTCCACCCACCTTACCTCGCCCTGCTGTGGCCGTTCTGCCCTTTAAACTACCCTATTGTCAGACCGCCACAGAGAAAGGCCAGATGGAGGTATTACTGCAAATACTTCATAAATATGACTATTAACATACTGAATCAAATAAGATTTAATGCTTTGTTGTGTGTGTTGTAGGAGCAATACTGGCGTTCTCTGCTCTTCCGTAACCACTACGACTTCCTGTCGTCTAGCGGTTATGAAATCGACAGTGAAGGTCAGTCTCAGGCTGAGAAAGAGCAGCAGGAGCTGTTGATGAAGATGTTCGCTGTAAGTCATTCACAGAACAGGAAGATGACTCCTGGCTAAATTCATTTGGATATGCCTGGATTGCATTTCACTATGTACAGTCACATTTGATTGTATTCTGTTTCTTTGATTGCGTGCGTGCGTGTGTTTGTTTGCCCGGCAGCTGTCATGTAAACTGGAACGAGAGTTTCGCTGCGTGGAGCTGGCAGAGATGATGACTCATAACGTGGTGACGCTGGCCATCCGTTATGCTTCTCGATCCAGACGCATGGCTCTGGCACAGAAGCTCAATGAACTCGCTCTGGAAAAGGCCAATCAGCTACTGGAGGAGGACCAGGAGGAAGAGGAGCCAGCCTATCAGAGAGTGGCACGGAGCTCTGGGTAATATTAAGTTATTTTATTTCCTTTTTTTCTACTGTTATTGAACATTTGTCAGATAAGGATTGTTGGTTTTTAATGATAACTCTTTTTGTGTTTTCAAATGGGCTAGTATATGAACCGGATAACATTAATCATAATATTACATTTTTATGAGAGGTTCCTGCCTTGTTGTCATTATTTTAAAATGGTTATAATTCTGATGTCTAACCTCCAGGGGGTTTCCATGAACCTGAAACCCTAAATGACTTATAACTTAACTATAAATTATTTATTTGATTATGTAGTAATAATAATTGACTAGAAAAGTGCTTTCTTTCAGGGTTCCCACGCCACAAGCATTTAAAAAATTTAAAAGCTGTGAAACTGACATATGAAATGTTTTTGTGTTTTTAGGTTTAACCATGTCCGTAGAGAATCGAGTCAGATGAACGGCAGACAGGTTGATAATGGCTGTGTTGAGGAAGATGATGTGGAGGAAGAATATACACATGAAGAAGAAATGGATGCAGAGGAGCCATCAGAGACCAGGAAATCATGTAAATATTTTACCCTAAGTCAGTCATTTATGGGTCAGTAACAAAAACGGTTTGGCAAGATAAGAAATTCAATAAAAAAAAAACTTGCATCAGGTTTATTTCAATACACCGTGTATTTATGTTAATTTTATGCAAAAAAAAAACATTTGCACCATTTTTATGAAAGTTAGACTGAATGGACCTAAAAATGTCAAATGGTGTAACCAGCAATTGCGACAAAGAATAAGAAATATTAAATATTTTATCCACCTTGATGGCATGTAAGCGTAATAATAAAAACATTTAAAAATATATTTTATTAATTATTTCTAAATGTAAATTTTAATGTGTTTTTGTCCTGAAATATGCTAAAAAAAACAGCTTTGTTTTCTAAATAATCTTTGACAAATGATGTAAAAATGTATGTAAAAAAATCATATACTAAACCTAGATGATTATTTTTATTCCACATTTTTTATGAAGATATTTATATTTCATTTAAAAAAAAAGTAGTAGATACACCAATTGACACAGACCGGTTACACCACATTGACATTTTTGCAATTACTCCCCAAATATTCTTTCAAAATGAAATAAAATCAGAAATTTTAGACTTGGTCCTTGCATACAAGAAAATGTATGCATACAAGAAAATGTATGCAAGTAATCTGCAAATGTATTTTGAAATTTGAACACCTTTATATTTAATTTATCCATACGGAGACAAAGTAATTAACGTTGTGTCATTGACCCTTATACTGTATATAATGGTATTGCATACAGAACTACAGATGTGCTTACTTGTCTCTTTAGTTTTATTGTGTTTTTTAAAAATTATTTGCCATTGCAGGTTTGAATCCATTTAAAAAAGGAGGAAAATCCCCTGAAAGGCCCTCCCCCAAACCAGGTGAGTGCTTTGAAATGAGGACTTGATCGGTCAGTTAAATGATTGTATAAAATTTTAAATGAAATGTATATTATGTGTATATATAAAGGTGTATCTGTAGTTACTAATATATATATATATATATATATATATATATATATATATATATATATATATATATATATATATATATATATATATATATATATATATATATATATATATATATATATATAAATAAAAAATTTTTTTTTTAGTAATTTTATTATTGATTTGTAATATTTATCAAGTCGATCCACATGATCGCAATACTGTAGATCTTTTTTATTGATATGTTTTCTCAATTGATCTCAGCTAACAAAAATAAATCTTTGTTACAGTAAACAAAGAAGCACGTGTAAACCCTTTTAAGGTAGGTTTAAGATTTCTGCACAGTTTGACGTGTTCGTAAGAAAATACATGATGATGATAATGATGCACATTTTCTCTTAATAAACAATAAATGTGTTTAATGTTCAGGTGTCCAGTGCAGGAAAACCATCAAGTTCACCGGCTGGTCAGTCCAGAGGGACTAATGTTTTGGACGGTATGACAATGTCCAACAGAAAACCGGTGGCTCTTGTTGGAACATCCAAACAGGGCAAAGCTCCAGTCCTAAAGCCCCTGGCACCCAAAGCCAAGTCCAAGGTACAGTACTCTTGGCCAATCATAATTGTTCTCCAACCACATGGTGTCACACACCCCATAAAACTCTTTCTAAACTCTGTCTACCAGGAATGACCTTTTCCTATCTAGTATATTTTCTGATATAACATTCTTAAAATGTCAAAGGTGTATCCATTAGCGACATTATTTGCTTTAGCTGTTTTGTCTTTATTAATAAGTGTTATTTTTTTTTAGACCCAGGCCACTTTGCTACAGATGACTACGCCTAAAGGAAGCAGTAAGAAGCAGGAGAGCCAATCAGTAACGGAGACTGTGAAACAGGCGCCTGCAGCAACCCCTCCAGTATCTGCAGAGAATACAGAAAACAGGAAGTATGAGATTTAAAGCGCTTTTTTAAATGTTATAAGCCGAATCCTTATCTGAATTTGGTTAAGATATTGAGTGTTTTGAAGGCATAAAAGTACATTTCTTCATTTTTTGTTTTTGTGTTCTGGGTTGGGTGTGTAAGTCACCAAATCCAACCTTATATTATTTAAATCACTGTCTACTAATAACACAACACACTCGTAGTAACTGATAGCTGGGATTAAAAATATTTTTACACAGTGGGGTTAGTAAGCCTCAGGTATACAATGTAAATACTATTAATTAAAATGATAACTGTTAATGCAATATCAGGGAAAATAACTCACAATTATATTTTTTTATTTTGATGCCCTTTCAAAAAAATCTATTTCTATGCATTGATGCACAATACTAGGATGGTTAGATGAGGGATCATGGATGGATGCACGTTTGGATATCTATCCATTGTAGGCAGATATACAAACAATGTCCACCTTTAGCATATAGACAGAATTTTATTAAATTATTTGTGTTTAAAGAAAATTTTCTAGCAGGTGTTACAACAAACCCTCTGTTTGTTAAAATGAACCCCACCTATGTTTGCACTCCTGTCACTTTCTGTGTAATTGTACGATAACAGTACGACCCACAAACAAACTTTAAGTGTTTATTCGTAGCAGAGATGTGTGTTGATTGTGTAAAAAATTATTGATCTAACTTAAAAATTAATTAAAAGAGTTACTTTATACCTTGCTCTCCCCTACCATATGTATATACATACAATTTGCCATTTAACAGCACACTGCAAGCTATGTATTTATTTAGTTCAGTCATTATTACTGTTGGTAAATCTGTTAATGGACCAATCAAATGTAGTTATTAGCATATAATCTTAATTATTGGTCAATACTATTACTACTTATTTTGTGCATTCCAAAATTAAATAATAAATAAATGATTGGTTTAAGCATCTGCCAGTAATTTTATGTTCAGCTTCTCTTTAACTCATATTTACTTCCTTTAGGCCAAAAACCGGCTTTCAGTTGTGGCTCGATGAGAACAGGAAGAATATTCTCGCTGACAATCCTGACTTCGAGGAAATGGATATTATCAAGGAAGGCATGGGGCGTTTCCGCACGCTTACTGCGGAGGAAAGACTAGTAAGTTATTTCCAATTCATTACAACACGTGTCTGGAAATGTATGTTTAAACCTGTTGTTCATTCATTTCATTTCCTTGTTATCTTTTTGGGTGTGTACAAAATCCACCTGTTGTCTGAGATGCATCCTCTTGCCTGTTTTTCTAGTTTGATTTCATTTTCAATACTCAAGAATAATAATTCATTTGCTAGTTTGTGGAAAATCTCCTCGTTGTTAAATGTCCTGTCACCTGAGTATGTGCTTCACAAACGAACAATCACGTTCTCCACCTGCACAGAGGAGCCGTTCGTGACCCCGCACCCAGAGGGCCACTCAGTGCAGCTCTGAATGACTCTTCACGCGCTCCAGCCTGGAGGGGGAATGGTTAGGACGCCCGTTGCTCTGGAAACCCTTGACGGGGGTGTGGGCCACGCTCATTGATCTTATGTTAATGACATAGGGGGTGGCATCAGGCAGTGAAAGAGCGTGTTACACTGTTGAATGGCGTGTAGTGGGGACGTGCAGAAAAGGCCCGGGTGCTCATATGTGAAATGGGTCCGGTGACTCATCGTGTCTGTAAATGTTCTCTACCTTTGTTTTATGGTGAACAAAAGTATCTACGCTGGCAGTGGCTCGATGGCCCATTTTAATAACAATCATATAGTTGCTTGTTTAGATGCATGCGTTTGCCTGGACTATAAAAAGCACCATGTTAAAGGGACACTCCACTTTTTTTAAAAATATGCTCATTTTCTAGCTCCCCTAGAGTTGAACATTTGATTCTTGTCGTTTTGGAGTCCATTCGGCTGATCTCCGGGTCTGGCGCTGGCACTTTTAGCATAGCTTAGCACAATCCATTGAATCTGATTGGACCATTGGCATCGTGTTAAAAATAACCAAAGAGTTTGGATGTGTTTCCCATTTAAAACTTGACTCTTCTGTAGTACAACGTGTACTAAGACCGACAGTAAATTAAAAGTTGCGATTTTCTAGGCAGATATATACTCTCAAACTGGCGTAATAAACAAGGACTTTGCTGCTGTAACATGGCTGCAGCAGGCGTAGTGATATTACGCAGTGCACGAAAATAGTTCCCTTGGATACTTTTAATAGCAGGCAGGCAGTGCGTAATATTACTAGAAAAAATATTGAAACTTTGGTTATTATTTTGCGCGATGCTAATGGTCTAATCAGATTGGATTGTGCTAAGCTATGCTAAGGGGCTGTCCACACGGAGACGCATATCACTGCATACGTATAAATTTGTTATCGTATTGGCGTTACATCCACACGGATCCGGCGTTTTGGGAGACTGAATCCGCTATTTTTTGAAACCGGGTCCTAAAGTGGATAAATCTGAAACCGACACCCTTGCGGTTTCGTCTGTACAGCCAATCCGTATATTTTGTGAAGCGAAAACGTCATCACATCACGTGTCGGAAGCGTCACACGTAACAGCAGCCAAATCTATTGCTTCTATGCAATTGTGGTGACCAACAATCGATAATAGACAACACCATACGTTGGTTATGCGCATGCTCAAAGTCTTCTTCTCCGTGTATAGTGTATATCTGTGGCAGAATTACAGCGCCCCATACTGGTCCGGCATATATACTACACCACTTTCAGTCGGTTTCAGTGGTTTCGTGTGTACGGATTATTTTTTTTAGAGCAAGGAAAAAAAATGATCGGATAGGGGATGCACCGGCTTCGTGTGGACA
Source organism: Misgurnus anguillicaudatus (assembly GCF_027580225.2). Taxonomy (NCBI): domain Eukaryota; kingdom Metazoa; phylum Chordata; class Actinopteri; order Cypriniformes; family Cobitidae; genus Misgurnus; species Misgurnus anguillicaudatus. The sequence goes on along the minus strand of NC_073343.2, from coordinate 1,962,152 downwards.
TAGCCTTAAAGTGCTATCGCCGGACCCGGGGATCAGCTGAATGGATTCCAAAACGATGGGAATCGGGTGTTTAATTCTAGGGGAGTTGGAAAATGAGCATATTTCCAAAAAGAAGTGCAGTGTCCCTTTAAGCTTGGACGGCGTGAGCTCAAGCATGTGTGAAGTTTTCTGCTCCTGGGTTATGAACACATCCACTTTTTCTCTTTTAGGACTGGTCAGAAAGAGCAAAGAGTGAATCCGACCCAAAGAAAAGAAAACGTGATGATGGAGGAGAGGAAGATGAACAAACAGAGAAGGATGAGGGAGGGGCCAAAAAGAAAAAGCCATTGGATAGCTCTGCTAAACTTTCAGCGTTCGCATTTAACAAAGAATAAAGGATATTTTTACAACATATTTTAATGTCAATTAATCTTTTAAAGTTGTTTTTCATTGATCACTGTAGTTTTCTGTCCTTTCATAGTCTTTAAGGACTGCCCATTGTGTTCAGATCTTTAATTTATGTCCCCAAGTTTGAGCTCTTTTGAAATCGTGCATGGCTAACTTCATTTGCATTTCAAATGAAGCTTATGTTCATTGTTAAACATTTCGCAATATGACATTATTGTGTTTATCTAGGTCTCTGTGAAATTGACAATATATTCTGGGTATACTGTTGATCTGTTTTGGATACTTGTACATATGTTTTTGTGAACTTTTCTAGTGTATGTAAACTATTATAATAATAATAAAAGCTAAAAAATAATTTTGAATGATTGTTTTGTTTTCTGAATGAGACACTTCCATGTGAAATGTTTTGTATGTTTGTGTACAGCTAATGAGCATTCTTTAAATGAAAAATGACATTTTGTTCATTTCTAAGGTCACTGAACTTGATTTTGCAATCACACTGACGTGAAACTGATCTAAACTGACAAGCTTTCACGTGATCTCCCAACATCAACAAAAGGTCTGTTGAGTCCTTGGGGGGTGCTCCAGTCAGCCCCAAGACATTAATAGCCTATAAAGAGATCTTATTTGTTTTTATTGTTATTGTGCATTTATACATAAGAACAAGAGGTAATACATAGTCACATTATTAACATAACATCAGTTGCAAGAAAAAGACAAATGTTACATGTTTTCAGTTTTTTGTGTTTAGTTTATTCAAAACGGTTTATGAATCATTAATCAATTCATTAATAAAATAAATCAAAAGCTATTGCAAAGAGCCTACTTTTTTATATAATTTTATATAATTTTTTCCTAGTAAGATAACTATACATTTTTTTATAATATTTTTACGAATGTTAGATTCATTTTCAACGGGATCAAAAAATGTGAATGTTTTAAGCAGTTTAATGTTTTTATTATTTACCAGTTTTAGAGAAGATATAAAGCTGTCAAGTTCCACAATGCACAACATAAAAATTGGGGATGAATTTAAATTTTTTTTGTTTATGCTTATAAAATTTTGCCAGCAATATTAGTAAATAAAAATTTATTCAAGATCTTTGTTAAAATTGCTTTCCTAATAATATCCTTTAATCCCTACTTAAAAGTCCACCTAAGACCAGCATAAGCTGGTTTTAGCTGGTCTCCCAACTTGTTTTGTAGCAAGCTGGTCTAGCTGTGTCACTTTTTAAGCTGTTCTAGCTTTGTTTTTGTCACTTTTTAAGCTGGTCTAGCTGTGTTCTTGTCACTTTTTAAGCTGGTCTAGCTGTGTTTTTGTCACTTTAAGCTGGTCTAGCTGTGTTTTTGTCACTTTAAGCTGTTCTAGCTGTGTTTTTGTCACTTTAAGCTGGTCTAGCTGCAGGGCCGTGCACAGACATTTTGAGGGGCAGTGGCCCAAACCAAAAAGGGGGCACGGGGGGCACAATTTATATGGTTTTAACAATATGATTTGTTATAGATTAGTATCAAATAATATAAGTGATTATAATGGAAAATAGACTTTAGAACAAGATTTAGAGTGTGACAAAACTTCTTAATATTCTATATGATTTACGTGCTGAAGCTTTGAATCCATGTTTGCAATTTTGAACAGCTTTTGCAGCCTCCCTTCCAACTCTGTCTTTTTTTTTGAAAACATTGTTTTTTATTTTTTGTCGACAAAGTGTGCCAACAACAGCAAATTTGGTGTTATTTAGATTAGATCTCATCGGGTACATTACACATTAGACAATCACTGTAGTTCTAAAAATGTTTGCTAAGTTGTTAGCACTTTGAGAAGACCGAGAGCAAATCATTACCCACGGAAATACAAAAACATAGGAAAGCCGAGAGAGGTCATCCATATATTTTTTTTTTGCTGCTTGTTTTCTCATGATCTCGAGAAAACAAAAGTTGTTTTCTCACTATCCAGACATAATAATCCAAATGCCATAATGTAATTTCCTGTCCATAATATTTCATTTATTTTGAAGTGGACTGCTGATGCATATGAAGTCTTCGCCGTTACCACGCGTAGCTAGTTGTCGATAGACTTAATAAATAAATAAATAAAGTTTAATGTTCGTGAATTTAGGGACCATCTCTAAAGTGCACTGTACACGTTTCTATCTTCAATAGTATTTAACAGTTTATTTGAATAAATATAAAACATCTAAAAAAGTGTGCCTTATAGTTGACAACCACGAACACTTTACAGTTGGTTTTGTGACTGTTTGTTGACTTTAAGTTATTCCATTTTAATGCTGTTTAAAGTAGAAACGTATATGGAGTTACTTTAAAGACGGTTCCTAAATTCACCGCTATCAAACGGTTAATTATTGGCAAATCTGTTTCATCTTGAGCGAATCCCTGATCTAAGTAAAATCTCATTTGTTCATCCATGCTTATTTAGCTAAATATGCTTTTGCTGTCTAAAAATTATGTTCTATTGAGTAGACGTAAGCTTTAATCATCACAAGAATACAACTTTTGTTATGTCGAGATCACGAGAAAACAAGCTGCTGTTTTCTCGAGATAACGAAAAAATTAAGTAGTGATCACGAGAACACAAGCAAGCAAAAATAAATATAGAACACGACCGCTCTCGGCTTCAAACTACCAAATTACTAATTGAGCAGCTCAACAACTGAGGTAATGTAATGAATCTACCTGTTCATACAACAAACTGTCGTCTTCGCCCTTCAAAGAGTGGACACAGAATGTGGGAGATGCTGCGGAGCGGGTGGGAAATCACGAAGTGGATTACCAGAAACAGTGGATCTTTAGACGAGCGGTAACAGAACACTTTGACTGGGGTTGGCGAGAGGGGCACCTCAGCCGATTAGGGCAGATGGGCAGTTGCTCTAGCCACCGGGCCACCCCCCTGTGCACGGCCCTGTCTAGCTGTGTTTTTGTCACTTTTTAAACTGGTCTAGCTGTGTTTTGTCACTTTTTAAGCTGGTCTAGCTGTGCTTTTGTCACTTTTTAAGCTGGTCTAGCTGAACTTAGCTGGTCAGACTGGAAGACCAACTGACCTACCAGCTTTTGACCATCTTTGCCAGGGAGGACCAGCTTAAACCAGCTACCATCTTATGCTAGTCTTAGCTGAATTTTTCAGTAGGGAGTAAAATTATATTTGACTAACTAATTTAAAAACAAAGTCTATGTAAGCAACTCCTTTTGCAAAAAGTACATAAATCATAAATATCAGAGTATTTTAAAATGACTGATTTAACAAGGTAGATATTATGCAAAAATAAAGAGACCTCATCTTTTTTTTTATTAATGCTTCAAAACATTTAACAAAAGAGACAGAATACACAAAAACCTCTACAGGAATGAAAACATACAGATTATATATGTAAAGTTTCACAAATAAAATACGATAACAGAAAGATAAATAAGTACAATAAAAAATAAAAACCAAATAAATAAATATATATTTATATAAAAAATTAACAAGTTAACATAGGAAAACATTATGCATCAGAGACCTCATCCTCTTACTAGACACAGGTTGCGTGACGCAATCACGACTTTGGACCAATCAGAATCGTGCGGATTAGCCGATGTTTATAAATGTGCCAACGCACGAGCGAAGCGGAGTCTGACAACCGGTGGACTTCACACAAGTTTCATTGCACTTTAAACAGCGTTTAAAGCAACCTTAAAACAGACTTTCAGTCAGTCAAACTGCCTACTTTTACCAAGCATGGAGCGCTCTAAGCAGACACAACCGAAAGAAAGTGAGAAAGAAACGGCAAGTATGAATGGACTGCACTTTGACGCGCGAGGAAAGATGCCCGGCTGGAGCGCGGGAGGCACCGGTGAGGACGCGAGAGCCGCGACCTCCTCCGTGATGGAGAGCTGGCGGGAAGAGCGCACTCGCAGCGTGGAGGACAACGAGATGAGTCTACCGAGCATCGCCGCCGCTTACACGACAATCCTCCGGGGTCTCGGTGAGGATCCTCAGCGGCAGGGGCTTCTCAAAACCCCGTGGAGAGCCGCCACGGCCATGCAGTTCTTCACCAAAGGCTATCAGGAAAAAATAATCGGTGAGTTACAGGAACTGGTGAATACTGATGAGCATTTATTATTATGTGCGCTAAGAGGCTTTAAACTGGTCAGAAGCATCGCTGTAAGTTTATTTTCTATGCTAAAGGTTTCATAAACCTTAAAAAATTATAGCCATAATTTTACTTCCAGACTAGGTAAATTATGTTAAAAATGTACCATTGTCTTACCACAGTAACCAAGCGAACAAAATACTTGCTATATAATCAAACCATTGTTAATTATTCATTAGGGATAGTAATAGTTTTACGTTCACGTTCATACATCTCATTGAACATTGTTGTAGTACAGACAAAACGCGCTTCTAATAAAAGTTGAGCTGTTTTGTTTTAAGTTGACGCGCCGTATTAAAAACAGATGCTGCAAATACGCTTGCACGCGAACGCAGCTGTCAACCACTGAAAAAATAATGCAGACGGAACGTCATACGCGCGCGTCTTTATCTCTTAAAACCCTTGCTATCACGTACTTTTAAAATTGTATGTTCTCCTAACTTTTGTGTTGGTGTTTGGTCTTCTTTTGATCTGTTCTTCTCTCAATCTTTCTGGTATCGTGCAATCTTTTTCATAACTCATTGATTATTCTTCTTTGACAAATGCACAGTCAAGCATCTTGAGTTAAAAGTATTTCCTTCTCATGCACGTGTTGCATGAATATGATCAACTGGCTCAACAGGTACTCCACCTCAAAGCGAAGGTTAAAGGAAGATCTTACATAATTGTTTATTGGCCAGGCTGTTGTTTGAATGGTTGAACCGGGGTGCTGCCCACACATCACCTCACCAACAACAGCCCCGTATAAAAAGCAGCACATCTGGACCTAGTTTACTCAGCATTTTAGAGCCTATGCATATGGATTTTATTATTGTTGCTTTTCTTACCGAAATAAAGAGAAAATGTTCATTAAATGAGACTTTTGCCCCTAATGACCTCAGGTCTTGAGTCTCTTGCACCAAGTTTACAATGTTATGTGCAATGTCACGATGAGGTGTGCAAAGATAAGACCGTCCGAGAGGAAAGTCCTCCTTTCTGAGACATGATTGGGTGAAATTTTTACCACCCCTAAAACAAAATTGTAGTTTTGTAAATCTGGTATTCATTCAGTTTATATGACTGAACCATATTGAAGTGGTTTGATATTGTGTGTGTCTCACATTAAGGAATTTGTGTGAAGTTGTTGTAGTGCATTTTTTTGTGTTCATTATGTACTGTTGAATTATTCCTTTATAAATAGCTATAAATAGTTTTTAACAGGAACAGGAAGTTCCTGATATATTGTAGGTGCACTTGAATCTCATTCAGTATGTGATGTTAAAATTAATTTTTGTATTATATAATGCGTGACCCATGAACATTGTGCTACTGTTAATAAAAATCATAAAAGTTTATATTTCACATAGCAGATACACATTTATACGAGAACCTGGTCACAGGTAAACACAAGTAATGATATTCTAGTTAATAATATAGGCCCGCAACAACTAATAGGTAATAATTGATTATGAAAATCATTGTCAATGAATCGCATGTAACAGGGTGCATTTGAGTTCAACTCAAAACTTGTTTTGTTAATGTATATTTGTGACATTTAAAGGAAGGTGCATTGTGTAACTTCTAGAAGGATCTCTTGACAGAAATGCAGTATAATATACATAACTATATTATCAGACCTTACATAATGAACTGTATTGTTAACTAAGAATGAGCCGTTTTATCTACATACACCGCGGGTACCTTTACATGGAAGTTGCCATTTCGCACCGCCATGTTTCTACAGTAGCCCTAAAGGACAAACTGGTCTTCAAAGCACATTTCGTCACTAATGCTGCGTTTACACCAGCCACGGTAGTGGCGGTAAGCGCAGGTGATTTACATGTTAAGTCGATGCAAAGACGCGATTACACGCCGATTATAATCCACATTTAATCTATGCAGTAAGCACACCGCGAATGACGCGGATGGAGCGTTTTGCACGAATTGAGCGTTGCCGCAGGAAACGCGCGAGTTGAAAAATCTGAACTTTGGCGGATTTCCGCGCCACGTTAACCAATCAGGACTTTGTTGTAGTAGTGACGTGATTACAGGAAGCGAGCGGAGTCTCAGCGGAGTCTCAGACGCCCCTCCCATGACACGAATTTCCGCAAGAATTTCTCGAATGACTAGAATTTCACACGCGGCTTTCAGGCGCGAATGAAGCAAGTGAACTCAAATGTTCACGCGGCCAACTACGCGCGAATAGCGCGTTTTTGCCGCCCTACCGTGGCTGGTGTAAACGCAACATTAGTTGTCTCAGACGATGACATGTTTATCATGTGGCAGCTACCGTAGCTTCTCTATGTGATTCGAAAGGGAGGGACTAAGCCATTGGTTGCAATTAAAAATTTCACCGCGAAATGCTGCTAAAAATCTACACAGTGGACCTTTAAGGTTTAAAATAACAAACTCGAGGAGTATATTAGTAAAACTCAAAATGTTTTACACTTATAAATACCTCGACTTAGGGGGTAGTCATATTTATGCATTTGGCAGATGCTTTTATCCAAAATGACTTGAATTGCATAACCTATATGCTTTTTATCAGTATGTATGTTTCCTGGGATTGAACCCATGACTTTTGTGTTGCTAATACAAAGCTCTAATAGTTGAGCTACAAGATCATTATAGTTATTATAAGCAAAAAATCTAATTGAAAAGTTAGGCCTTTTATCCGATTAATCGGTTAATAAAAAAATTATCATACGATTAATCCATTATCAAAATAATTGTTAGTGGCAGCCCTAATAATATTTATGGTAGTGTTTTGTTATGATAATGTGATTCATTGTACATCAAGTGCTTGCATTATTATACAGTTTATTATACAAAACTAAAAAATTCACCTTGTCTTAAAAGAAAAACCCATTCTGTCTGTGACCACCTGTGGGTTACAGATCACATCACAGTTGAGAACCACCTCTTCAAATTCATTATCCACCTAGTTTATGTTTTTGTTGCTATATTTGGTTCCAGATAACCATTTCACAGAATAAAGCAATCAAGACAAGTGATATAGCTTTATTTTTCATTATGCAGCTCAGTACAGTCTTTTCTGTATTACTCGTCATTACGCCCAATCGTTCCCTGCTCCCAACCGCCTGGACGGATGCCTGTCTCTTATTTAAAGGATGCAGAACAAACCAAGCCCTCAACATCGCAAACGTTACCCTAAGCCAGAGCTCTGATCATTGACATCCTCACAATTTGAAAGGGTTTCTATGGTTACTTATTGTATTCCAAGTGTATGTTTGCTTGGTCTGTAAGCAAATTTGTGTGTGTAATCGAGTGTGGTTGGCGGGCGGTAGCAGCGCAGGGTTGAAAGATGACTTTGGGTACATGTTGATTTGATTTCCTGCTCTTTTTGTTGGTGGCACTGTCATAGGTGAGACCTTTTTATGTGTCACGCGTGGCTGTTTGTTTAAGATGAGCTTGATGACAGTTTGGCTTTTAACAGCTGCTGGCCTCAGGGTAAATTCAGTGCGTTTGATGCCTAGATCAGCTGCTTTAGTTAACCAAAACAGCATGTACGCAATACGCTTGTTTCCTGAAAAGCACCCTGGTTAGTGTCTTCTATCTCCAGAATCAGGTTAAAAATTAATAGAGCTTCTTGGTATCACAAAACCAGAACACCATAGCAACCCACTAAAACTATTTAGAACACCAAAATAGCAACACCAACATCACTGACATTTTACCCAAAGCAACTTAGATTTTATCAGGATGTGTGTTACCAGGAATCAAACCCATTTTGTTAATGTAATGCTCTACCAGTTGAGCTACATACTGTAGGCAACTTTTGCAAGTCTAGAAGAAGTTGGTGATATGATGTTGCACCTGTTGCTGAAGTGATCACATGTGCCTTAAGATTAAATAATTATTAGTGGCTTTACTGCACCATACAACTCAAAAGTGCCAATAACATATCGCAACAGGATCCTGAAGCCTCCCAATCAGTTTGCCATGTTTCCACGGAAACCTTCCCGAGATAAACGACCAGGAAATTAAAAAAGCCCCACAAAGAGGCGAGAGTGCCTTTTTAAACTAGATAAAACAGGATATATTAGAAAAATTATACTAGGTAAAAAAAAAGTGATACACATGAACAACAGGAATAAAAACAGGTGAAAAATAATGCCTTGAGTTTTTACTTCCTAGAAGGCATTGTCATTGTTCACCTGTATCTTGTTTTATCTCTCTGCAGATGTCCTGAACGACGCAATATTTGATGAAGATCATGATGAGATGGTGATCGTTAAAGATATTGACATGTTTTCCATGTGTGAACATCATCTGGTTCCCATTTTTGGTCGGGTAAGACTAAGATTGGTTTACTTTACAATTTTTCATCTGTTTACTTTTGTTTAGTTTCCCAACGTCATTTATTAGTGTAGCATTGTAGAAAATAAATAGTTAACAAAAGGCTATCAATGGGGCAGTACCCTTTAAAAAGGTCCTAATGTGTACCATTTAGGTACAGATATGTATACTTTTGGTACCAATGTGCACCTTTGAGGTACCAATGTGCACCTTTGAGGTACCAATGTGAACCTTTGAGGTACCGGTGTGCACTTTTTGGTACCAGTGTGCACCTTTGAGGAACCAGTGTGCACTCTTTGGTACCAATGTGCACCTTTTGAGGTACCAATGTGAACCTTTGAGGTACCGGTGTGCACTTTTTGGTACCAGTGTGCACCTTTGAGGAACCAGTGTGCACTTTTTGGTACCAATGTGCACCTTTGAAGTACCAATGTGCACCTTTGAGGTACCAGTGTGCACCTTTGAGGTACGATGTGCACCTTTGAAGTACCAATGTGCACCTTTGAGGTACCAGTGTGGACCTTTAAGGTACTGGTGTGCACTCTTTGGTACCAGTGTGCACCTTTGAGGTACCAATGTGCACCTTTGAGGTATGATGTGCACTCTTTGTTACCAATGTGCACCTTTGAGGTATGATGTGCACTCTTTGTTACCAATGTGCACCTTTGAGGTGTCAATTTGCCCCTGTTGGTACCAATGTGCACCTTTGAGGTACCAGTGTGCACCTTTTGAGGTACCAATGTGCACAGTTGAGGTACCGGTGTGCACTCTTTGGTACCAGTGTGCACCTTTGAGGTAGGATGTGCACTCTTTGTTACCAATGTGCACCTTTGATGTGTCAATTTGCCCCTTTTGGTACCAATGTGCACCCTTTGAGGTACCAATGTGCACATTTGAGGTACCGGTGTGCACTCTTTGGTACCAGTGTGCACCTTTGAGGTGTCAATTTGCCCCTTTTGGTACCAATGTGCACCTTTTGAGGTACCAATGTGCACATTTGAGGTACCGGTGTGCACTCTTTGGTACCAGTGTGCACTTTTGAGGTATGATGTGCACTCTTTGTTACCAATGTGCACCTTTGAGCTGTCAATTTGCCCCTTTTGGTACCAATGTGCACCTTTGAGGTATCAATGTGCACTCTTTGGTACCAATGTGCACCTTTGAGGTATGATGTGCACTCTTTGTTACCAATGTGCACCTTTGAGGTATGATGTGCACTCTTTGTTACCAATGTGCACCTTTGAGGTATAATTTTTTTATTTTGCATAGAGTAAAGAGAATTTTAGGGCCCTTTAAGATTTTTTACATAACATGTATGATAATGAAACACTTTTGCCTGCAGTTCCCCAATTGTGAAAAATTCTACTAATATCAGTTTGAGTATTTGTAAATATGTAAGTATATCATGTAGTGTTTGCTTAAATATACATTATGAAATGTTTGCTGACTTTCATAAAAACATGTCTGTATTGCAGTAATAAAACCATGTTATTTATTATAGTAAAGACAATTTAGGAGGTATGGACATAATTATATAAAATGTACATAATTATTTTGAAAATAATGCCACAAATGCAAATGGTCCTAAACAAGCTTTGTTTCTTTAAGTAAAATATAATGATCTGTTGTCTATTATTATTATTTTGTCTATATGTCTATTGATTTTGTGGATTTTCCAACCTACCAACATAAAATAGTTGTGTTTTCTGAAAAAAGTGGATATGTAATGTGTCAATAAGTAAAGTTGACACATAATTAAACTTCCCTGAGAAATCCAGAAGTTATCTCACTTCTGAGATTTCACCCACTCGTAATCCTCCAGATTTGACATTTCGTACCTCCCTCCAGCTTACAGCCCTGCAGGTGTTTGCCATTTAAGACAAAAGAAACACAGACGATCCTTTCACCGCACAAATGGTCGGTGATGATAGACTGAGCCATTGATCAAGTGCACGTTTTTTTCCCCGCCACTTGCAATTTTGTTTGTCAGACGCTGTTGGAGGGCCGGCGTTTCCGCTGCTGCCCCCGCTGATAGCTCCCTGTCGTCAGCGGCGCCGTTTCTTATCCCTCTCATCTATTTACCTCACCGCATCTACAACAAGATAATGACTCGCCAATTTCATTCAAAGGGACCCGTGTTAGTTTTCTTTCATTTCTGGGCCTCTTTCCCTTACGCTTCACTGTCCAAGATCTCTTTGAGCTCGCTTAGCGTCCATCATGAACAACAACATCCTGCACTAACCTGATGATCTGAAATGGTTGCAAAAACTCATTTCCAATAAAGCCCATATGCTTTAAAGTTATCGCATATGTTTTTGGAGAGTGCCGCGTGACATGAATATTATCGCACCAAAACAGAGAGCAAAAGAAAAAAGCACATAAAATCCAATGCATGCCTGCTGATCCTAACAGATTTGTTGATGTTGCCCTTTCTCCGGGGCGATTCATTTAATCGTTGGTGACATTTGAGTTTGACGGCAGAATGGAGGTTAGAGGAAGAGGGTGGGAGTTGGGAGTGAGGGGGATGCTGGATGTCAGGTGGATGCCATTTCCATGCACATGCATGTTTTAAAGTAATGTCTGGGCTAAGTTCACGTGTTTTGCTTTATTTTACAGGTACATATAGGTTACCTTCCAAACAAGAGGGTTCTTGGTCTAAGTAAACTGGCACGGTAGGTACACTACACCTAAAGCTTTTAGGTGTCCTTTTTCTTCATGAGGGTGGGTATATTGCAGCCTTAACTGGGCTTTTGTATCTTGCCGAAGTTGTTGAATAGTTCACACTGTATACCTTCACAAAAAAATTGCAAAATGTTTTCTACTTGTAAATCAACTGGTAGCAGGGTTGCCGGGTTTTTACAGCAAAACCCGGACAGCATTTTTTGGCATGCTTCATCTGCTAAAATTTGCATTCCCAGACTTAATATCACATTGTTGGGATTGCTTCAACAAACAAACATAAAAAACAGCCCACAGCAACAGTTTTACCATATTCGCGTCTACCGCGTCTAGTTTGCCGCTTGAACATTTGGAGTCTACTTGTTTTTCCGCCAAATTTCAAATTTTTCCTGCGCCAAGGCTCAAGCGCGAGTGATGTCAATGTTAAGTCAATAAAAAGGCGCGCGTGAAATTTTAGTTATCGAAACATTCACGTCGAAATTTGTGTCATGGGAGGGGCTTCTGCGACTCCGCTCGCTTTCTGTAATCACGTCACTATTAGTGCAAGCTCCTGATTGGTTAATGCGGCGCGTTTTTCTGCCAAAGTTCAAATTTTTTCTGCGGCAATGCTCAATTTGCGTAATTCGCGCAAACTAGACGCGCAAATGAGGCGTTTAGCGATTCCGCCTCATTTTCGTGTTTAGTTTGCGCGAATGGCGCGGAGTCGCTGGACGCCTCATTTGCGTGTCTAGTTTGGGCGAATGGCGCGAATTGAGCATTGACTTATTTTTATTGACTTAACATTGAAATCACTTGCGCTTGACGCCTCTACCGCGGCTGGTCTGAACGCAGCATTAAAATAGCCCAATCCTGCGGGAAAACCACAGACTTCGCAGCCCTAATTGGTAGAGCATTGTGTTAGCAGCAGAAAAGTCATTGTTTCGATGCCCAGGGATCATATATACTGAAAGAGAAGTTTGTCTTGAATGCGCTATAAGTCACTTTGGATGAAAGATTCTGCCAAAGCATAAATGCAAATGTAAAGAAAAAGCAACATAAAGCAATCTTGAGGTAATTAATATGTGTCTTTCCTCAAGGTTGTTGTTTATCTGTGAAATCAAGACACTCTTACGTATGTTTGTGATGAAGCAGGGAGAGAGTAATTGTCTTTAAGAGGATTAGATACGATGTGTGAGTGACATAGAGAGGCTTGATCCAATCTGACCCTAATACCTGTGCCTTAAGCCCTTTCACTGACTGTGTGTACCAGACAGAACACGCTTGCATTTCAAATTAAAATTGATCTTTCATAACTGTTAGGAGAAACGCTTTTCTTTTTATTTAGGTGAAACAAGCTTCAAAATGGCATATGCCTTTTCCAATAATCGCTAATAGTGTTGCTGGGTAGCATGGTCACAGATTAATATTAGACTAATAAGCTTATTATTAGTGTTCCTGCATCATTTGGCTTATAAACTTCCATGACTTTCCTAGTTGTTTGTTATTATTGGATGAGGATTTTGATTTATGAATTAATAGAAATTCTATCACGACTTTAAAAGATTATTTTTTATTTTCACAACTTTCTTTTCTTTTGATTATAGTTTCTGGCTATCTATGGTCCTTAACTCTTTCCCCGCCATTTCCCCGAGTTATCTCGTCAATTAAGAGGAAACATTTGCATAAAAAATGTGTTCCTGATAAATTTTTATGTTAATCTGCAATAATTTTAAAATCTGGGAATGTTTTGCAAATCAAATTTTGCTAACAAAATTTCTTCACAAAAATACAATTATTTCAACTGTTTGCTTAAAAAATATATTTTTTTAAAGAAAAATACCCATATTTAAGAGTTTATAATCAAAGAAAAAATATAGATACTATGAAATTGTTTTTTCCCTTTTTGTTTGTTTGTTTATTTATTGCTTGTTTGAAAGCAGAAGGTCTGTTATCTCATTTGATATATTTGTATGTTTATATATTCACGTGTGCATGCGATAGTTTCACGTGAGAGCGTGTGAAAGTTTCCTGTGAGCGCGCGATAGTTTCACGTGCGCACACGAAATTAAAGGTAGGGTAACAGATTTGATCCTGAAACATTTTTTGTTATGCTGGTTAAAAGTCTCCTTACATCCTGATAGCAATCACTGTGTTAAGTTGTTTAAATGTATTTGTAGAAATTTATGTTATCTGTGAAAGGCGTAGGACCAAAAAATTTTCAACAAATCATAGATTTCGGTCCGAACGGACGTTTCCATTTTTGTCCCTCATACGTAAGCATAATTTGAATGCCAACCACGCAGCGAGTCCACGCAGACACCATACGTCATCGGCGCGTTCACGTGCGCTCACCTCCTGCCTGTAAACAGTGAGAACAGCAAACTTTTCTGCTAAATTGACAACCTACACAGGAGCCACAAAACGAAAGGCATCTTTTATAACAACAACAGCAAAAACTGCCTGGATCAGCAAGAGCAAAAAACGAAATTAACATCGGTAACTTTACTGCTTTACCACGAGATGAAACAGCTGCAGGAGCTGCAAAGGGTCTGAAAGAGTCGTTGCACTGTTTATTTTGGTAAGGTAGGTACGCGATATGTTTGTATTGAGATGGATTTAGATATTCTACTTTGATGAAACATTGTGTTGCTTATGAAATTTGTGTTCGTTTACGGATTAGCGTAACGATATAGTTACTACGTCTACACAACCGAACGTGTGCTTAAACTAATTCTGATGTAAACCAGTTGTTTGGTTATTTTGGAAGTGTTATTCGTCTTTGTACTAATGAGACATGAAATGTGACCGTCTGATCTGTGCGTGTTCATGTGTTTTGAAAGAGGCGTGACTTTGGATGGCGATTTGACTTGAGGGTGGTATCGGGATTTTATTGCTAGGCGGCTACCGTTAGCATTTTTCAAAATGTGTTACCCTACCTTTAAACTTTAATAAATTTTTGCTCCACGCCCCCTTAGGGGCTCCGTATGAAACTTTTGTAAAAAACACAAAAAATGCTGGCGGGCAACTTTTCAAAAAATGGCTGGCGGGGAATGAGTGTTGCTCAACCTTATGTCAAACCCCAATGTCTTTCTTTGTTCATCAGAACCCAAATGTTGCTTTGTTAAAAAAAGTGTTATTTTGGTTTTCTGGTTACTATGGGAGTGAACGGAGACTCCCTCGTTCACAATCAGAGGCGTCATGCCCATTTAAACTGAGGGGGCACGTGCCCCGTCGGATTTTTGAGCCAGGTGGATTTTGCATGCAACCTCAATGAAGCAACTGTTACTTGTTTAATAGGCAAACCAGTCTTGCACTTCACTGAGATTTTCAATTTTTAAATCACGTGTTTCATTCTGGACGCAATTAATTTAATTAATTATACAAACCTAGATGCAAAAGAAGAGAGATGCTGGTGCTGCATTTTGTTATCCGATAAAATTAACAAGCTATCACAAACGCTCGCAACAATTTCAAAACGCAGCTGCTACCACAGTGTTCAGTTTACCCTGTGTACAAAGATGATGGTTCAAAGTCCGTTTCCTAATGTTTATATCTAGATTCACCCCAAGAGGGGGCATGGAATCACGTTTATGTGCTTTGATTCTGAGATCAAATATATGATGCAAAAAAAGTAAACATCCTAAAACTGCCTGAATCAACAGTTCAAGACTTTCATCAAATAATGGATTACATTTTAGTTTGTTTTCACCAAACCCTTTTGTGTGCCTTCTGGATACTTGAAATATACACCACTTTTTGAGTGAAGGTATTTGATTAACACTTTTGGGTCCTTTTCAAGCCTGAAGTGGCGGTCACCATCCACTCCCATAGTAATAAAAAAAAAGGTCCCTGTGAACCAGAAGTCATGATCGACTTTTCCTCCTTGTTGTGGCGTATTTCCGAGTGAAACAGAATATCACGTTTCATTGAGAAATTGTAGTTTCATTGTAGGCGTTTCATTGAGAAATTGAACTCGTGAGACTGGGGTCTCTGCAGAATAAAGAGAGGCGTTTCCTAATTTTGGGGCGTTCTCGACCTGAAATGGGTGTTTTTCCACCTCTTTGTCTGATTGGCTCAAATTGAGTGGGCGATTCCCAAATGCATTTTTGAGAAGGAGGTCTCTGCGGAACAAAAATAGGCACTTCCCAATGTTGGGGCGTTTTTAAACTGAAATAGGTGTTACAAAAAATGATGTATGGCTTGATTGGATTATTAAAAACACCTAATCCCAGTTTAAAAACACCCCAAAATTGGGAAACTCCCCTTTTTTGTTCCACAGAAACCTATACTTTGAACTCACAGCAGACTGACAGATAGAGGGGGCGGAGTTAACAGATTTTTTTTTATTTTATTTTTTTTATTCAAAAACAATGTACAGATAACAAAAATGACAAATTATAACAATAACAACAAGAGTATGAAAAACAAACGAAACAAAACAATATAGAACAACTAGGGGGAGGTATAGGTTAAGTGTGTTATTCATAAATAATAATAAATAAAATTATAAAACCTCAAAGAAAGGAAAGGAATTACATACAGATAGAGTTTTTAGAGCTTTTTTGTTCTCAGACATTCTGATAGTAGTAAAGTATTTTTTAAACTCTTTCAAAAAAACAAGAAAAAGAGGTTGCGGAGTTAACAGATGTTCCCGCCCAAGCCGTCTAGCTGACATCATCAAGAAAGGATCACCACAAGGGTGAAAGTACATTTTCAGATTTGATTAAATTTTATGAGGACACATGAACAACTGCATTTGTAACACAGTCTCACACCCATGGCGTCAATATTTGACGACACTTGACCATGCGTCAACATTTTGACGCGGAGGGTATACCTTTCGCGTCATTTTTTGACGAACTGGGGACTTCAATACTATTACGTCCGTTGCATTCTCTTTTCCTATTTTCAAACCATTTTTGCGTCGGTTTAGGGTTAGATTACGCAAAATTAAACAGTGTACGCGAAATTAAACAGTTGTCACCTGGCGTTGGGGTTGGAGTTAGGTACGCGAAATTAAACAGTTGTCACCTGGCGTTGGGGTTAGAGTTAGGTTTGGGTAGGGATGTCATTATGTAAATCTAACCCTAAACCGACGCGAAAATGGTAAGAAAATAGGAAAAGAGAATGCAACGGACGTAATAGTATTGAAGTCCCCAGTTCGTCATATTGACGCATGGTCAAGTGTCGTCAAATATTGACGCCATGGGTGTGAGACTGGCAAGGCCGCCTTAATGCACGGGCTTACCTGGGCTGAAGCCCAGGGGCCTCCCAAGTTCAAGGGCCTCCCAAGTTTGCGTTCATGACGAGCTGAAAATGTCATATTGTTTTGTAACTTGTCGGGTTTTCTGACAATCACTCTAATTGGACGTTACATGGCTGCTGATTGGTCCGTTGTAACTTAACGTGAAATAAAATGTCAGACGTAACATATTTTTTATTCTGCGTAATGTAGTGCGCGTTGTCAACTTGACATTCCTGCACGTTAGACTGAGTGTGACAGAGAAACGGGAAATAATCCACCAACAAATGAAAGAGTAATTTCTGAAATTTCATAATGCACTAGTGAGGTGCAGGTCTCTCTCTCTCTTTCGTGCGCGCGCTCGCTCGTTCGCTCTATGTGCTCGTTCAGCTCTCTGGCATGCAGAAGTCTCTGACCCGTGCACAAGAAACTGTGCCGCTAAATTAAGAAAGGAGTTCCCGCACATAATGCTGTTAGTTGTTATAAAGTTTAAGTTTACTCGCGTTTATATCAGTGACGCGTGCGCAGCTGGAGCGATGTAGTTTGACGCGACGTCAGCTCACAGTACACACATCTGTTGGTAGAAAGACGAGAAAGAGACGCAACGGTAAAGGTGCAATTCTAAGAAAGTAAAGAGCGACAAGACCATCTCAAATGATCATCCCCTGATAGCACCATTATAATCTCATTATCTAAAGATCTTATATACAGGTATGTTCCCTGTCTGTCTTGTGCATATTCATACTTGGTCGGTTTACATGCTTATGTATGCATAAATACTAAATACAATGCATACTATATCTTCAATAGCCTACAAAATAAATAACTGATTAAAAAACAAGATTCTGTCTATAAAGACTTATCTTTTGTTATCATTAATGCATTTAACAAGATTATGTCTATAAAGACTTATCTTTTGTTATCATTAATGCATTTTCACTTTAAAACAAACTTTAACTTATTATATGTTTAAAACTGTGGTGAGCATTTAGTTAGTGATTGGCAATTTTCTGCAAATTATATTCCAAAAACTATATAAACATAAAGCTTATAAACATATAAACTTTCACACATTTTGGTTTTATTATCACCACAAGTTGCTGTGTGTGGTTGTTAAATAAAGTGTCTTGTGTTTATGCTCAAGTGGACTCAGTGATATGTTAATAATGATATTATGGTGTTTTCTGGCTCAAAGAGGGAAAACTCACTGTTGTATGTCTCGAAAGAAACTAATGCATTTTGTGATGTAGATTACCTAGATATTACACTTAAAAAAGAGACTATAAATCGATGGGAAGGGGGGCCTACAAAACCTCTTAGCCCCGGGGCCTCACATTAGGTTAAGGCGGCCCTGGAGACTGGGTTGGCATTTGGGTTCTACAAAGAAAGACATTCAGTGTTGATATGATGGGGAGTTTTTGGGTGAGCTATCCAAATAATATCCCTTAACTACTGTACAAACATACAGAGATCTGTCTTGAAATGGTTAAATCTTTCTTAATTGTTAACTCTATACAATGTGTTGTTTTTTGCATCAGGATTGTTGAAATATACAGTAGAAGACTGCAAGGTAACAATTTGTGAATCATTTTTGTACACACAAATTTCATACACATACTCAATAGTAGCATGTGGTCATTTTTTCTCCATGTCTTATTTTGTTGGTGTTCAGTTCAAGAGCGATTGACTAAACAGATTGCCGTGGCGATCACTGAAGCACTACAGCCTGCTGGTGTTGGGGTTGTTATTGAAGCAACGTATGTATACTAAGTATTAGTGTTTACAATTAACATAATGTGGGATCAGTGTTGGGTAAGTTACTCAAAAAAAGTAATTAATTACTAGTTACTAATTACATCTTCAATCATGTAATTAGATTACTTTACAAATTACTCTCTACAAAAAGTATTTAATTACTTATTAGTAATTACTTTCTAAATCCTATTTAGTACATGATACAAGGATAGGCTTGAAATGGCTTGAATAAATAATATATAAAAGTACATCAATTCTTCTGGTCCCACTTTAGGGTCCAATTCTCTCTATTAACTAACTATTAACTACTTTTGCCTCAATATACTCCAACAACTAATACTAAAGAAGTTTTAGGTATTGGTAGAAATGGGAAGGGTTAAGGATGTAGAATAAGGTTTTGCAGAATCAGGCATTAATATGTGCTATTAAGTATTAATAAACAGCCAGCATCTTATTAATATTAATGCTAATAATCAACCAGTTAATAGTGAGAATTGTAAACTTAAACCATGTTAAATCCACTATTGTATTATAGTATATATAATTGTTTAGAGTCCATACACAGTATTTAGTTACATCAGAAGTAACTGTAATTAGATTACAAGAAAAATAAGAGTAATCCCTTACTTTACTTTTTCAAAGGAAAAGTAATTTAATTACAGTAACTAATTACTTAGTAACTAGTTACACCCAACACTGTGTGGGATAATACTATGAATTTATATATGATTTCATGATACATTTAATAGTTTATAAATACAGGTTTATTCCTTACGTCTCAGTCTTTACTTTAAAGCTGCTTTGCATCAATGCAAAACTGTGAAAGCAACGTATAAAAATAAATTTGAATTGGAAAAATGTACTGTATTACATTTTTCACCAGTCACATGTGCATGGTCATGAGGGGAGTTCAGAAAATGAACAGCAAGACGGTGACCAGCACCATGTTGGGTGTCTTCAGAGAGGACCCCAAAACACGAGACGAGTTCTTGACCCTGATCAGGAGCTGAGAGGATTCGTCCCCACCCTCCACTGCCAAAACACTCAGACCAGCCCTCTTCTCAAATGCCTCGCTGGACCTCTTTGGTTCTGCCCTCAGAACAGACACTGCTGCTGTGTCCTGCTCGTCTGTGGGGTGGTTACCTCGGTAAATCCATCTCTACTGTTTTATGTGTGTGTCAGTGGTTGAGGTTTTGTGCTTTGTGGTTCATCAGGTGTCAAGACTTGACTGTGAAACTGTCAAGCACCAAACCCACTAAAACGTGTTTACGTCTCTTTCCTGTCGGGTCACATTTGCGCTCTATTAAACGCAATTGAGTTGCGTAAGAAAGAGGTTTTATTTTCACGGGAGGTACTTTGTGTCATTCTGATAATTCTGACTATAAGAAAAAAAACATCTATACCGTTACAAAAAAGTATGTGGTACTGTGATACAGTGAGGGCATTGGGTGGTAATACTATGGTACTGAATGATTGCCCTATTATTCACATACATGGTACTCCAAGGAATTTCAAAGATTACCATAGTATTACCAAAAAAAATTAACATTGTACCATTGTCTAAAATGCATGGTACTAAACGATTATCCTATTCAAATACTATGATAGCCATATACCATTATATTATTTATTATTATCATTGTATTGATTATCATGGTGCATTATTAAAGTTTTTAACGCTATGCTATGTATTAGTGCAATTCTGTCCAGACTCAATGTATCACCTGTTCTTATGCTTAAAGAGGCAGTGTTTATTTCAACCCAGTATTTACATCCTAACATGTTTTGTGTGCAACGTTGTTACTTTTTAATTCAGCTGTCTGAAATGTGTTGGATGTTGATTGTTATAGTGATGACCGGATCCAGCCTTTTAAATGTTCTGTCTTAATGTGATAGATGTTGTTTACACTCTGAAGGTTATCTTTATTTTTATTTGTTGGAAAAACGACCAAAGGTAAGAGGTGCAGTTAAAGGTGCAATATGGGGTGTTTAGCGGCATCTAGCGGTGAGATTGTGAATTGCAACCAGCGTTTCAGTCCACAGTTCACCCCTAGATACAAATGACTCATTTTACTGAAATAAAAACTATACAGTTCATTATGTAAGGTCTTTATAGACCACTGATAATATAGTTATGTATATTATATTGAATTTCTGTCAAGAGATCCTTCTTAATGTCCCACATTGCACCTTTAAGGTCAATATAGTCGATTTTGCACATTTTGAGAGATAAATACTTAATTCCCGATGACAAGATTTCCAAGTACTACATTAAGTGTGTGTATGTGTGTGTTGATAAAAAAGAATGTGAACTTAGGGTTTACAAACTTGATAAAAATATGAAGGAAACCTATAATAAAAGTGAAGATATTCTACATTTGTAGAGGATATTTTGTACATTTACTCTGACACGTTTACTCTTCTTCTGGTTCTCATTATACGTGTGTTTTGAATTACAGTAGAATATTAACTATATAAATATGTATTATTTTAGAAAAATATATATTATCAAAAAAATACTGGTTGTAATGCTTGTGTATTCATTTTTTGTATTTGAAAAATGTCTATCAATTTTGATGTTCTTGTGACTTCAGATGAGAACAGTGTCTGAGATCTTTCATTGTCACGTTCACTTCAAAGCAGTCGATTCATTAAGAAAATAAGGACTTTGCTAACTCTAACTTAGTGTTATTAATGTGGCCTTCTTTGTAGGACTCAATGCGCCTTTCAGATACTTCATACAGTACTTTACAATTGATGTATCGCCATCTTCAGCTTAAATAAATCTAAACATGTCAAATGTGTAATTTTCCTTTCATATTTTTTTGGGAATGTGGTGACATTTTAACAGCAAGAGAGTGAAGCAAAAAATGTAATCTTAAAAATGTGACAAAACCAGTCATAAGTATCACGGGTATATTGTATGCCAAATCAGTGTATTAAGTAAAGATCATGTTTCTTGAAGATATTTTGTAAATTTACTACCATAAATATATCGAAAATGTATTTATCATTATATCAGTAATATGTGTTGCGTAAAGCTTCGTTTGGACAACTTCAAAGGCGATTTTATTACGCCCTCAGATTTTTCAAATAGTTAAATCTCCACGAAATATTGTGCGTTCGACTTGCGGCGCAGAAAGAAGTGACAGGCGGATGACGTCAAAGTACCGCGACAGCGAGTTGAAATTAGACTTCTAATGATTACGCGAATCTGTTGTTGATACTCTTGTTTGTATTGTTATTATTTGTCACTTTTGTTATGTACATTGTTTTTGAAAAGAATTAAAAAAAAAAAAGATTACGCGAATCGCTCTCGCGGTACTTTTACGTCATTCGTCTGTCAGTTCTTTCGGGGCCGCATAGTCGAACACGCCTTTTGCAACGACGTAATATTTCCACCACGTGACCGCGCGGGAGCTCGCCCTGTTGAGTGGCAAAACATTCAACAAAATGGTTGTTTTTCATAGAGGCTGCTGCGTAAACGCCAGTAAAACTGACTATTACCAGTTTAAATTGAATTTAGTTGGCCTTAACAGTGACCCTAACAACTTGCTAAATGACCAGTAGGCTGTGGACATTGGCATATGGTCAGACATTGCATTTCCTGACATATATGCTTGTCTTGCCTAACACTATTAAACCATCCCACCTTTGTAGAACACAAGCCTCATCATAATTGATGTTTTTTAATGAAGGCTCACTGACAAAACTTTGCAATTACACAGAATAAGAGTATTCATTGGTGTATTTTTTTATACCAAAATTTTACATACCTGACATATGGCTACTGCTTTACTTCTCTTTTGAGTGTTTTTTGCAGTCTGGAAAAAAGACCGCTCCAAATTTTTGCTGAATCTGTTAGCACAGTCGATCACACAACTACTTTTCCCATTTTAGACTCGTTTTTCACGTGACTCTCAGACTTTTTGCCACTCAGTGGGCGTAACCGCAGTCACTTTCGCCGAAGGTGACGTCATGTGCTCTATTCAGCTTTAAGATGATATATAAATCTCTATTTGAAAAATTGACTCTTATGACAGGTTTTGTGGTACATGGTCATGCATCTGAAAATATATTTCACAGTTTATAATTAGAAAATGCAAATTTTTAAAATGAATTTGCATTAGGCTACTGTAATGTGAAAAAACTTACTTATGTAATACAACTTTAGACATTATGTAATATCCTACATAATGATATGCATAGATCTGCACTATTTGTTTCACAAAAAATTTGAATGGTCCTAAAATAATGCAAGAATTAGATAACGTAACAGAATCTATTACAGAGATTTCTGGTAAAACTCAAATTTAAATTGATTCAGGGATTTAAAAAAATACAATTCTTAAAAAAATGTATATATAATGCAATGATGGTTTCTTTGGGCCATCATAAATGAGTTTATTAAAATGAGGTAAAAGAGAGCAAGTGACTCAGCATTTGTTTCATTCTTCAGTAAGCTCTGCCTCCACAATAAAATTCTGTTTCAAGCTCTCTGATTGGGTGAAATCGAGAGGAGGCAATAAATTCCTTTTTTGATGTGGTTCCACATCAGAAATCATGGTAAAACACAACATCTTTTTCAAAAGTTACTCTTTAATACTTTATGTCTGTGGTTATTACAAAGATGTCAAGCATTTGACACAGACCCAATAAAACACATTCATTGGACATACACAACATCACAAACACACAAAACAGTACAATCTCCCATGTTTATCCCAGGTCACAAAAATACACAAGGCTCCACGAAAAAGCAGTCACTGAAACATTTGACTGAAGTGAAGTTATTTCAGTGAAGGCACTTGTATAAACCTTTGCTAAGATGAGCGAAGAACCGTAACATGAGCTGTGACTCCTTCCGTTGGGTATCATACAACAGATAACAGGAAGTCTTGTATGAAGTCATTCATGCCATGAAACATCATTGTCTATAAGGATATATCTACAAAATTAAAAGACAATCTGGTTTCTTTCTCATCTGAATACACAGCGTCACATTCACACACACACATAGAAAACAAAAACATATACATCTGTGTGTTGTACAGACAGGTAAAATTCATAACTTCATATCAGCACTGAAAGTACCTAAAGCATACAGATGAACCACCGAGCAGGCACATTAAAAACAGCTCGCATGGACTTTGCATGTTTGGATGTTTCGACCATCAATGCGTCTTGCTTATCTCTACATTTAGAGCCATAAAAAATCATTTACATTTGGGGTAAATGTCTGAATACAAAAAAAGGCACTGCCAGTTATTCTAGATACTTTAGATATGACTTCCCAGCCTCTTGCATGCATCTAAAATATAAATTACTATTTTTTGTACTTTTTTTATCCGTTTTCATTTTTTAATTGTTTTTTTTCATAACCATAGGATTCTTTTAAAATATATAGATTTTTATATGTATACATACGTCAGCCTGCACTCAATACAGGACATCAGATCTCAAAAGTAACAAAAAAACAAAGTAAAGCAAAAAAGACCCTTGTTACAGTATAGATGCATGTTTACAAAACCAAAAACGATATAAAAAATAAAATAAAATCGATCAGCATCGGATATGTTCCAACATGCTAATGTGCAGAGCCCATTACAAAATCTAACAATAAAGGCTTCATCATCGCTAACTAAAAACTTGTATTTTTTTGGAATATAAAGGTAGCATGTATATGTTAACACTGTTACAGCACTTTTTTATTTTTGCTGCATGGTTGCAGTCGAATGCATTTGGACAGAAGCGCACAAAAGCTTAAATCACACGAGAAGTATATTACACATCAAATGGGATGGAGATGCGAAGACATTTAATCCTGGACTTTTACTGTCACTTTTGGACAAACCAGAAATGAATATTCATCAAACTCCATGAGAAAATAAGAGCGAGCAGCATTCTTGTTCAAAACCATTAGATTTGCTGCAATGGGACTGGATGCATTATGTGACCCTGGACCACAAAAGCAGTCATAAGTAGCACAGGTATATTTGTAGCAACATTTTATGGGTCAAAATTATTTTTAATACATTAAATTATTATTTTATTAAGTTTTAATGCTAAAAATTATTGGAATATTAAGTAAAAATGATGTCCACACTGCAAAAAATGATTTTTTTGTCTTGTTTTCAGTAAACATATAAAAAAATTCTTAAATGAAGCGGCTTTTTCTTGATGAGCAAAACGACCCAAGAAAATAAGTCTAGTTTTTAGACCATAAAACAAGCAAAAAAAATCTGCCACTGGGGCAAGCAAAAAAATCCTGAACATTTTTCTTAAACACTAAATTCAAGAAAAATTTGCTTACCCCATTGGCAGACCTCCTCTTGCTTGTTTGATGCACAAAATCACTTAAATTTGATATTTTTGGTCTAAAAACTACACTCATCCCCTTGGGTCGCTCTGATCCTGAAGAAAAAGCATTTTTTTTTTAGATATTTTTACTGAAAACAAGACAAAAATACTAAGAATCTTCTCCCGAACTTAATTTTTTGCAGTGCATGAAAATATTTCGTACAATTCCTACCGTAAATTTATCAAGAATTTATTTATTATTAGAAATGTGTGTTGCTAAGGACATTATACACTGCAAAAACTTATTTTCAAGAAAACAAATTATTAGTATTTTTGTCTTGTTTTCTGTAAAAATATCTATATATTCTTAAATAAAGATGCTTTTTCTTGATGAGCAAAACACCCCAAGAAAATAAGTCCAGTTTCCAGACCAAAAATATAAAAATTATGTGATTTTTTGCATAAAACAACACTGAAAAAAATGATTAATTGAATTTAATCAATTCTTTCAAGGTAAGTGGTTGCAATCAATTTATTTAAGCTACATTTAAACAAAAGTTTTATATTTTATTTGACTTTACTAATCTTTTTTATTTAAATGTAGGTTAAATAAATTGATTGCAACCACTCACCCCAAAAAAAATTGATTAAATTCAATTAATCATTTTTTTCAGCGAAGCAAAAAAATCTGCCAATGGGGTAAGCAAAAAATCTTGAATATTTTTCTTAAACACTAAATTCAAGAAAAGTTTGTTTACCCCAATTTGCAGATTTTTTGCTTGTTTTATGCACAAAATCACTTAAATTTGATATTTTTGGTCTACAACTAGACCCATTTTCTTGGGTCACCTTGCTCACCAAGAAAAAGCAACCTAATCTAAGAATTTTTAGATATTTTTACAGAAAACAAGACAAAAATACTAATAATTTTTTTCTTGAAAATAAGTTTTTTTGCAGTGCATAAAGATATTTTGTACATTTCCTACCGTAAATTTATCAAGAATTTATTTATTATTAGAAATGGGTGTTGCTAAGGACTTCATACACTGCAAAAATTATTTTCAAGAAAAAAATCTAAGTATTTTTGTCCTGTTTTCAGCAAAAACATCTAAAAATTCCCAAATTCTAAGATGCTTTTTCTTGATAAGCAAAACGACCCAAGAAAATAAGTCTTGTTTTTAGACCAAAATATCAAATTTAAGTGATTTGTGCATAAAACAAGAGGGTAAGCAAATTTTTCTTGAATTTAGTGTTTAAAAGATTTTTGCTTGTTTTATGCACAAAATCACGTAAATTTGATATTTTTGGTCTAAAAACTACACTTATTTTGTGTATAAAGGCGATTTTCTCAATATTTTGATTTTTGCATCCACACATTTTCAAATAGTTGCCAGATACTGTCCTATACTCACAAACCATACATTAATAAAAATCTTGACCATTATAAATTAGATTTTGTGGTCCAGGGTCACATACTGTATATATCGTAACAGCTGATGTGGTCAGACATCAAGTGAACATTTTTCAAAACAGCAACAGAATAACAGCAATAAAAATCCCCAAAATCTGGCTCTTTACATGCGACAAAGTAAAAAAACAAAACACTTTCCGTAAAATACGCCATCCAGGGAGAGGGTTAGCAAAATATAAGCATTTATAAGTAAGTAATCAAGAAAGCAAACAAAATATTAACAAGAAACTGATCAGGTACAATTTTGAGATAAAGCAAAGAGTCAAAAAAATAACTAGGTTATTTGAGATGTACTTATGGTTACCAGCCATAGCAAAGTTAATACACAAGGTATCTTAAATAATACATCTAATGAATACAACCTCTGCAACAATAATAGAAAAACAAGAATAAATAATCATTTGAATCTGCTAATTGATTTCATTCAAATGGCAGTGATGAGTGGCTTTTTATACACGCAGACACACACGATGGTTTCTCCAACTATGCCAAACCTTTCGCTAACATGCTTTATTACACTGGCTACCATTTCATGCACTTTAAAAGCACTCACAAAGCTGATACACTGCGCAGTCAACCTATCTTTGAGTGGCATACAGTACACCAGACATTCTTTAAGGCAATGTGTACATGCGTTTTCCTCGCCTTGACACCTGCTGTTCATCCTCAGCATCATCTTAAGATAAAACCACTTAACAAATGCCAAAGTGCCTTTAACCATGCGCTCAAGAATACAAAGATTAAACGCATGAACTTGTTTCTTTGGAAGCGCATACAAACATTTTGAGGTGTGGGCACGTGTGCCAAGTTGCCAGTCAACCGAGAGCGATCGGGGTCACAGTGTCAATAGCTTTCCTTGTACATCACATGCACACGTCACCATTATCTGTGTCCCATCCCACGCCGCTAATGAAAGTCTATTGCACGTTGCAAATTCACTTTTGATGATTTCAGCAAAGATTCACAGCACCGAGGGCAAAGCGAAGTTATTGTAAGAAAAAACCCTCATAAAGGACGTCAATGTCCCAGATTAAAACAATTGTTAGAGCAGATTTCAAATCAAGACCCTTTCCATGCAGAAAATCAGATAAACTAGTACGATTCTTTTTGTAAACAAACTACCTGGCATGATTAACTAATAATGGCTGATATTAAGACAATACTGTAGCCTCTTTATGAAGAACTATATTAGATGTGCAGTGGCATTAGTTTACCACCAGGTGGTGCTCTATAACCAATCACTGGTGGTTTAGTGTTGCAAAATAGTACAGTAACTTTTTTCTCTTGATAAAGCACTAGATTGTGACATATAGTCACATACTAGATAGTTTACATTCTGCAGACAAAGTGTACCACGTGTTGAGATTTCCCAAATCTTGCACTAAAGAAATACATTGCTTTCAAATATTCCTAAATTAACCGTTAAAGGGATAATTCACACAAAATTTTAAATGGTTACAAACCTGAGTTTTAAGCACCATTGACTTCCATAATAGAGTTTTTTTTTTTACTATGGAACACTGCAAAAAATGATTTTCAAGAAAAACCACTTAGTATTTTTGTCTTGTTTTCAGTACAAACATCTAAAAACTCCCAAATTGAGATGCCCCCTCCTGATGAGCAAAACAACCCAAAAAAATAAGTCTAGTTTTTAGACTAAATATTTCAAATTTAAGTGATTTCGTGCATAAAACAAGCAAAAAATCTGCCAATGTGGTAAGCAAAAAATCCTGAACATTTTTCTTAAACACTAAATTCAAGAAAGATTCAAGAAAAGTTTCTTACCCCATTGGCAGATTATTTTTGCTTGTTTTATACACAAAATCACTTAAATTTCATATTTTTGGTCATAAAACTAGACTTATTTTCTTGGATTGTTTTGCTCATCAAGAAAAAGCATCCCAATCCAAGAATTTGTAGATATTTTTACTGAAAACAAGACAAAAATACCAAGAAAATGTTTTCTTGAAAATCATTTTTTGCAGTGAAGTCAATGGTGCTTCTGTTTCCTGCTTCATTACAAATATTTACACTGCAGAAAATGATTTTCAAGAAAAAATGTTAGTATTTTTGTCTTGTTTTCAGCAAAAATATCCAAAAATTATTAAATCAAGATGCCCCTTCTTGATGAGCAAAACGACCCAAGAAAACAAGTATAGCTCCTAGACCAAAATATCAAACTCAAGTGATCTCGTGCATAAAACAAGCAAAAAAAATCCGCCAATGGGGCAAGCAAAAAAAATCTTGAACATTTTTCTTAAACACTAAACTCATGAAAAATTCTAGAAAAATTTGCTTAGCGTATTGGCAGATTTTTTCTGCTTGTTCCATGCACAAAATCACCCAAATTCGATACTTTTGGTCAAAAAACCAGACCCCTTATCTTGGGTCGTTTTGCTCATCAAGAAAAAGCATCCCAATTAAAGAATTTTCAGATACCCTTCACTGACAACAAGACAAAAATACTAGGAATTTTTTTCTTGAAAATCATTTTTTTTTATTTTTGTTCAGCAGAACAATGAAACTTAAACAGATTTGAGTAAAAAAAAAATTTATTTTTGGGTGAACTATCCCTTTAAGCATTGTAATGCAACTTCAGACCTACTGTAGAGAATCACATTTTTGCATTTCTGAAAAGCTTTACACATCCACCAATCCTTCTGTGTTTATCTAAAATAGATTATGGCTAATGTGATTCCTTTCAAGCTAAAATGTAGCATGTTTGACCATGTTTGCATCCACTCCAAAGGCCCAAAATAACGTCTACATTTCCAACCTTACCTCGACCTTTACATCTACTTGCATTTGCTGGCATTTCTCCCATACGGACTAACAAACGCATGCTCATATCTGTCGACTCAGAGCCAAACTATGACCTCCTGATTTCCCTCAACCTTTGCACTTTACGTCAATATCCATCTGTGACGTCCCTCGCTCCTTCACATCTCCACAGACCTCTACGCCTCTTGCATCACTTCCTGTTTTCCCATCCAATCACATCATCTAACCTCTGTTCCATCACTTTCTCTTGCCATTTTTTTTTGGAGTACCATCCGTAGCTCCGTCTCTGCCTCGATAGTGCTGCAAAACAGCTTTCCAGCTGGCACAAAAAACAAAATAATAAAAAACAATACAAATGTAAACTATGAAGGCCACGTAGGAAACTAAAGCTGTACACCGTTGACACTCGCATCTGTTAAAAAAACAAAAATCACTGTCCCGATATCTCTGACAGCATTATGTGTAAACAACATACTATTATGTCATATTTGTAGGCCACGCACAGACTGACTTCATAAACCTGTTGGCAGTTAACAGAAAACATGTAACGATATGTCATTGAGCTGGTTTTGATAAAGCGACTTCGTTGACAGCTACCTGAAGGTCTCAGGGTGGGCCGTCACGCCTGACGGACCGTCATCACAATGAGCCTTTCCTCGGAGGAATTAAAGGTTTTGAGCATTAAAATTCTCCCAAAATCCAATGTAAACACACAGTAGTCATTGTGACAGCTTGCTTGAGTGAAGCCGTCCAAAATGTGATGATTGGCACTGTGCAGACCATGCCCCGAACCGAATACCACCCCTACCGTCAGCTGTGTGGTGTTAGATGAACAGGTGGAAAGGGAGGGAGGGGGTTTTGTAGACAGAGGGGCTCGTGACCTCATGATGATCTTTCCCCTGTTGCCAGGCTTGCCACCTTCATTCTCCGTCCTCCTTTCAGATGGTTGAAGTTCGATCGACACCATCTATGGGAACAAGTGACATAGATGAATGTTATTTCTGTGGATAAAACACTTGAGCCAAAGCACTGCTAATACAATCTTAACCAATCATATGCAAAGGTTTAACAGAGATGTCTGCTATCTGCTAAATATATAAATAAAATGTCAATGTACTAGTAGTAGCTCATCCAAAAATGTAAATTCTCTCATCAGTTGTCACCCTCATGTCTTAACACTTGAGTGACAGTGAAGCAGTGAACTTTTTTCCCCGGTTCACTGAAACAATCTGGTGAAGCAACTTTAAGGGATAGTTCACCCAAAAATGAAAATTCCTCAAGTTGTTACGAAACCCTTTTGGACGAATTACTTCAGAACACCGATGAAGATATTCTGAAGAATGTTTGTAATTAAGCTCATCTGGGGCACCATTGACTTCCATTGAAGGAGAAAATAATACTTTTGGAAGTGAATGGTGCCCGAGATTTAGTTTAGTTACATTTTTCAAAATATCTTAATTTGTGTTCAGTAGAACAAAGTAATTTATAAAGGTTCGTAACAACTTGAGGGTAAGTAAATGACAGAATCTTCATTTTTAGG
Organism: Misgurnus anguillicaudatus; assembly: GCF_027580225.2. NCBI lineage: Eukaryota > Metazoa > Chordata > Actinopteri > Cypriniformes > Cobitidae > Misgurnus > Misgurnus anguillicaudatus. The sequence goes on along the minus strand of NC_073343.2, from coordinate 1,931,571 downwards.
TAAACTTTCCCTTTAACTACCTGTACCAAGCACAACTACACTGCAAAAAATGATTTTCAAGAAAAAAAATCTTAGTATTTTGTCTTGTTTTCAGTAAAAATAACTAAAAATTCTTAAATTAAGATGCTTTTTCTTGATGAGCAAAACAACAAGAAAATAATTATAGTTTTTAGACCAAAAATATCAAATTTAAGTGAAAACACAATAAAACAAGCAAAACAAAAAAAATCTGACAAAGGGGTGAGCCAAAAAATCTTGAAAATTTTTCTTAAACACTAAATTCAAGAAAAATGTAAGAAAAATTAGCTTACCCCATTGCCAGATTTTTTTGCGTGTTTTATTTTGTTTTCACTTAAATTTGATATTTTTGGTCAAAAAATTAGACTTATTTTCTTGGGTCGTTTTGCTCATCAAGAAAAAGCATCTTAATTTAAGAATATTTAGTATTTTTGTCTTATTTTTACTGAAAACATCAACGCGAAGGTTGCACGTGAGCATGCGAAACTAAACTTTATTTAATTTTTGTCTCCATGTCCCCTTAGGGGCTCCGTATACCTCATACGAATTAATACATACCTATATGCGCTTTGTGAATGTGTTAGCATTTAGCCTAGCCCCATTCATTCCTTAGGATCCAAACAGCGATTGCTTACCCCATTGCCAGATTTTTTTGCTTGTATTATTTTGTTTTTACTTAGATTTGATATTTTTGGTCTAAAAATTTGACTTATTTTCTTGGGTCGTTTTGCTCATCAAGAAAAAGCATTTTAATTTAAGAATTTTTTGATATTTTTACTGAAAACAAGACAAAAATACTAAGATTTTTTTCTTGAAAATACTGTTTTAAAGTGTAAAGAAAATTAAAGGAAAACACCACCGTTTTTCAATATTTTACTATGTTCTTACCTCTACCGAGCCCCTAAGGTGACAGAGTAAAAAAAAATGTAATTTTAGTTTCATGTGCTCACGTGAAACTATTGCGCGTGCACGTGAAAGCGAAAGTTTCACTTATGCACACAATAGTTTCACATGAGCATGCAAAACTAAACGCGGTAGTTTCACGTGCGCACGCGAAGTTTCAGGTGAGCGCGCAATAGTGTCACGTGAGCATGCAATAGTTTCAGTGCGCACGCGATAGTTTCATGGCGATTTTTTAAGCGGATAAAAATGAGAACTATATTGTGTGGGGGAAGAGCACTTAGTTTGCAGCACTTTGACTTCGGGCGCAGTAATATTGCTGGAAGTTTGAGCGAGAGGGGGAGTAGTCAGGAGTGATGATGTTACTGGGCGCAGAGATCGAAGTGCTGCAAACTAAGTGCTCTTCCGCCATACAATATAGTTCTCATTTTTTATCTGCTTAAAAAAACTACTCATGTTACAGTCTTTAAATAGGGAAAACATGGAAGTGTTTGGTGGCTTCTAAATTCATCCCTGTTTGGATCCTAAGGAATGAATGGGGCTAGGCTAAATGCTAACACATTCACAACGCGCTGTACAAAGATTAAGTGCGCGCATTGAAAAAAGGCAGGTATGTATTAATTTGTCGAAGCTGATGTAAGAACATAGTAAAATATTGAAAAATTGTGGTGTTTTCCTTTAATACTCAATAAATGAAGTATTTGCATTTGTGCACTTTAATGAAATAAATGATATTGATATGACTGCTATGTTTTAAAAGCAAGCAGTCAGGGGTACACAAAACTCCCAGACACTCCGGAGGAGGTGGTGCGAGGTTGGAGGAAGGGGGAAATTTTAGGGGTAAGGTGGCAAAAGAACACTACAGACTCTGTTGGCAGTCGTGGATCAAGCAGGGCATTCCTGAGCTCACCGCACTACTTCTGTGCGTCTCTCTGAATCAGCCTGTCTGTCTGCCTCTCCTGTGTGTCTCTTTATTTTCCCCTCACACAAAGCTGCACTTGTCCGGCGCCAATCCGGTCAAGTTCTGACCCACAGCGAAAATAAAACGCTCTTTATGCGAAGAACTTCACACGGAGGTATTGCATTGATCCTGAAACGTGCCTACACAAAGATGAGTTCTGTCACGTCTGGAACCAAGTGTCACAATATTTTCAGTCTTTTGAAGATTGTTGTGGCTGAGTTTTTTTGTAAGGAAACGCTTCAAAAAGTCAATTCAGTGTTGCGGAGAGGAGAAAACACAAGGACAAAGCCTTGTTTAGAGTTTAGGCACATCAGAGGGCTTTTTGACCTTTTTTAAGAGGGTGTCAAGAGAGGATGTTCCTCATTACAGAAATGTTTTCCTGTGGGCTTTCATGATACTGCTGTAGTCACTCAGCACAGATGCAAACCGCTTCCTCAAATTCCGCTCTCATGGATCAGAAATTCAATCGGAGGATTTTACTTCTGTCCTTACACAGATTAGTAAATAATCATTATGTTACACTAATAGTATTGTTAATCTTTAACACACACCGGAACATAAATATAACTAATGCTGGCAGACAGTAGGGCCATTGGACCAGACCTCGCAAGATAAAAACATCACAATATTTCCCTTGTGTTTTTTTGTTTGGGTTTCGTTTGGGAATTCATATAAAGTCTGAGATGCTTTGTGTTTGTAATCATTAACGTGTGAAGCGTCTCATCAGTTTAAACCCCATAATCTGAGTTTACATGATATATTGTCTGCATGTTTTTTGCATTAAGAATGATAGTGGCTGTATCACTTCTATTGTTAAAGGATTAGTCCATTTTCTTAAAAGAAAAATCCAGATAATTTACTCACCACCATGTCATCCAAAATGTTGATGTCTTTCTTTGTTCAGTCGAGAAGAAATTATGTTTTTTGAAGAAAACATTGCAGAATTTTTCTAATTTTAATGGACTTTAATAGAACCCAACATTTAATACTTAACTCAACACTTAACAGTTTTTTTCAACAGAGTTTCAAAGGACTATAAACAATCCCAAACGAGGCATAAGTGTCTTATCTAGCGAAACGATTGTCATTTTTGACAATAAAAAAAACAAATATACACTTTTAAAGCACAACTTCTCGTCGTGTAGATCCGGTCGTGATGCGCCAGCTGATCCCACTACGTCACCGCAATACATCATGATGTCAAGAGGTCACAGAGGACGAACGCGAAACTCCGCCCCAGTGTTTACAAGCGTCTTGAAAGAGGACCGTTCCTACGTTGTTGTATGTCAACTGATACTAATTAATTTCTTTGTGGCAGTTTATTGTTTAAAATGGTCTGCAAATGTGCGTTTTATATATGTAACACGTGACCTCCCTACGTCACTACGCATTTACGTTAGGTCGCGCTGGACCGGACCTTGACGAAAATCTGTGGTTCAAAAGTATATATTTTTAATTTTTCTTGTCAAAAATGACAATCGTTTCACTAGATAAGACCCTTAAGTGTTGAGTTAAGTATTAAATGTTGGGTTCTATTAAAGTCCATTAAAATTAGAAAAATCCTGCAATGTTTTCTTCAAAAAACATAATTTCTTCTGGACTGAACAAAGACATCAACATTTTGGATGACATGGTGGTGAGTAAATTATCTGGATTTTTCTTTTAAGAAAATGGAATATTCCTTTAAGAAGTGGATAAATATTAAAGATTAACTCTTTCCCCCCCTTTGACGAGTTAAAGTCGCCATGAAAATAAAATAAAAACTGTAATTTGTTTTGGAATATTGTGTTTTTTTTACAAATGACCAGTGGCGGCTGGTGACTTCTTTTTCTGAGGGCGCACGATGCGAAGTTCGTCACAACATGCATGTAGCCCGTCATGTGTGTGGTATGTAATTTCAAAATATGTGTTCTGCGCTTTGAGAGATCGTATGTGCATCACGTGTCCTGCCAAAATAAGTGCCTGTTTATGATAAAAGAGACAATCGTGTTTGCCAGATACTCGCATAATCTCATGCGTAATCAGAGTTTAACGTTAAGGGAGTGTCTTTTGGAACATGAGCGTCTGTTTTATCATAAATGGTTTTGATGCGTGTGCAGCAGGCACTTATTTTGACAAAACACGTGATGCACACATGATCTCTCTACACGCAGGACACATATTTTGGAAAAGGGAACCACACGCATGATACTCCGAACACTTATTTTGAATTCGCGCCCCTCGGATGAGGAGTCACGAGCCTGTTTACGGCAATCTGTATTTCCGCTATTATTCACCAGGGGGCGCTCTTACACAACTTATAAAACCTGGAAGCATCCACTAAGACCAAACAGTAAAGATTAAGTGTTTGTTATGATCATCTCTGAATCTGATCTATAACAAAACTCTTTCAAAAAAATGGAATTATCTCAGCTTTTTGCTCAAAATTTTGTATTTTTTAAGAGACCTCCCATATTTGAGAGGTGATAAAAAGAGAACAAAAGAAGTTAGGATGATTTTTTTTTTAAAGCAAAGGGCCTGCTTTTTAATTTCATATATTGCATGTTTATATATTTAAAGAACATTTTCTGGAAGGCTTTAAACTTTTGTGAAAATCCTAAAAAATGCTGGCGCTGAATGGCAACTTTTTTTAAAACACTGGCGTGGAAAAAGTTAAGTGGATTTAAACGTAATTTGGCTAAAAGTAAGCGTTTTCTCAAAGGTGCTCTAAACGAATTCACGCGTTTTAGACCATAAAACATTTTTTGTAACATATAGCAAACATCTCCTCACTATCTGCTTGCTTCCTGTCCGCTGATCAAACTGTAAAAAAATGCAATCTCTGTAGACAGCCAAACCTACACCAGAAACCATAAAAAAATATTCTAACCAATAAACGCCAAGAAGGATTTGAGGGTGGGGTTTGGGCGTTCATGAAAGCACGGAAGGGAGGGGGAGGAGTTAACTATGTTGAGTTTATTTGAAAACACATTTCAAAAACCAACACACAGATTCGCTTAGAACGCCTTTAATGTAAATTAAAAATAACAATCGCGAGTCCGCTGGTGCCCTCTGCAGGCATTTGTTATAATACATGATGTTGGTTTTTATAACATATATTATTTTGATGTTTTGTTGAACAAAACCATGTGTTTATTTGGTTTAGATTCTTTATTTGAACCAATTATTATTGCTTCATTATTATTATACGTGTCATTTTATAGGTTATTGCTCATTTTGGTAAATGTAAGGGAAAGTCCTAGATTATTTAAAACATTTTTAAATTATGTGATTTTAGTGAAATAAAAGAGGATTTCTTAAAAAGTGTAAAAATCTCATCTTGTTCCTGTGAACCCAATCTTGTGTCACACCCCTAGCTTTACCCAAAACAACTTACAGTGCATTTAATCTATAAATTTTCCTTAGGATTGTACTACCATGATTTCAGGGCAGTTTGAGATGGATGTCAATATCTTCAATGAATAATATGGAGATGTTAGAGGTGGATTTGAGTATATTTGGTATGACGTACCTCCGAGAGCATGTTCTGTCATACTGAGACATAAAGACTCCAAACGGTTATTGATGTCAGGCTCAGTCACAGGCACTTGCAAATCTGTAAAACAAAAGACAAATGATGTCACCTTCACCAGATTAAAATAAACATGAATTGTTACAAGACAGATTATATTTAGCTATGTAGATGTATAGCTGTCCTTGATATACCATAACGAGCAAATCTGCACTTTTTATTGAAAGTCCTTACTACCGTCCAGCTATCAGTCTCCCAGAGCTATCTGGTGTTAAGAGGTGTTTGCTAAAAGCACAATGGTGGTTTATCATACATCACCCATTGCCGGGTTCGATCCTGCAAACATCCTATTAATGCATTAGCTGGACACTTTAAATCAAAGTGTATTCAAGCTATATATTTGCTGAGAATCAAACCCATGACTTTTGTGTTGCTAATGCAATGCAAAACCATTTGAGCTACAGGAACGCATACTAAGAACTATACGGTGCAAATCATACATAAGAGTTAATAGATAATGATATAGATGACTGTGTATACTTTTTATTTAGTTAAAGCCACAATATGAAGATTTTCACCACTAGAGGTCGCTATTACACAAAAGGCAAAGTTTAATGATGCGGCATGAAGTGAGGAGTGATGGGAGATGTTGTTTTCAACCATCCAGAGATGTATGGAATTTGCTAATCATTTTCATGGATGAGGTAATAATGTTTTATTACTTGTATGTTTGATCACATTGTTTAATGCCATCGTAATGATTTGCTGCAAGGCACAACAGCTGTGTTAGATGCTGTATACTCGCCACATTTGTCCGCATGTGTTGCCATCATTTCTATAACTGGAAACTGAGGATAGTGTGGATATTAAAGAGCACCAATGGTCTGATTCACAATTTTACATTTCCTATTTCTCACACACTATTTCTGTGAGGTTTCGGACACATACTACTTATTTCCTATTTTCCTCAGCTATACAGTACGGAAGTATGGCGATTTTGAAAGCAGGGTTAATCTCTGTGGGGCAGATTTCAGTTGTTCTGAGCTCCCGCAGCGCTGCTTGGGCTGGGCCGGCCTTAAATGTTTGTCTTTAGCTGAGTCAACAGCAAACAGGCCTTTGAAAATCCCTTGTGGGAAAGAAGAGCTGAGTTAGGCAACCACTGGCTGGATAGAACGGACAACCTGCTATTTTTAAGCAGCAAATCCTGTACGGCCTTCAGCAGCTATAATCAAAGCATTAATATGAACACATTCGGATGAGTTGCAGCGAGGGCTTTCACACTGGCAGTTTACTATGAACCAGGGCACAGTTCGCATGAAAAACTTGTAATGTGAAAGCGGTCATGCGGAGCACCAGGGTACTGAACCCGAGACTACCCGAAGGAGGTGGTCTGAGATTGGTTGCAATAATACTGTGGCACAGTTCACGTGAAAGCACCTTAGTCTCGGGTGCGCACTCGACCCAAAAGCAAAGTAACCTGCGCATGTGCTTTAGCCAATGATGTTAATTATTAGGCCCTGGGTATAGTCTGTTTTTTCCCGCATACGCGAACATACGTATATCGAAACTCAAATTTATTTAGGTGCGATGCTAATGGTCTAATCAGAGTCAATGGATTATGCTAAGCTATGCTAAAAAAGTGGTACCGCCAGACCCGGAGATCGGCTGAATGGATTCCAAAACGGTAAAAATTAAATGTTTAACTCAAGGGGAGCTGAAAAATGTGCATATTTAAAAAAAAAAAGGAGTGTCCCTTTATGAAATGTCAATAGTATACTACAGGATGATTAAAGCAGTTAAAGGAACAGTATGTAGGATTGTGGCTAAAACTGGTACTGCAATCACAAAACTGGTGGCCAATACACAAACTGACAACATAAACATCAGTTGAGGGCTGCAACTCCACTTTTTACATGACAATATCCTGGCCAGACCACTGTTGTCAGTATTTGACATTAAAATTATTTATTAATGTCTAGTGACATATCAGAGCCATTCTATGATTAATTAATATACATTTCTTACATACTGTTCCTTTAAGTTAAATAGTTAATATAAGGATATTATCCAACATATGAATAATGATGAACACCACTACTTAATCAATAAAACAACCTCCCATGTCAGGTTTAAACATCAGTACAGTTTAAAACCCAAACCTCTACAAAATGGCCAAATTAGGGTCGTCAACATGTCAAAACTGGCTCTTATGCGTCAAATATGACATCACACGGATCTTTCCTATCAGACTGTGAGTCACAGATAAGTTTAATACAGCTCGTCTCTTACCTGTCTGCTGGAACATGGCCAGGGTTTGTGGGTTGGTGTGGACGGGGAGCGATCGAGTCCTCTGAACTGAGCTGTGGGTGCGGCTGGGCATGCTGTTGCTGCCCCCCGGATTGGCAAACCACAAACCCTAACAAAAAACACACACGTCAGCCAAAGCATCACGTCATGCCACAATCTGTGCTCACATGTGTGAATGTTACACGAATGACATAATAGGATTGTTCACCCAAAAATGAAAAATCTTTCATTATGTACTCCAAACCCAAATGAATATACTTTAAAGATTGTTGTTAACCACTGGCCCCTATTGACTTTATTGTATAGATACAAACCACTGAGAGTATATATTTTGTGTTACACAGGTTTTGAACAACATAAGGAGAAATGTTTTTTTTGGGAGGGGGTAAAATTTAAAGAGACTTTTAGGAAGACAAAGAAGTAACAGGATGTTTAATAAATTGAGATGAATTCAAACTTATGCCACATGCACATGCATTGAAAACCTCAGTTCAAGTTAAATGCATAACATAAATAAACACACATTTTTCTTATATGTGACCCAATGTAAAAACCCATCAAAAGTAATTTTTTGGTGTGGTTTACATAAAATCATCCCACAAAATGTAAACAGGGTTAGTTAACTTCAAATTCAATGACCTTTCAAGGACTTTCCAGGTCCAATTCCCTCAAATTCAAGAAGTAAATGTGGGGACACATTTCAGGTCAGAGCAAGGTTACATTGTGTTACCTTTTAAGATACATTGTTCCCTTTCGAGGGAACTCGCGCTGCTTCACTGCGGTGACACATTGGGGACGCCTTCAGGGGTAAGTGTTTCTGAATGTGTATATCAAATTCAACCAATGGTGAGGCTTAACGTCAAAGACAGGGTGACGCGAGAGCCAGGAAGTATATCGCTATCTGAAATATTGCCAAAGACGGCGTTACAGGGACGCAAGAAGTATGGAAAGAGAGACGCAGCGTCTTGTTCCGTTCTCAGGGAACAACAGTTACATACGTAACCCGAGACGTTTTCATGTGTCAAACACAACTATGCAAAAAAGCATAAAAAGCAAAAAAGTGAACAGTTTAGCACGTGTGCTTAAAAAGTCTAGAATTTTTATGATATTATCCCACACTACACAGGGAATAATATGATTTTTTTTCCAGAAAACTTCTTGCATAAAATAGATTCAAGCACTTTCAATGACCTGTATCTATGTATGTATATTTTCAAAAACTTCCCAGGGCCTTGAATTTTTTCCCCCAGATTCACAATCTTTCAAGGACCCGTGGGAACCCTGTCCAAGATTACAATAAATGCCAATCAATTGATTTAAATAAAATTTTGATGCTACTAACTATAACTAGATTATAAGATTCTAGCCTAGATTTCACAGACCAGGGGCCTCATTTATAAACGTTGCGTACGCACAAAAGAAGGCGTACGCCACTCTCTACGCAATAGTTGTTATTTATAAAAAGCAAACTTGACGGGAAAATGTGCTGTCCGTCACGCAAGCTCTGACCCAGGCGTACGCAGAAAAACGGGTGAAATGAGAAATGGCGACACCGACGGCAGATGGAAGAAACACGTGAAAGTAAAAATGACAACACTACCTCTCATAAATAACATGAAGACTTCTGTTGTGTCAAAGTCTGTTGCCACTATGTTCCCCCTATTTTTCCCTTCAGTGTAGTGTTTTTATGGCGTTTTTATCACGTTATAGGTTTTATTGTTTATATATTTAAAGTTTTAATGGCTACTGAGATGTATATGTGTGCATTTCTGTAATGTATCTGTATTGTTCTTAATGGTAAGTCAATTATTCTTACAGTATGAATCATATTATATGTATAATATTTATTTAATTATGTATGCAAACATTACATTTTTAAAACGACCAGTAAAGGAAAAAAAAAAGACAGGCTATATTTTAAAAGAAATACCCTAATAGAAAGCTGTCAAATGCATGAAATATTTAATAAATTGTATTATAAAATACATGATATTATGCCTTTTTAGTATAACCAATTCAAATCTTTAATCTTTCTAAATGTAACGTGATGAAAACGCTATAAAAGCACTACACTAAAGGGAAACATAGGAACTGAGTTCGACACAACACTTCACAAAGCAAGTCTTACAATTAACAGCCTACACGAACACCCGTTTGATCGATCAGCAGTGAAACAAAAAAATAAAGAAATCGAAAATTACAACAGAAATTCAAATGAACACATATTTGCTAAAAGAAAAGTGAAATATGTTCTGCAATAATATTGGCATGTTGTGCAATTCATCCTCATAAAGAATATAGTTAACAGAACGAAATAATGTACAAAACTGATATTCTCGTCAATGTGTCCGTCTGGCGGAGCAGATATAGATGCAATTACATAGACAGATAGATAGATAATTAATTTCCACGTCGATTATTACCGACATCTGTTGCTTGTCAGATGCAATTAAATGAATGGAAATAAAATGCCCCATCACAATGCGTAATGCCCACACTGTGCCCTCCAAACAACGTTTTTCTCCTCTTTTCCCCCTCGCCAACGATAACTTCTACTTCACATTGAGTGAATTTACGTTTTTTTTATTTCCTCTATGTGTTTGCCATGATTTCGCAATCAATGCATATTAACTTGTGGGTGTTTCACGGACTATTTATGGGCAACTATGGGCGTGTCATGAAGCCGCAAAAGCTGCGCTACATTTAGAATTGTTTGTGATTTATTAAGGGAAAAATGCGTAGGATGTGCGTGCGCACGGTTTTATAAATCCGAATATTTCTGTGCGTACGCCCGTCCTATGTTTCATCCGTACACCACTTCTGACGCAAATCCTACGCAAAGTTTTATAAATGAGGCCCCTGGTCACTTATTATTAAAAACTCCTTTCCTGCTTTAAAATTAGGCTATTGTTTCTCATTCATTCAGTATAAAGCAGTGAAAATATGACTTGTCCTAGCACGAGCCAATGACAAATGCTTTCAAACCCAGAGAACCCCTTTTAACCTGTAATCCTGCTTTCATTCACTCTCTCACTCCCTTCATTTGACTCCCTCTTCCCCTTTCCCGGCCCTCCCGTACGGAGCAGCAGGGAAAAACAGGAAATGCCTGTGCACTGTTCTCACTGCCTCTGTTCGGCTCCGTCTCTCGAACTCTCTATTTCTTTCCCTTCTTCTCTTCCCTCTCTCTCTCTTTTCTCCCAAAAATATGACTCATCGCACCTAACCCACCATCTACGACTCTGATCCAGGGAGGCAGTTTGGAACTTCCTCCCATTGTAAAAATGCCAAGGAAAATGTTGGGGCCGACACGCGAGAATGCCAGGTTATCTCTATGTTTCCAAAAGCGGATCCTCGGTTGTTCCATGGAGCGGTGATGTACGATTTCTGGAATGCTGTAAATTGCCTATGGTTTCATGCTCCCAGTCATTTGAAAGATCATGGGGGTTTGATGTGAGGGTAGTAGGTCATGTTTGTAAAATGACAAACCTGTCTTCCCTGTTTCAGGCCGGTCGGTGTGCTACTGCCACTCCTGGGGGTTGGTCCGAACAGCCCGGTGGTGCCCAAAAGGGGTCTCACGCAAGACAAATTTCTCATTTGATACTGCCGCAGGTTCCTCCGGGTGGGAACGCCGCTGCCCACGCAGCCAGAGGTCGGGAGGGAGTTGGATTGGCCGTAGCGGCTACTGGAAGGAATTAAAAGCGAGCAACGTTGTCAAATACCTCTTGGATTACATAAACATCAGCATCTTATCACGCTGTGACATAAAACAGAAACACATTCTTTATTTAGATCATGATGCAATGTAGGAAAAAAATGACGACACGCGTGCTGACTCACGGTTTAAAACACTGTGTGGTCAGTATGCTTGCTGATCACATAATAGTTTTAGCTTGATAAGTGAAAATACAGATGGAAAGAATTTGACCCTTGTGTTTCAATCAATCTCAGTATTTGACAGGGTAAAGCTCAAATGGATTGCTCTTGCCTAATGCCTGGCTGCCTCCAGCACACTGTATGATCTAATCCTGTAAGAATTACAGCATTACAACAAAACCGGTTTTGCCAGGATGACAAAGCTGTCATGGAAAGTAACATTAAGTCATCCGTTGAAACTTTCGGATATTGTAGTATGAAGCAATACGTTGGCGAAGACCCACAACCAGGCTGGCGTATTGCAAAAGATGTTTATTTTGCGGTAATCAACGGCTAACTGTACAAAATCCCAGTTTCATGCCTAATTTAGTTTCGAGAAAAAACATTATTTAAAAATAAAGAGGCAGTTTGCGAGTAATGAGCTATGTCGAAAAACAGTCAACTTTACAGTTTAAAGGTCTTAATGACAATAAAAGACTTTGACTGTACAAAACATATACTGTATATGATCGACCAATCAGAATCAAGTATTCAAGTAATCACCTTCTTCTGGGTCCTGTTAGGTCCAGCAGAGTTTTCCGCGAGATTGACCGAAACTGCACCTGCACCTGCTGTTTCCATGACAACAACCTCTTCTTCTGCGTCTCCGTGAAGGCCTGAGTGATGTAAGAGAGGTGGAGCGGGGACAAAGGGTGACTCAGGCTTTCCATTACAGTCGAACGCTGCTCACCGTGTCTTTATTTTTAATGGAACATTACACCTCATATCTGATCTTTCCAGAACTATGCCTAATGGGATTATTTCTAGTTATTCTTAAACAGTGCTAGTGATTTGTTTCATTAATAAACAAAAAAGAGAACAAAGAGAACTGCATGCTTACAATCTTTTGATCATGACTTGCATGTCTAACTAAAGCAGAATTGTATTTAGATAATCGGGATAGGAGCACTTAAAACGTGCCTCAAATAAATCATTACCAATTTTAAATACATCCGTTTTAAAGGTGCAATGTGGGACTTTTAGAAAGATATCTTGACCAGGGCTTTGAACCAGATTTTTTTCCCAATTGGTTCGTTAACTGTTCGTAAACAGTAATTTAACGTTTACAGTTTTCGGTTCAACCCTAAAACTGACGTTCCTGAACCGGTTAGAACAAAAAAATAAAGTTCCCAAACCAGTTAATGTCAGCTGTGGGACATACAAGTAAGTAGGCCGATCATTAGGACATTAAACTGAAATTCTCTATCTTGTCATCAAACAAATAAAAAAGGCTAGAACAAAAAATTATTCGCTTGCTTTTTGAAACGCGTCTCTCCGTGTATGCACTTTTGAGTGCATTTAACATGCGCACACACACAGACGGAGGGCGAATTCCAAACGGCGCTTCAGAAAGAAGATGCAGCATAAATAGTCGCTTCACATAAAGTGAAAATTAGATTGTTTTCAGTGCTTTATTCGCCAAATGTATTTTAATGGACTACAGTATGAGACCCAATAGTGCAACTCTCTCTCAAATGTATACTTCAAGAGTTCTGATCTTTGAAGGGCATAGGTATAATCACGTTTGATTGGAGTTGGACCGGAAACATTCAACCGCATGTGTGTCTGTGCGTACAGAAAATTGCTCACTTTAGCGCCTTTTTGCGGTTAAATTGTTTGAAATTACTTAAGTGTTAACATATGCAAGCATTTGAAACACATGCAAATGTACAAACATCTTGAGATACTTGGTAGCCTACAATATTAACCTCTTATGATTGAGCATTAGAGACTTGGGCTTGAGTAGGCTACTTGCTGGTGGCAACCTTCTAATTTCTCAGATGAGTCAACGACGACCGTGAACTTCACCAGAATCATATTGCACAGAAATCTTCTCAAAGAACAAAAAAATAACGGTATTAAACGGTTACCATTATTTTAAATAACATAACATATTTTTTTAAAGTTTCTGGTTTCGTTTCTGTTCCTTGAACCGGTTCAAAGCCTTGATCTTGACAGAAATGCTATATAATATAAATAACTATATTATCAGTGATGTATAAAGACCATACACAATAAACTGTATTGTTTTTATTACCTTAGAATGAGCCGTTTTTATCTTAACTGTTCTGTTTCATCCCTACGTTGTCTCAGACAACAACATGTTTGTCTTCACTATGCGTTTCGAAAGGGAGAGTGAGCTGTGTACTGAGCTGTTGGTTGCAATTCACAATCTCACCTCTAGATGCCACTAAAAAACCCACACTGTACCTTTAAATGTGGGTACTACTCTTTTTAACAGATATGCACAGTTAAAAGTCTAACACTTTTCATCCCATAATACCACCTGCTGTCTATCTAAAGATGTGATTTTTATGGTAGTGACATAAAATACAGGATATTGGCCATTTAAAAACAACCTATTCTATTGTTTGGTAATAAAAGGTCAGTACTGTTAAACACTCACCTCGTGGATAAGGCACTTATCAATAAGCTGTAGGTAGGAACTAATGTTCTCCTCATCTGATCCGGAGACAAGGAGTTGTGTGCAAACTGTCGAAAAAAGTGAACAAAAAATATATTAAGTAACACAACACAGACAAGAGACACATACATGCATATTTGAAACCAAAATCCAATAAATCCATTTTGACTAATTTGGATAAAAATGTGTTTTCTATACCAAGAAAGTGACAAGATGAAAATCATTTTCTGTTACAAACTTTCACATAGCATCTTTAGGTTATAATAACATTAAAAATTAAAAATCCTTAATTTGATTTTCAAAGATTCATTTTAAAAACTGATTATTTTTACGCAAAATGCAACAAATCCATTTTTTTCCCCAAAATGCTATAAATCTATTAAATCAATATATAAATGTGCGTTCATATTTGCCATATTATATTCATTTAGTTGACTTGTGGTATACACTGATTAAAAAAAAAACGTTAATGGCATTAATCAAAACACCTAAGAACACTGTCATTGCTGCTGTTATACGGGACGTCGTCGCTGAAATTTTTGACACCAATCAGCTGTAAAATGTTTTGGTCCTGCTCGATTTTCATTGACTTGATGCTTTCGGAAGAACAAGCAACAGCCGGCATTTTTCCTTCGCCCGAGTGCCTAGTACGTAAATTATTCAATTTTGATGGCTTACATTTCTTCCCCGCCAACGAAAACCACCAAAGGTTTATAAATGCCATCAAAATTACTATTTTGTTTTTGCTTGTTTGTTGATCACGAAGTACAAAATAGATGAGGAAAACATTGATTCTGTGTGTATTCAAAGCGCCCCCATTGTTGTTTACAATGCTTGGAATAGTACGCTGTGATTGGTTAAACAGATTTATTGCATTATGCAAAGGAGGACTGGCATTTATCACATTTTGGGAAAAAAGGAGAAAAGATGACAAAATAACACAGTGGATATCGGATTTTGCGTAAAATGAAGAATGTACTTTTTAATACTGACCGGTTAAAATACAGATTTTAGCGGTAACTAATTATTTTTTTCAAAAGGCATTTATTGCGTTTGAAACCAAACTCTTAATTTATATATACACACGCAAGTATGAGTTTAGTCAGGGAACTCTTATAGAAACTACTGCCGGAATTTACAGAGCATTATTCAAGCTTGATAAATATATGCAAAATTTTCAAAATTGAATTTTCTCATTTGCATACACTGTAAACATTTCTTGTTGCACTTAACTTTTTAAGTTGAATTAACTTGAATTTACAATTCATTTCAACTTTCTAAACTAGTGAGGAGTAGAGGTCTTCTCAGGGCCAAAGAACCCTGACCCGAAATGATCACTTTTTACCCCAACCCGAGGTGCATAATCTTTTTTTCTTTTAAACCTGGCCTGAGACAACCCTGAGAAAATTAGACCCGAGTCCGACCCGAACCCAAATGTAAATGGCACCAATGTGTGTGCAGTCTTCCTCCCAACACGCACCAGTCAGACAGAAAAAAACCCTGTTGGCCTTGCACCAACATTTATTTTTTCTTTGTTATCTGACAACGGCACCAAGGTAACTGCTAAAATGTGCATTTAAAACATTCACACGATGTTGCAAGCGCTTTTGGCAAACAGAGGATGGGGGGGGGGGTGGTTGGAAAAGGAATCGATGCACACACGCGAAATAGTGTGGGTCGTTTCTGGTACGTTCGGCAAAAACATATTCATTTTAAATTACCCGAGACCCGATGCCCCTATTATTACACTCGACCCGTGTCCGCAGCTCGCGTGAAACTTTTAGACCCGAACCTGCTCAGGTTTCGGCTCAGACCTCGGGTTTTCGGATCTAAGTGGACCCGTAAAGAGATCTAGTGAGTTGCTATAAATTATAAAAATAAAAAGTTGAAATAACTAAAGCCAATTCAACTTTATTTTTAAAATTTATAGCATGAATTGTAAATTTAAGTTGGTTAAACTTAAAAATTTAAGTGCAACATAGCATTTTTTACAGTCTAACCTTTGTTTTCTTATGCAACACCCTCTAACCCCAATTTTTGTCTGTTAGAAACTGAGGTGTGTCACTTTAACCCAAACATTCCTAAAAATCTAAAAGAATTGTTAAAATACAAGAACTTGTTGTGAACCTTTGCCCATGACACGGGTGAATTGAGCAGGTATGTCCCCCTCGGCTATGACCGTCGAGCTGCTTTCCGTCTCTCCTCCGCCGAGATGAGAACTGGCCATGGTGCTTTTCCCTTCAGCGCTCAGCGGGTGGCGCTGTGACGACTCTTCTGTGCTGCAGGCCTTAATGGGTGTCTGGATCATCTGGTGGAGCTCCTGTAAAGGAGCGCGTAAATTCCCTCCCTCCAGTATGTCCTGACAAAGAAAGATTGAGAAAGATGACTAATGTGTAGCATAAGCGTACATCAAATCAATCTGAGCAACTGTCAGGGATATTTCAGACTTCATGTTATGAGGTGGAAAATGACATGCGAGAACAAAATAAAGGTCTACCAAAAATACGTGCATGTTTGTTTCTCCGTCGTGCTGCGCGACTAGACGGGCCCGACACATGGCACATTAAAACTTTAAATGGACCCGGCTATCAAGAGCAGGTGTCTGATTTCTGGTGCTACAAATGTATCGAGATTGAAAGCTTGATGAAAAGGCTGTTCTGAAATTAGATGGCATCTGGCTCCTTCCTGTCTCTTGTTGTTTCATCCGTTCCATCCTCGCATCCTCACATTAAACTGACTGCCTTTTATGATAAACAAGAATAATTGTGTGATACAAATGAAAATGTCACAGACGTTGGCTACTTTTAAAAGAGCCAGGAAATGACACAAGTGCCAAAGATAGTCCGTGTAGCCTGGCTATAAACACTGTAGGTTTGGACGTCAAGATAATATATGTAAAATCATCTTGGATAAAACATGTAAAATGAATGTCAATATATAGTTGGTGATCTATAACTCATAAAAGTGGGAAGAAACAGAGATGAGGTGGGAAAAAGCAGAGATAAAGTTGGAGAGCTTCTGACCTTCTCTAGACAGCGCAGCATATTTTGTCTGTCCTTCAGCTTCAGAATACTGATGATGATCTTGTGTCGCGCCCCTGTGGTAACTTGCTGCGGTATATGAAAAGAAAGATTATTAAAGAGACATAATATTTTCAAATTGAAACAATCAGTAGCTGAGAGCTTGATCTCTAAAAGTCTCTGGTCTAAATTTTTGCGCAATTACACTGCACACTGTAAAAAAATATGCAGCGTTTTTGTCAAATCAGCATATATTTATGTTACCTTAACTAAACAAATTAAGTTAAACAATTTCAACTTGATTTTATAAGTTAGCAAAAATTGACTTGAATTGACTTGCAAAACCAAGTTGTTATAACATCATGCTGCATTTTTTATAGGGCAGGTGCATAATGTGCTGTAATAAACCATTATGTG
This sequence comes from Misgurnus anguillicaudatus, assembly GCF_027580225.2. Lineage (NCBI taxonomy): Eukaryota > Metazoa > Chordata > Actinopteri > Cypriniformes > Cobitidae > Misgurnus > Misgurnus anguillicaudatus. Next base: position 1,914,100 of record NC_073343.2, on the reverse strand, counting down.
TCTAATATAATAAATGGAATTTATTAGTCAGTGGAACTACCAGTGGCAGCTCGTGACCGCTCTTCCGAGGTGCGCAAATTCAAAATTTGTGTTTGTTGCGTCATGTGAACCATGTGCATCACGTGTTTTGTCAAAATAAGTGCCTGCTGCACACGCGTCAAAACCGCTTATGATAAAAGAGACGCTCATGTTCACAAAATACACGCAAGACACTAACTTAACAGTAAACTCTGATTACGCATGAGATTATGCGAGTATCTGGCAAACGCGAGCGTCTCTTTATAATCATAAACCCTTTTGACGCGTCTGCAGCAGGCACTTATTTTGACAAGACACGTGATGCACATAGGTTCACTCGACGTGCCGAACACATATTTTGAAATGACAAATCACAAACGTGACGGTCTACATACATGTTGTGACAAACTTCGCATCGTGCGCCCTCGAAAAAAGAAGTCAAAATGTTTTTGGGTGTTTCCTTTAAAATGCAAATGAGCTGATCTCCGCACTAAATGGCAGTGCCGTTGTTGGATAGTGCAGATTAAGGGGCGGTAATATCTAGGGCTGGGTATCGATTCAGATGTTCCAGATCGATTCAATTTCGATTCACAAGCTATCAAACCGATTCGATTACGATTCTCGATTCAATTTTCGATTACGATTCTCGGGTTGGTTTTTATACTCGATTCTTGATTCAACTCAATGAATATAGATTTAATACAAATACTATATTAATAAAAAATAACAGTGAACAGAAGTTTACAAGTGGGTAATTAATAAAAAGAAATTAAAACCCACAACACTAACCTTGTCGTCTTGCTTGCAAAATCTAAAATGCTTCCATACCTCTTACTTTTTATGTGAAGGTAGCATCAACGTCGATGAACCCCCTAAAACCGCTATTTTAAGCACTGAATGAAAGAATGACAGGCTCCTTGGTAACATCGCGCAAGGCAAAAAAGAGGGTGACATCTTGTGAAGAAGACTAGTAATTTGATTAATGTTAATCTTACTTCAATGTTTGCAGAAAAAATATGGGGGGGGATCGTTTCTGCTCTTTGAGAATCGATTCTGAATCGACCACGTTTTAAAAAACGATTAATCGAAAAATCGATTTTTTTTTTGCCCAGCCCTAGTATTATCCCCTTCTGACATCACAAGGGTAGCCAAATTTTAATTACCTATTTTTTACATGCTTGCAGAGAATGGTTTACCAAAACTAATTTACTGGGTTGTTGTTTTTTCTATGTTGATAGAAGCACTGGGGACCCAATTATAGCACTTAAACATAGAAAAAAATCAGATTTTCATGACATGTCCCCTTGAAAGTGAGACACTCCTACTGAAGTGTAATGTGCAGAATCATTAAGTGACAAACTGTTTACAGGTCAGTAGACAAACCTGAGCTTCCAGCTGCTGCTCTGTGAGTGACATCATCTCATCATAGGTCATGGAGGAAAACAGTGCAGAATACTTATGGAGACGCAGACTCTTCAGCCATGATGGAACATCTGAAGACAAATCACAGTATTGCAAGTTAAACATATGTGACAATACACCACAAAGCCAGTCATAAGTAGCACAGGTACATTTGTAGCAATAGCCGACAATACATTGTATGGGTCAAAATTATCGTTTTTTTTCCATGCCAAAAATCATTAGGATAAGTGAAGATCATGTTCCATTAAGATATTTTGTAAAATTCCTATCATAAATATATAAAAAATGTATTTATCATTAGTAATACTGTATATGTTGCTAAGGACTTCCTGGCAATTTTCTCAATACTTAGAAAAGAGCACCCTCAGATTCAAGATTTTCAAATAGTCATTTATTTAGTCAGCTTTCAGGTAATGTATAAGTCTAAATTTCAGCCTCAACTGACCCATATGACTGGTTCTGTAGTCCAGGATCACATATATGATGCAATTTTTGGTAGGCAAAACAGTTCACATGTGATTTAGGTGCAGAGTTATCAGGAATATATAAAACTACAATATTGCCCCAATGCTTTGCATAACCCACATAAAGTACTGTAGTATACACTCACCTAAAGGATTATTAGGAACACCTGTTAAATCTCTCATTAATGCAATTATCTAATCAACCAATCACCTGGCAGTTGCTTCAATGCATTGAGAGGTGTGGTCCAGGTCAAGACAATCTCCTGAACTCCAAACTGAATGTCAGAATGGGAAAGAAAGGTGATTTAAGCAATTTGGAGCGTGGCATGGTTGTTGGTGCCAGACGGGGCGGTCTGAGTATTTCACAATCTGCTCAGTTACTAAGATTTTCACGCACAACCATTTCTAGGGTTTACAAAGAATGGTGTGAAAAGGGAAAAACATCCAGTATGCTGCAGTCCTGTAGGCGAAAATGCCTTGTTGATGCTAGAGGATAGAGGAGAATGGGCCAACTGATTCAAGCTTGGCGTAAACAGAATGAGAACATGGATCCATCATGCCTTGTTACCACTGGGCAGGCTGGTGGTGGTAGTATAAGGGGGCGTGCACACCAACGCTTTTACGCCCGCGGCCGGCGCATGTTTTCAATTCATTTCAATGGAAACTCAGCGTTTTTCAAATAAGCCAGCAGCTAGCGGTTTTCTTCCGCGCTGAAAATCGGCGCCCGGCGGTTTTTCCGCGCTCAGCTCTGAGCACCGAGAGTTGAAAGATGTTCAACTTTGGAAGAAAAGCTCCGCTCGTCAATGTCAGTTTTCACACGGCCGCCCAATCACAGTGGAGGAGGGGCGGGACATTACCACAGCAACCAACCGGCTCGCAGCTGAAGTATCACGGGTACCAAAGCGCTCATCTGAAGGAAGCTGGCACTCAGCTGAAAAACAGCTGGCCATTCGGCGTCCTCAAGGCGGTTTCAGACGCGTTTAAAAGTTTTGGTGTGTCCAGCCCCTAATGGTGTGGGGGATGTTTTCTTGGCACAGTTTAGGCCCCTTGGTGCCAATTGGGCATTGTTTAAATGCCACGGCCTACCTGAGCATTGTTTCTGACCATGTCTCTATCCCTTTATGACCACCATGTACCCATCCTCTGATAGCTACTTCCAGCAGGATAATGCACCATGTCACAAAGCTCGAGTCATTTCAAATTGGTTTCTTGAACATGAAAATGAGTTCACTGTACTAAAATGGCCCCCACAGTCACCAGATTTCAACCCAATAGAGCATCTTTGGGATGTGGTGGAATGGGAGCTTCATGCCCTGGATGTACATCCCACAAATCTCCATCAACTGCAAGATGCTATCCAATCAATATGGGTCAACATTTCTAAAGAATGCTTTCAGCACTTTGTTGAATCAATGCCATGTAGAATTAAGGCAGATCTGAAGGCGAAAGGGGGTCAAACACAGTATTAGTATAGTGTTCCTAATAGTCCTTTAGGTGAGTGTACTTAAGCATTTACTATAGTAAACTCTAATACTTTTAAGTAATTACAACTCTTTGTTAATGTATACAGGGCTCGAAATATGCGACCAAAATTTAATCTGTGCGACCTTAAAATATATTTGGGAGCATTTGTGCGACTGCCTATTTTGTTGTGACGCGAGTTGATTGTGATCCTGCGTGCTGGCGCTGTCCCAGGTTCAGTGTTCTCTCCAACGATACATAACCAATCAAATTTCACCATTAAGTTCTTGCGTTTAATGAAGACCGTAGATTGGCTAATATGAGCGTCAGTCATTCCTTGTTGCCGTGAAGCGCGGAAATGTGAAAAGACGAACGCGTCGCGAGCATGACGAGAGCGAGCCGGTTACAGCAGGTTATTACTGTATTTTTTAACGACGATACGGATTCAAATGTAACTCCACCACCGGAAAATACGAGTTGACGTTAAACCTTTCAGAGAGAGTGGCTTAAAGATTTCGATTGTCTCCGCTATGAAAATGTAACATAACTTACTGTGTTTACTGTAAATCCTGTAAAACGGCGTTAATGGCGGAATCAAAACATTTTAAGCGCCAGACGTACCTTGCTTAAACATGGCGAAAGTGCCAAAAACACAAGACGTGTCATGACAAATGTGTTTATTATTGATGGAGACACCGACCTGTCTGTCAAAGTGTGTTTGATGGTGTATGTGCGCATGCGCTGGTGAATGGACATTCGACAAACATCCTTGTGGTCCATGTTGCTGTGGAATACCACAATGCTGATGGTATGTTTTTGTTGTATTTTTTAAAACATTGCCTATTTAGTAGTAAAAGCATCCTGGTAATGCAGTTACCAATATATATTAGCCTTCTATATGAGGGTCACTTTTGTAATGTCACAATTATTCAGTGTTTTACGTGTTTGCTAGATATCTATGTAATCTTAATCATGTTACCTGTAATTATTAAATTATTATTGCTGCTATACTGTTTCAACAGCATTTGGGTATTAATTTAGGAATTTATGCAGCAAAAAATAAAATAAAATAGAAGACCAACTTTTAAATGCTGGCCATAGGACGTGTAAAGCCCGGTGGTGGTGTTTTATTTTTAATAAAATAAATCTATTAACATTTACATTGTAGTTGTGGTGCTTTTTAATTTTTGGATGGATGCGCCTAAATTTTTGCTGGTGCTCCTATCTCTTTAAAGTTGGGAGCACCAGTGCTACCAAATAAAAAAGTTAATTTTGAGCCCTGGTATATATACTATACTATTCTGTAGTATCAACCATATTAAATTAATAAACTGTAGTAAATACTCTACATTGTAAAAAAAAAAGCAACTTGGTTTTGCAAGTCAATTCAACCTACTATTTATATACTTAATTGAAAACTTAATTTTTTAAGTAACATATATGTACAGTGTACTAGTATACTTTAATATTTACTAATGTATACTAATTTTTTTTTCTTCATGTAGGGAGATAGGTCCCTGCTATCCCAAAAAGGGATATGCAGTACAGATGATAGTTGAATACACCAAATTTAGAGCAGGTATGCATAAAATAACCTCAACATGACAAGAACACACAGTTGTTTACCAGGACTAAAAACTTTAATACAACCCCATCTCATCTCATGCTTGAAAACACACAAAAAACGCAGACTCGCCTCTCATTCCGCTTCCCTCCTCATGGAATGTACTCCGAACGGCAGCGTGTTCCTCCAGATGCTCGCTGCCTCCGCTGCCCGAAGACGCCACGCTGCTCTGAGGAGAGAGAGGGGCGTGGTCAGGGGCCGGCCCGCGGGGACGCAAGTCCTCCTGAGAGAGCCAGCCGTGCCCCAGCGGCTGATTCGATCCGCCGCTCATCGGAGGGGTCAGAGACACCGAACGCCTCAGAGGACTGTGTTGCCCGCCCGTCAGCACTGGGAAGACAGGAATGCATGTGATGTGATCCTCGCTGTAGGGGCGCTTCTTCTGACAAGTTTACTTCTGGCAGCTTTTAATCTTTAAAATGACAAGTCTTATTCTAGAAGATCTATTCTGTCACTGTTTATTTTCTGTCTAGTCAGGGCAGACAAATCAGGACATAGCATATTAAAGGGACAGTCATGCTATACTTTAAACGTGGAAAAACGTGTCACACAATGGAATGAATGTGAGCAGCAGGATATGATGTCATGCTCCAGAGATACTATTTTGATTGTGACCCTGCCTGTGAAAACTAAGAAGTCAAATCATTTTGTGATTTATTGTTTTCTATATACAGTTAAATCATCAATGTAAAGAAGAACATTCTGTGAAAATATAACCTTTATATCTTTCATATGACTGAGATCAAACTTTAAATTTTCCAAATGTCAAAATTACATTATGAGACTTTAGCCTGGACTTCATTCAGCATGAAAAATAGCAAGTCTTCAATTTGTATTTACATATTATTTATCTTACAAATAAGAAAACATTTTGCACATATTCGTGCTTATTTTAAAGGAATAGTCTACTCATTTTCAATATTAAAATATGTTATTACCTTAACTAAGAATTGTTGATACATCCCTCTATCATCTGTGTGCGTGCACGTAAGGGCTGGAGCGCGCTGCGACGCTTCGATAGCAATTAGCTTAGCCCCATTCATTCAATGGTACCATTTAGAGATAAAGTTAGAAGTGAGCAAACACATCAACGTTTTTCCTATTTAAGACGAGTAGTTATACGAGCAAGTTTGGTGGTACAAAATAAAACATAGCGCTTTTCTAAGCGGTTTTAAAAGAGGAACTATATTTTATGGCGTAATAGCACTTTTGCGAGTACTTCGACTAGGTGCAGTAACACCCTCCCTCTCCCATTATGAGAGTGAGAAGGGGAGCGGACTTTTCAGGCGAGTCGAAGTACTCCCAAAAGTGCTATTACGCCATAAAATATAGTTCCTCTTTTAAATCCGCTTAGAAAAGCACTACGTTTTATTTTGTACCACCAAACTTGCTCGTATAACTACTCGTCTTAAATAGGAAAAACGTTGATGTGTTTGGTCACTTCTAACTTTATCTCTAAATGGTACAATTGAATGAATGGGGCTAAGCTAAATGCTATCGAAGCGTCGCAGCGCGCTCCAGCGCTTACGTGCACGCACACAGATGATAGAGGGATGTATCAACAATTCTTAGTTAAGGTAATAACATATTTTAATATTGAAAATGAGTAGACTATTCCTTTAACTTACTTCTTTAAATAATTCCCAAAATTTGTTAGCTGTAACCAAAATATTTCCTTGCATATTCCTGCATTCCCACATCTACATGAATATGAATAAAAGTGTGCATGCAACCCAAAGTACACGCAGGTGCGGACCAGTGGACAACTTTTGCGTCAATCAAACAAGCTTGACGTCAAACAGAATCAAAAGATCTAGTGTGAAAGCACATTTATATTACGCAGCGTTAGTGAAAAAAGCCCAGCTGACAGTTTGTGGAGAACTACACTGCTTTAACCAAACTTCAACCAACACAAGCTTATTTGTTTCATCTGGGACGGGCCAAACAAGCTCCTACTCTTTCCCACTGCAAATACACATAAGCCTGTCTTCCTGAACATTTTATTCCATCGTAGAGAACTGGATGAGGTACAAAACAAAATGAAAAAACAAACAACATGAGATGAGGTGCGTTATAAGCCGTATGATGTCCGTTCTCTCCTCCTACAGTATATGCGGCTGTAGATGCTTGGACTATGTATAGGTCTTCGCGGGCTAGTTTAAAATAGGTGCCCAGCTACCATTACAAGTTCCAGTCCCTAAATATTAGCCATTTTCCCTAAATACAGACCCCCACAAAGGATACCTTACAAGGGAAGAGATGCAATGGTATGTGGTGCCTAGTCAGGGAGGTACCATGGGTGTGAGAGCCTGTTAGTTTTATTCGGAAACCATCTCAGGTCATATCTTATTTTATGAAGGTGCCATTGACTACTGATGGTTGTTTCACAATCATGCTTGGTGAAGCTAAAGGTCTCATCATGTTTGTTTGCTCATCTTTGAATTGACCAATATTCATAACTATGAATTTATCATGCATAAATAGATGGTTATGGGAAAATGGCATTATATACATAAAAATAAATATGTTTCTATTATAACCAAAAAGAGTTTACTGCTCAACAAATGGTTGTTTTTTAGTTTCACAACTTGGCTTTGGAAAGCCATTGACGGTATGTAAACCAGTGGTTCTCGTGCGCCCCCCTTGAATATGGTGCATCCCTACGTGCCCCCCAAAGAAAAACTTAATGTTTAAATCAAACCAAACATATTAAATTATACATTGTAGTGCTGTTGGTTAATAGCCTTATGTTTCTGAGATTTAATTGTATTTTATTTTATAAAATATCCTAAAACTGGGCCAGTAAACCACTAAAGATGCTATGCTGAATCCAAGGGACCACGTAACCAGATCCCATTTAATACAATAGATCAGAGAGAACAGTATCATTTTGTCCAATTAAAGGGATAGTACACCTAAAAATGAAAATTATGTCATTAATGACTCACCCTCATGTCGTTTCAAACTCGTAAGACCTCCGTTCATCTTCGGAACACAGTTTAAGATGTTTTATATTTAGGCCGAGAGCTTGTTGACCCTTCATTGAAAATCTACGTACAGTATACTGTCCATGTCCAGAAAGGTAATAAAAACTTTATCAAAGTAGTAGTCTATGTGATATCAGTGGGTCAGTTAGAATGTGTTAACGCATCGAAAATACATTTTGCTCCAAAAATTACGACTTTATTTAGCATTGTCTTGACGTGTGACGCGACTGACGTGTTATCCGGTGCGCCCCAGCTGTTTTTTGTTTTTGTTTTGTTTGTCTGAGGGAGACGCATGCTGTAAGTTTGCAAACATGTCTGAGGATAACACGTCATCCGCGTCGCTGCAGTCGCGTGAATTTGGTCTCGTGTATGCGCTTCACAACGGACGCGGAAGGGAAGACAATGCTGAATAAGGTCGTAATTTTTGGACCAAAATGTATTTTGATGTTTCATCACATTCTAACTGACGAACTACTGTCACATGGACTACTTTAGTGATGTTTTTATTACCTTTCTGGACATGGACAGTATACCGTACGTATATTTTCAATGGAGGGTCAACAAGTTCTCGGACTAAATCTAAAACATCTTAAACTGTGGTCTGAGGATGAACGGAGGTCTTACTAGTTTGGGCATGAGGGTGAGTCATTAATGACATTATTTTCAATTTTGGGTGAACTATCCCTTTAATATGGTCTATAACATTTAAGTGCATAACCTCAGGTTGTGAAATCATTCCTTTGTGCTGTTAAAACTCTCTAAGCAGTCAAAAATAAAGAGGATCTGGTGGACCAGTGCTTAAAATGCACCCTTATTTTTATCCCCAGCTGTCTCCTTCATCAGGAAAAAAGATCCTTGCATTCTTAGCTAGAAATACCCTGCTCTGACCACAGATATGTTCAATCTGACTATCTTTGTTACGCCCTCGACACGGCAGCGCCGCATGTTCGCATTTTTTCCTTTTCATTTCGCTCCTGACGTTGACGACTAGCGCAAGAGATAAACCTGAAGTCGTGAGCATAAAGTCTGGTGGAGGGTTGTGACCTCTATCTCCAAAGGAAATAGGTGGGATTTGACAGGCGTCTTTGATCATGTGCAGAGGGTAATGTCAGGTCAATTTGGTGGTTTCAACCATCCTAATCTCTAAACCGCAGACAAAATAGTTGTTAGATTTAATGAAACACCTGTGGTTATGGACAGGCTAAGCAACTGGAGTCAGACAGTCTTTAACCCCCCCCCCCCCACCCACACACAATAAGGAACAGTCCACTTACTTGTGTTGGTCCCACTGCCTGTACCTACGGCGTTGATAGTGGAAGGAACAGAGGATGATGGGTACAGCGAAAGATGCCCGTTTTCACAACCCTGTTGCGGCTGCTGCTGCCAACTTCCCAGCCCGGAGCCCCTTGAGCTCTGCCAGCCGTTAAGACGGTCATCTGAGCCGTAGCGCTGGTGGTGGGTGTAAAGGTGCGGAGGTTGCCCGTGATGAGATGAAGGCGCCCGCTCCAAGGAGTCTCCAGCTCCTCGGGCGGCCGCCCGTTCTTCCAGGTGGTTGAGCCAAAGGGCAAGGTTTGCCCGGTCTTCGAGAGAAGTCGCCGGGTGGATGAGAGCGTACGACAGAAGCTGCCTGCTTTCCTCAAGGTGCCGGCCATGTTCGATGGTGTGGCTCAATATTTTGGGTAACAGACTCATGTATTCCACCTTGGCCTCTGCATTGCCCGGTTTAAGGAGAGGCAGATGGGTCAGAACCAGAGAGATGACCCGCTCTTTCGGTTCAGTCTGCCACTGACTTATCAACACTGCAAAAATAAAAACAAAGGAAAAGGTTAGCACAAATTATAATATGTCCCATAAGGTCCAAACTCCGAATTTGGTAACACTTTACTTGAAGGGGTGTTCATAAGACTGGCATGACATCAAGGAGATTTTATGCACGTATATGACAACTGTCATTAAGTGTCATTTGCTCAATTAAGTCATTTTTTATGCAAAGATCAGATTTTTTGAGATGTCTTTGGCATGACAACTTAACATCAAAGGTGCACACAAATTTAACATTTGTTTCCAAAACAGTCTACATTTACATTAATGAAAATGAAATAAAACAAATGAAAATTTGAATATCATTTACTTACCTCAAGTTGTTGTAAACTTATATACATTTCTTTTTTTCTGCTGAACACAAATGGAGATATTTTGAAAAATGATTCGAAACAGATCTGAGGCACCATTCACTTCCATTGTTTTATTTTTTCCTACTATTGAAGTCAATGGTGCCCCAGATTTGTAACGAAATTTATACAAGTTTGGAACAACTTTACGGTGAGTAAATGATGACAAAATGTTCATTTTTGGGTGAACTATCCCTTTAACACATTTGGTAGGCACTTTTATCCAGGTACAGATTTCCTGGGGGTTTGAACCCATGACCCTTTGCACTGCTAACACAATGCTCTACCAATTGAGCTACAGCAAACCTTATTAGGCAAAATTTGGCAGGAACATTTACAGAAACCATAATTTTTATATAGCTACACTATATAATTCATACTTTTTCACTATACCTGTACAACATGGATGCTAATACACTAAACTCAATATAAGCTATTATCAAGTTAGAGGACAAATCAAAGTCATCGCTGTTTTTCCCCTCTTCAGCTGCCGCATTTTAAATATTTGTTGAGGACACTATTCATAACCAGGGTCATGCATCCTAATGTAACATGCCACAGAAATGAACTATTGGAACTATAGATACTTTGAGGTCACGACAGAGGCTTTGTCCACCACCAATAATAGAGAATGCTGTCCGCGGAGTGAACTTCTGTCTATCCCTGGCTACAGTCTATGACTTACTTGATCTTCGAGCTTGAGGCCTTAACCTAAAATGTACTTGCGGCTAATCATACCTGGTCATCATGGGATGTTTGTCATGTAAGGAACATTAACTGTATATAGTAAATGTATGACAGCATTATTTTTACCATACATGTGGTGGTGCTGTTACAATGAAACGGAGCAATGAATGATGTCACATTGGAAGAGTGTCTGTGTGTGTGTGAACTGGGATGTTTTAGAGGTCCTCTGTCTTGTTTAGTAGGACATTCTGCTTGTTTAGTGCTCATACCAATGTCACCCTAAAGAAAGACACATGCAGACTTTAGGACGACTGGATTGATGATTAAGTGTCTCTCTGGGAGTCTTTTTCAGGCGCTTCCATTTTTACTAATGGACCACAAGGCTTACAGGGGGCATGCTGACGCTTTTATCCAATGAAACTTATTAAATAAAAAATGACAAAGCAATTCATACCAAGAAGTATTTGAATGGCTATACAAACTTACATTAATCCATTTTTCTTATCTAAACTAAAGTGACCAGAGCATTACTACAAACTATACATTTTATCAGTAGAGTATGCGTTTTCTACCCATGACCTTTGGTTTGCAAATGCAATGCTCTACCAAATAACCTACAGATGCACTGTAAGAAAGCTTCAACAATTGTTAGAGACAACACCTGTTGAAATGGAAAGAAAAAGAAGGGGAAGTTTTTTTTTGAAACTGTGAACGTCCAACATGTTCCTGTCAAGTATTCACAGACAAAATGTTCTTGCATTGGACATCATTCATTTTCATTGGATGGACTGAGGATGGCAAATTTTGCAGTGAAGAATCACAGTCATATTATTTTATATCAACATGATTGACAAGCAAAAGTGCTGAGGTTAAGTGGGTTGTTACCCGGGTCAGTGACAAAATCGGTTTGACAAGATGAGAAATTGAAATAAAAAATAAATAAAAAACTTGTTTTTAAAGCATGCATCAGGTTTATTTCAATGCACATAGTGTATTTATGTAAATTTTATGCAATAAAAAAAAAACATTTGCACCATTTTTATGAAAGTTAAGACTGAATGGACCTGAAAATGTCAAATGGTGTAACTGCCAATTGCACCAAAGATAGAGAAATATTAAATATTTTATCCACCTTAATGGCATGTAAGTGTAATCATAAAGAAAATTATTATTATTATTATTATTTTATATATATATATATATATATATATATATATATATATATATATATATATATATATATATATATATATATATATATATATATATATATATATATATATATATATATATATACACACCAATTGACACAGATCGGTAACACCACATTGACATTTTTTGCAATTATCCCCCAAATATTTTTTCAAAATAAAATAAAACCAGAAATTATAGACTTGGTCCTCAAAAAAGAGAATGTATGCAAGTAATCTGAATTTTTTTTTGAAATTTTAACCCTTTGTTTTCTATGAGTATACGCACACCGGTGGTGCCTGACCTTCTGTTGATAGACCCGCCCCACACATATGCAACCCAGCATTTGATTTGATTGGCTATAAGTGTGTTTTGGTAGTCGGCCCGTCTCCTTTTCTAAAGCGTTTTTCAAACATCGTGGACTCCGCCTTTAACATTAAAGGTGCAGTGTGTACATTTTAGTGGCATCTAGTGGTGAGGTTGCAAATTGCAACCAATGACTTAGTCCACGACTCACCCCTCGCTTTTAAAACACATAGAGATGATACGGTAGCCACCATCGGACAAACATCGTCGGAGACAAAAAAAATTGTCCTTTAAGGGCCTCTGTAGAAAAATGGCAGCACAAAATGGCGACTTCCATGTAAGGGGACCCTCGTGTATGTAGATAAAAAGGTCTCTTTCTAAGGTAATAAACACATAACGGTTCATTATGAAAGGTCTTTATACACACCTGATAATATAGTTTTGTATATTACTTTGTATTTCTGTCAAAAGATCCTTCTAAAAATTACACACTGCACCTTTAAATAACATCATATTTGTCACAAATTAACGATTAACATTGGCTGCTAACGTATATTTAGCATTTTGAAGTAGACGCTATCTGACTAGGCTTGCGCTATTTAATGTGCACTTCCGGTGTTCGAAACCTCCGAGTTGTCCTAGATGCGGGGCTGAGCATCCGGTGTGCGACCCCCTTTACATTTAATTAAACCGGACACAAAATAATTAAAATCACGTCATTGACCCAAAACTGCCCCGGTCCCACAGCTGGGCCCAAATTGTAAAAAGTAAAATAATCTTGACAAACGATATATAATATGAATTTCGTTTCATATTTTATCATCATTTTGAGAAAAGAATCAGATAGTGAAAGCAATTTTCTAAAATATCATGGGCCCTCAGGTGGGCCCAGTCTGTCTTTATTACATTTTTATAACACTAATATCCTATTAAAAGCTCATTGCATATATATCATTGCAAAGCGCTAAGAATCTAGTTTTATATTTCAAAACCGTTATGCAATCATATTAATGCAGTGACAGTATTTTATCAACAACTACAGACATTTCTAAACCAAAGCATGCCATTAATTTAAAGGTGCACATCAATAGGTTACAGTTAATGGAACAACAGACCACCCCTCCAACCCTTGACTTTAAACCCTTAACCACTATATCAGTCCTTGGAGAAAACACCAGCTTTCATCAGCCATGAAGGTATGTTTACCTAGAAATAATTAGTATTCAAGCCTCTAACCAATTAAACTTCAAGGAAACGACATTTGCATGATGTTGAAAGATTTGTGACAGAAGACAAACCGGTTGAAGTTTACCACCAAAATCAAATTAGACGAAACGCTTAGTCAGAAACATTGTATAAATTACATCCACCACTACGTGTCACCAGTCTGCTCTATTCAGTGTCTGCCTTGCCAGAGGTTGAGATGAGTTTATCTGGTAATAAAGTCCTCATGACCCTTAGTAACACTCCACTACTAAAATTAGAGCCCAGCATTCAACTTGGCCATGTTCCTGCTCTACCTCACTGGTTGCCAGCTCCTCTGGAGCAAAAAACTCCCACACTACTCCATCATTACACAGTTCTTCCTTCGCTCCACCCATCCAGCTGGATTCAGAGGGAGCGCTCCTGCTGAAACAATGCAGCCTACTCATCTCAGGGATCTTCTGACTTCCTCTACCACCATCCCCCCGTTCACTTCCTTAACAACCTGCTGGTAGAGCTTCCAGAGAAATGTTCTCACATATTAAAACACTCTCCCTTTCTTTATGGGTCATCAATGAATGCCAGTGATGCTTTGCAAGAACAGATGCACCAGAATTTGCAAAACCATAAAATGTCATCTGGTGCTTTGTTCATAAATGTACTTTCATTACAAAAATGCATTCAGGAATTCACTTATAAACTTTTTAAAAGACCTACCATGAGTTAAACAATGTTAAATGTTTCAAAAGAAGTCATATTTTAATGCTTTTACATATTGTGACCTAGTCTGTGAAGTCATTTTTATGATTGGCCACCTATATGAAGATTTAAAGCCCGATTTGCATCCTCGGCAATCGAAAGGGGACGTGACCTAGGGATGGGCAATATAAACAATATGCAATATAAACTATAGAAAATTGGCATACGATAGAGATTTTAAATCTATTGCATCGCGATAATGCGTGTTGATGACACAATCTACCTGCGCACTTTAGAGCCACGAGCTGCAGCCGAATAAACATGGATGAAAGCGTCAGCGAAACAGAGGAACTCCTGAAAAAGACTGATGCAACATCTATTTTTTGGATTTAAGCCATAAGTTACATAAGTTAACTGCTGCTCCTCGCGCGAAATTGGCATTATGGTCTAGTAATTGTGAAACATGCAGTATATATATATATATATATATGCAGTATAGTCCCCACAAGCATTTAAAGTGTTTAGTGTTATAAAAATAATTAACTGTGTTTTTTAGCAGATAGATCTTGTCGGCTTTATCATTTTAAAAGTAGATCACCACACAAAAAAGTCTGGACACCCCTGCTGTAGAGTGTGTCAGGCAAAAGTTCCTGCTAAGAGTGGTAACAAGACTAATCTATCCATAACGGTTCACTTTTACTAACTTTTTTAGCAGTTTGGCTTTTCTAAGGGTCTATATAACCTGTTCTGAAATGAGTCTATCGAAACTATTATATCGCAATACATATCGCTATCACAAGAGGCTGCAATGCATAACGCAATATGGATTTTAGGCCATATCGCCCATCCCTAACGTGACCCGATTAGTGTTTAACTAAAAAAAACCTCAGTTATGTGTTGTCATTGCGATTATTTTGCTGCTTCCCATCATGTAGGAGCCTCCCGATCCCAAATCTTTGGTTAGCCAATAGTCTTATGTCATTTCGCCCATAGCACTGAGTAGGGATGGGCATTCGATTAAATTTTTTTAATCGATTGTCGGGAGAATTAACGATCGACTATCGATTAATCATTAATATTTTTATAATAAAAAATAATTATTTAACTTTTATAATTCAAAAATGTTGAATACAAAAATACAGCGTGTTTTCCTCCATGAGACCTTTATTACAAGATCAACTTGTGGCAAAAAGGTAAACTACATTTAGTTGGACAAACGGAACATATATGCGCTTGAATATGCGGTGCTCTAAAGCAGTGGAACCTGCAGCTGCGAGCCGCATTCTTAAACAGAGACCTCATTTGTTCCAAAAAATCATGACCTCTTCATGAATATTTTTTTTTAATCAAAACGGAAGGTCACAGATAATGGAGTATGGTGTCAAATATTGCACCCTGGTGGTAAAATGTTGAATTGCTGCCACACAGTGAAATTCATTTAATTGCTTCAAGACACACGCTACGCTAGGCAACGCAACCTGCATTAGATAAAAAAAAGTATTTGATTAATCAATAACAAATTAACGTCATCAACTACATTCTTAACGATCAATTATCGATCGTCGATTAATCATGCCCATCCCTAGCACTGAGACCTGCAGTGCTTCAACCCATCACAGAGTCCGAACCAGAATGGGGAAGAGCATTAGAGAATTTAATCTGCATGAATACCTGGCAACCCGAAAACAAGTTTGATATGTACAACTCTTGATCGGGCTGCCCCCGACTGCATGTCCAACATGACGCTGCAACAACAGCCAATGAGAGCGTGCAAGCTTTAAATGTACTTGTGTGCTTTGATAGTTGAAACAAGAGACACACAAAAAAGAAACATAAAAGAGGTGTATTGAGAAAGAATTTCGACTTGTGCAACTATGGCAACAGTACAAGTGTTTTTATAATGCGTCATGCAAGAACTACCACATGTGTTTTTATTAAGTCACGTTTAATCTGGCATTTCTCTGAGATCTCGTCACTTTGAAAACGTTACTACAGTCATCACATGTGTGTGTTCTTGTGGTCTGGTCAAATCTAAGGATTGTGTTTAAAAAAATCATTTGACAATGTCCCTATATCTGTGGTCTCCCATGGGTTTAAGATGTAAAAACTGTCCAGTGTATCCCAGGCCTAAAGTCATGTCAAAGATTGAAATTAAACTAAAAGTGATCAAACTTTTCACAGACTATTTTTTGCCACTTTAAAAGTAGACAACATCTTTAAGAGAAGTATGTGAGCGGGAGCGGAGTGATTTTGACTTTAAAAGTCAGATTTGGTCTTGGTTTTCTCTTTCTTAACTTCTACTCCATCATCATGAGCACAACTCATGCAACTTTATTTTAACATCTTTTCATGTGTCAAGCAGAGTTAAACACCACTAACAGAAAGTTGGATTTTCTGGAATAACACCTTAAAGGGAGTTTACCCAAAAAGGAAAATAATGTCATTAAAGACAGAGAGCATCAGATAACACGTCAGCCGCGTTGTACGTCAGCCACGTCACTGAAGTCACGTGACTTTAGTCCCACGCATGTGCTTCACAACAGACACGAAAAAGAGAAGACAATGCTGAATAAAGTCGTAATTTTTGTTATTTTTGGACCAAAATGTTATTTTCGATGCTTCAACACATTCTAACTGACCCACTGATGTCACATGGACTACTTTGATGATGTTTTTATTACCTTTCTGGACAGTAAACTGTACATAGATTTTTAAACTCATCTTAAACTGTGTTCTGAAGATGAACGGAGGTCTTACGAGTTTGGAACGACATGAGGCTTAGTCATAAATGACATTATTTTCATTTTTAGGTGAACTATCCCTTTAAAGACAATGAAACAAAAATGCACCTTAAAATGTTATGACAACAAATGACAACGTGACTACAATACAAGAGGTTAATGTGTGAAAGTTTGTCAAGGAGACATGATCATTTATTGGCTTGTCACTGACTAATAAAGCAAGGTGATATTTTTCTCTCAGCATTGTTAATTTATTTTACATTGTCAGGCGTGATATTTAAAGCTCAGGTCAATGCAAGGAATTTTAAGAATCAACATAAAAAAATGGAAAAATACACAAGAATGTGCCTACACCTCCCTCTTAAGACTTTCCTGTAAAGGTGCTAACATCATCCAAAAGACAGAGAAAAGAACAGACTGGTACAGAACGGAAACATTGGGTGGATTTTTCTTATATTCCTCCCCTCCCAAAGGCCCAACCCTTCCTCTGTTTCCATCTTTCCCACTGCACCAAAAATGTCCTTTTTTGCATTTGGCTGAGACTTTTATCCAAAGTGACACTGCATTCAAAGCATGCATTTCATCGCCATGTGTGCTCTTTTCAAGTTAAACCCACAACCCTACCAGTTGAGCGACTGTACAGGGAACGACAGAAACCGAATAATAGCAACATTCTGCAGGAAATCTGTGAATCACAGCCG